>NC_066585.1:187936913-188539413 GCF_024323335.1 Lathyrus oleraceus
TAAAATAAGAATAATTTATTTTAAGTCAAGTCCCGAGTGTGAAAATTTCGTATTATCTATTCCCCTCAATTTTCTTGAGCCATAACAAAAATTTAACACACCCAATAAGTATAAAGGTCGCTTATTTTATAAAACTTGAGTGAAATCGAGACAAAAATTATTACCATAACAACGCTCTAAGAACGTCAACATGTTAGATCAAGATAAGTACCTATTATACCAATCCCTTGAACTTTTAGTTTTATAGTAACCCTGAGTAGTTTATACGAGAAGTCAGCACCATCTTAATAGCAAACTACGTGGAGAGCCGATGATTATAAGTGAATGATTCCCAAAGTAACATAAAAAAATATATATATCAGGAAATGCACTAATTAAGTTAGGTGATCCTTACCAGATCATTTAATCTAAAGGTTGCAGATCATACAAAAGCATAATATGAAAGATCCATTATGAGTTGGTTCAGCAGGTATCTGGTGCTGAACTTGGTAGGGCGTACTACGGTCCGATCCCCCGCAATTTGCAATGGACTGAATAACGAAGTTATCCGACTTAAGTACCAGAACTTCTAGCTAAAAGGGGATCAGAATCACTAACCGGTTACTCCACTATGTGCGCGAAAAGATAAAGGGCTTAATGTGATTTCGCTAGAATGAAAACGGGTGAAATAAGAGTAAAGGAACTATGATAGCTATAATGGCATTACTCGAACTGGTTTGCATAAGGTGGGGTTATCTGAGGTTGTGACGGTGGTTGTTGATGTCAAGCTTAAACTCAAGTTACTTCTAAACAAGGTTTACATGCAACCTAGTATGAATTGATGTGTGTTTTGAAATTTCATCTGGCCAAATTTTTAAAACGATTTCTATACTGTATCTTGCTTGAGGACAAGCAAAGGTCTAAGTATGGGGGAGTTTGATAACATGAAATAATATCACATTTTTGGACTCGATTTAATTAAATTATATTATTATTTGTTTCAATTTATTTCATATTATTCGATATTACGTGGTATTTTCCCGTCTATTTGTCTCAGGTAACTTATTTGAAGCTTAAGTGAAAAAGGAAGAAAAGGAGGTGCAAAAAAAGGATGAAAGAGCATTCGACTAAAGCCCAGCCCACAACTACAAAGGAGATGCGCTGAGAGGCTGTGACGAGCGTCACGCCTTGCTACTCTGTGTTACGAGCGTAACACATGGTGTGACGGACGTCACACCCCACTCCTATATTTTTGGCTTTGACGCATCCACGAAGTACGCTTTGAAGCAGTCAGCCAAACGTGCCAAATTTTGCTCCAACAAACTTTTCTCCACGGATCCCTCATTCAAAACTAAGACTCCCTTGATTTTTTCAACCACCAAAACCAAGTCTCCCTTGATTTTCTCAACCACCAAGACCAAATGAACACTATATAAAGGACCCAAATGGGAAAAATTGGGGACGGCCTACTTTTACATTTTTTTTTACGCTCTGCAATTTAGTTTTCAGCTTTCTAGCTTTTAGCATTTTTTTCTTTTTCAGCAACCTTGTTTCTGTTGCCATTATTTTTACAGCATTATATTTTTTTTTCAGCATTCCATATTTTTCTTCAGCAATTTATTTCCTTTGTTAGTTTAATTTTTTTAGGCATTCAATTAATTTTCTCACAATAGTTTCTACACCGGAAACTATTGTGTAACTTTAACTAGATCTAACCTTACGTTAGATCATAGTATTTTATTCCTTCGCCTTTATTTTACTGTCTGATCGAAGATTGTGAAGAACAAATCCAACCGGTCTGTGGTGGAGTGTTCAAGCATCGAAGTTAGAGAACAATCAAGATTTCTATTAATTTTACAGGTTCTTTAATTTATTGTTTTAATTTATATATGCTCTGCACTGCTGTTTATCTATATTGTTTGCCTGATATGGCTTTAATTAAGCGTAATAATTGTTTAAGCCTGTTTAACATGTCCGGCTAATTAATTTAGATATCGGTATGTAAAGTAAGCGGAATAAGGAATCAAAACTAAGTTGGTTAAATTTTATTTAAAATTAAAGTCACTCTTTTTATGGTCTCAATTTACAGAGTTAATACCAAAGTTTTTGTACGAGAGTAAAAGACATAAAGAAGTTAAAATCAATAGAACGACAGTTTGAGTTTTTAACTAGACAGTGTAAATTGGACATTAATTTTAAATCAGGGCGAAAGCAAGTTTTAGAGTTAATTAAATTCTAATCTTTTTCAAAAAGTATTTTTAAGGGTTAAATGTGAGGACGAGAGTTAAGCACTTAAGTTTAATTATATAATCTAAGTCAACAGAGCGAGAGTTTGAGACGAGGATGTTTAAACGATTAGTATTTTCTTAAAAAGAGTTTCTATAAATTCTATTGTTTTCAAAAAGTGATTTTGGACTTAACTAATAAGTGACAGCTACGTTAATATAAAGTCATGGTATATTCAACAGAGCGAGAGTTTGAGATAAGACTTTTAATCAATAGTATCTACTGAAAAGATTTATTTTAAAAACCAAGAAACCAACGAAGATTTGATTCCCTAATTACGACGAACTACATACCGATATCCGCTTAATTGATATTTAACCTAGATCTCATTTTAGTTTTAACTTTTCCCCAAACAATCAAATTATCATCCGCCTTAGCTTTACGAAGTAACCTTAGAAAACGGTATATCGATTCATAAGTCCCTGTGGGATCGATATCTTTTAAAACTACGCGATAGAACTGTGCACTTGCAGTTTGTACCCCAATTCGACTCATAAAGTCGCGATCAAGTTTTTGGGAAAACCGTGTTCTTTCTATTCTCCCTTTTTCAAGTATGTACCTTTCTTTTCATTGTTATTTCCCTTATAAAAAAAAAATTCTTATAATATAGATTTATTTTAAGTTAAGTCCCTAGTGTGAAAATTTTCTATTATCTATTCCCTCAAAAATTTTCATGAGCCATAACAAATATTCAACACACTCAGTAAGTATAAATGTTTCTTATTTTATAAAACTTGAGTGAAATCAAGACAAAAATTATTACCATAACAACGCTCTAAGAACCTCAACATGTTAGATCAGGATAAGTACCTATTATACCAATCCCTTGAACTTTTAGTTTTATAGTAACCCCGAGTAGTTTATACGAGAAGTCAGCACCATCTTAATAGCAAACTACGTGGAGGGCCGATGAATATAAGTGAATGATTCGCAAAGTAACATAAAATATATATATATCAGGAAATGCAATAATTAAATTAGGTGATCCTTACCAGATCATTTAATCTAAAGGTTGCAGATCATACAAGTTCAGCAGGTATCTGGTGCTGAACTTGGTAGGGCGGACTACGGTCCGATCCCCCGCAATTTGCAATGGACTGAATAACGAAGTTATCCGACTTATGTACCAGAACTTCTAGTTAAAAGGGGATCAGAATCACTAACCGGTTACTCCACTATGTGCGCGAAAAGATAAAGGGCTTAATGTGATTTCTCTAGAATGAAAACGGGTGAAATAAGAGTAAAGGAACTAGGATAGCTATAATGGCATTACTCGAACTGGTTTGCATAAGGTGGGGTTATCTGAGGTTGTGACAGTGGTTGTTGATGTCAAGATTAAACTCAAGTTACTTCTAAACAAGGTTTACATGCAACCTAGTACGAATTGATGTGTGTTTTGAAATTTCACCTGGCTAAATTTTTAAGCGATTTCTATACGGTATTTTGCTTGAGGACAAGCAAAGATCTAAGTATGGGGGAGTTTGATAACATGAAATAGTATCACATTCTAGGATTCAATTTAATTAAATTATATTATTATTTACTTCAATTTATTTCATTTTATTCGATATTACGCGGTATTTTCTTTCTATTTATCTCAGGTAGTTTATTTGAAGCACAAGTAAAAAAGGATGAAAAGGAGGTGCAAATAGGGATGAAAAGAAGCAAATATCAAAAGCCAAAGCCCAGCCCAAAAGCACAGGCGCTGTGCCTGTGACGAGCGTCACAAAGGCTGTGACGAGCGTCACGCTTTATCCACTTGTGTGACGAGCGTCACACATGGTGTGACGGACGTCACACCATTCTCCTATATTTTTGGCACAAGGAACGAAACAGACCACGTTGAAGCCTATTTGCACGCCTGACCATTTGCCACGTGAAGACCTTTGACGCGGGATACCTTTGGAAACAGTTACAACAAGTGACCAATATAAATAGTAACCTTACGGAAAACCCTAGAGGCCCCACGTTTTTGCTTCTTCGCCGTTTTCTCTTTTTGCACTTTTTCTCTTCCAGCAGCATAAGTATTTTACAACATTATTTTTACAACTTTTATATTATTTCCTTTGCAATTTCTATTTTCTTTTCCCAACACTTAATTAATTCTTTTTCGCACAATAGTTTCTACACCGGAAACTATTGTGTACCTTTCACCGGATCTAACCTTATGTTAGAATCTAGTTTTTTATTCCTTCGCTTTTATTTTTCTGTTTGATTGAAGAATTCAAGAACAAATCCAACCGGTCTGTGGTGGAGTGTTCAAGACTGCTGTTAATTACTCAGGTTCTTTAATTATTGTTTGAATTTATATATGCCCTGCTTTACTGTTTACTTATATTATTTGCCTGAGATGAATTCGTTTATGCATGATAATTATTTAGATCTGTTTAGCATGTCTGGCTAATTCATTTAGGTGTCGGTATGTAGAGTAAGCGGAATGAAGGAATCAAAACTAAATTGGTTTAATTAAGTTTAAAATTAAAATCACTCTTTTCACGGTCCCAATTTACAGGTTTAATAACAAGGTTTTTGTACGAAAGTAAAAGACATAAAGAAGTTAAAATCAATAGAACGAGAGTTTGAGTTTTTAACTGGACAGTGTAAATTGGACATTAATTCTAGATCAGGGCGAGAGCAATTTTTAGAGTTAATTAAATTCTAATCTTTTTCAAAAAGTATCTTTAAAGATTGAATGTGAGGACGAGAGTTAAGCATTTGAATTTAATTATATAACCTAAGTCAACAGAGCGAGAGTTTGAGATAAGGGTGTTTAAACGATTAGTGTTTTCTTAAAAAGAGTTTCTACGGATTCTATTGTTTTCAAAAAGTGGTTTTTGACTTAACTAATAAGTGACAGCTACGTTAATATAAAATCATAGTTTATTCAACAGAGCGAGAGTTTGAGATAAGACTTTTAATCAATAGTATCTACTGAAAAGATTTATTTTAAAAACCAAGAAACCAACGAAGATTTGATTCCCTAATTACGACGAACTACATACCGATATCCGCTTACTTGATATTTTATTTAGATCCTATTTTTAGTTTTAACTTTTCCCCAAACAATCAAAGTTTCATCCGCCTTAGCTTTACGAAGTAACCTTAGAAAACGGTATATCGATTCATAAGTCCCTGTGGGATCGATATCTTTTAAAACTACGCGATAGAACTGTGCACTTGCAGTTTGTACCCCAAATTCGACTAATAAAGTCGCGATCAAGTTTTTGGCGCCGTTGCCGGGGACTTTTATTTAGTCGATATCGTAACTCTTCTGTTACGCTGTAGAGACTAAGGCTTATTTTTCTTTTCTTTTCTTTCTTTCGCTGATTTGTATGCCACACACTCGCTCACGAGGCGAGCCGTTCTACTTACGAATCATTGATATCGAACTATATCTCCGAGTCTTACGACGAATTCGGGAATATCGTGCTGCAAACAATCTCCCTCCTGTCGAACTTCCTGATTTCAAAAATATTTTCCCTTCGATACCCGAGATGGCAGAACCAGCTCGTGCTCTTCGAGATTACGCCGCTCCATCGCAAGATGAGCCGCATTCGAGTATTGCTCCACCCGCAATCGAAGCAAACAACTTTGAACTTAAACCTTCACTGTTGCAGGCAGTGCAACAGAACCAATTCTCTGGAAATCCTACCGAGGATCCAAACCTTCATTTATCCGTATTTGTCCAATACGCTGATACTGTTAAAGCTAATGGTGTCACTTCAGAGGCAATTCGACTTCGTCTTTTTCCTTTCTCGTTAAGAGATAGCACTAGAAGGTGGCTTCAATCTCTTCCTTCCAACTCAGTCACCACATGGAACGAGTTGAAGAAAGTTTTTCTTGCCCGATATTTTCCGCCGAGCAAAACAGCTATGTTAAGAGCCCAGATAAATGGATTTAAACAGAAAGATAACGAGTCTCTCTTCGAAGCATGGGAAAGATACAAAGACATGATGAGACTTTGTCCACACCATGGTTTAGAGGACTGGTTAGTAATTCATACCTTCTATAATGGTCTCCTGTACAACACAAGGTTAACAATAGACGCCGCCGCAGGTGGTGCACTAATGAACAAACCTTATGCTGATGCTTACCAACTTATCGAAAGCATGGCTCAAAACCACTATCAGTGGGGAAGCGAACGAACAATGGTAGAAAAACCTCAAACGAAAACTGGCATGTACGAGATAAGTAACCTTGATCATGTTAATGCAAAAGTGGATGCTCTGGTCCAGAAAAGTGAAAGTTTAAATGTATCACCTCCAGCCACCGTGGTAGCCATAACTCAGAATTGCGAAGTCTGTGGAATCCAAGGTCACACTCCTGCAGATTGTCAACTCCTAACAGGAATCCAAGCGGAGCAAGTAAACTATGCTCAAGGAAGCCCCTACTCGCATACCTATAACTCAAATTGGAAGAATCATCCCAATTTTTCATATAAGAGTAATAATGCTTTATACGCACCTGGACAATCTCCAAATCAAGCCCCAGCTATACCTCCAGGATATCAGAAGCCGATCCCATCTACACCTAACAATAACGCCCCTAGGAAATCCAACTTGGAAATCATGATGGAAAACTTTATAGCCTCTCAACAGCAAACCAATAAAGATTTCCTAAACCAGAATGTACACACTGGCGAACAAATTAAACAACTAGCAAGTAAAGTAGATGCCCTGGCTACCCATAACAAAATGCTGGAAACGCAAATATCACAAGTAGCTCAATAACAAGCGCCTACTACTGCCCCAACTGGTACATTTCCTGGCCAACCCCAACCTAACCCAAGAAGCCACGCTCATGCAATTATACTGAGAAGTGGAACGAAAGTGGAAGGACCGTCTGACCCAAGGATAGAAAACCAAAACTCTAAAAAGTCAACTGAGGAGGAAAGTGAACCTAAGGAAAAGGAAGAGAGTAATAAGGAAACCATAGAAAAGAAGGAACCTTATGTACCTCCACCACCCTATAAACCACCTATCCCTTACCCTCAAGGCTTATTAAAACCAAAGATGCGGGCCAATTCAAAAAATTTGTTGACCTACTAAAACAATTAAACGTCACAATTCCGTTTACAGAAGCTATTACGCAGATGCCCTCATATGCCAAGTTCTTAAAAGAAATTCTTTCTAATAAAAGGAAACTTGAAGATAGCGAAACCGTTACACTCACCGCTGAATGTAGCGCTATAATCCAGAATATGCCTCCTAAACTTAAAGACCCAGGTAGTTTCTCTATACCCTGTCACATAGGAAAATTTGTCATTGACAAAGCCTTATGCGATTTAGGAGCCGGTATTAGTGTTATGCCTTTATCCATATGCAAGAGACTTGAAATGGGAGAATTAAGACCAACTAAAATGTCTGTGCAACTAGCAGATCGTTCCGTTAGATATCCTGTAGGAATTCTTGAAAACGTTCCAGTGCGCATAGGTCAATTCTACATTCCAACTGATTTTATAATTATGGATATTAGAGAAGATGAAGTTACACCCATTATACTGGGAAGACCGTTCTTAGCAACGGCCGGTGCAATCATAGACGTAAAACGAGGACGACTCACTTTTGAAGTAGGAGAAGAGAAAATTGAGTTCATTCTTTCTCAATTTTTGAAAGCACCTGCAATAGAAGATACATGTTACTTCATGGATATCATCGATGAATGCATAAAAGAAAGAGAGTTAGAAAAAGACAAATCATTTGACTATCTTGTAGAAGACAAACTTAACCAATGTTTAGCAATAACACCGGACCCTACGCAATGCCTTAAGAAACCAACCCTAGACCTGAAAACACTTCCCAAAATCTGAGATATGAATTCCTAGACTTAGAACTTGAACGACCAGTGATAGTTAATGCTGACCTAGGAAGACTCGAAACAGAAAAACTCCTGCATATCTTAAGAAAATATCCAACCGCACTAGGTTACAACATCACCGATCTTAAAGGAATAAGTCCTTCTATTTGTATGCACCACATCATGCTAGAAGAAAACTGTAAAACTTCTAGGGAACACCAGAGGAGACTAAACCCGATCCTGAGTGAGGTAGCGAAGAAGGAAATAACCAAGTTATTAGAGGCAGGTATCATATATCCTATATCTGATAGCAAATGGGTTAGTCCTGTACACGTAGTACCAAAGAAAGGAGGTGTAACAGTCATTGAAAATGAAAAAGGAGAAACTATAACCAAACGAATCGAATCGGGATGGAGAATGTGCATTGACTATAGGAAACTAAACAAAGCAACCCGAAAAGATCATTTCCCTTTACTATTCATTGACCAGATGTCAGAACGATTAGCAAAACATTCTCATTTCTGCTATCTAGACGGTTACTCAGGTTTCTTTCAAATACCGATTCACCCTGATGACCAAGAAAAGACAACATTCACGTGTCCTTTTGGTACCTTCGCTTATAGATGAATGTCGTTTGGCTTGTGTAATGCTCCTGCAACCTTCCAAAGATGCATGATGGCAATATTCGCCGATTTTCTCGAAAACATCATGGAAGTATTTATGGATGACTTTTCCGTATGCGGACAAAGCTTTGAAGAATGCCTTGAAAACCTAGAAAGAGTTCTAGAGCGATGTGTAAAAGTAAACCTAGTACTTAATTGGGAAAAATGTCACTTTATGGTACAAGAAGGAATTGTTTTAGGACACATCATCTCGAACAGAGGAATTGAAGTAGACAAAGCCAAAATAGAGGTAATCGAAAACCTTCAACCCCCGAAAACTGTGAGAGAAGTACGAAGCTTCTTAGGACATGCCGGTTTTTACCGACGATTCATTAAAGACTTCTCTAAAATAACTAAACCTTTAACCGGGATATTAATGAAAGATGCTGAATTCATATTCGACAATAAATGTTTAGAAGCATTTCAAACGCTTAAACAAGCACTGATCTCCGCACCCATAATGCAGACACCAGATTGGAATGAACCATTCGAAATAATGTGTGATGCCAGTGATTATGCTGTAGGTGCTGTTTTAGGACAACGAAGGGATAAAAAGCTTCACGTTATATATTACGCAAGTAGAACTCTAGATGAAGCACAAATGAATTACGCCACAACCGAGAAAGAACTTCTAGCAGTAGTGTTTGCGCTAGATAAATTTCGTTCTTACTTGGTCGGAGCCAAAATAATCATCTACACTGACCACGCTGCTATCAAATACCTCTTAACAAAAAAGGATGCTAAACCTAGACTCCTAAGGTGGATCCTGTTGCTACAAGAGTTCGATTTGGAAATCAAAGACAAGAAAGGAACTGAAAACGTAGTAGCAGATCACCTCTCGAGACTTGAGAACCTTGAACCGGAAAGAACATCAATTAACGATGATTTCTCGTACGATAAGCTTATAGCTACTTTGGAAGAAAATAACGCTGATAAACAGGTAGAAACCACCTTAGCTTTATCTGTTACACCGTGGTACGCTGACCTCGTCAATTATTTAGCTGCCGGAATAGTTCCACCTACTTTATCCTACCAGCAGAAGAAACGATTCTTCTATGACATAAAACACTATTACTGGGATGACCCCTCACTTTTCAAAAGAGGTCCCTATGGTATTTTCCGTCGGTGTATACCCGAGGAAGAGGTAGAAAATATAATCCAACACTGTCACTCCGCTCCTTATGGTGGACATGCAAGTACATCCAAGACCTGCTCTAAAATCCTACAAGTCGGTTTTTATTGGCCAAATATATGGAAGGATGTACATGCAGCTATTAAGAAATGTGACAGATGTCAACGCACAGGAAACATATCTAGACGTGACGAGATGCCACAAAAGGGAGTTTTGGAAGTAGAGATTTTCGACGTGTGGGGAATAGACTTCATGGGACCTTTTCCATCCTCTTTCGATAACAAATACATACTCGTGGCAGTTGACTACGTATCGAAATGGATTGAAGCTATAGCTTCTCCAACAAACGACACACGAGTAGTAACTAGACTCTTTAAGAATATAATATTTCCAAGGTTTGGTGTCCCAAGAATAGTAGTCAGTGAAGGTGGATCGCGTTTCATATCCAAGGTACTCGAAAAACTACTACTTAAGTACGGCGTAAGACATAGAGTAGCGACACCTTACCACCCTCAAACCAGTGGGCAAGTGGAAGTGTCTAACAGAGAAATCAAACAGATACTAGAGAAAACAGTCGCCACTTCAAGGAAAGACTGGTCATTGAAATTACCAGAAGCTTTATGGGCTTACCGAACTGCTTACAAAACTCCCATAGGGACAACCCCATTTAAGATCATTTATGGAAAATCCTGTCACCTCCCAGTAGAATTAGAACATAAAGCCTATTGGGCTATTAAAAATCTAAATTTAAACTATAAAGCCGTCGGCGAAAAGAGAATCCTTGATATAAGCGAATTAGAGGAACTCAGAAGAGACGCTTACGAGAATGCCAGAATCTACAAAGAAAGAACAAAACAATGGCATGACAAGCGCATATCAAGGAAAATCTTCAAACAAGGCGATACAGTCCTTTTATTTAACTCTAGGCTAAAGTTATTCCCGGGAAAACTACGATCTAGATGGTCAGGTCCTTTTCAAATCACCAATGTTTTTCCCAGTGGAGCGGTAGAAATTAAAGGGAAATCTATGGAACCATTTACCGTAAACGGGCAACGTCTAAAACATTATCACTATGCAGAAAACAATGAAGATTCGCAAGTCTTACACTTAGACGAAATGCCTCCAGAACTTATAGATTATAATTGATAGTTTTTATGTCGAGCTTGCGACATTAAACAAAGCGCTTAGTGGGAGACAACCCACCAATATTTATATGTTCATTTCTTCCTTAATTATTCTTTTAAATTTTATTTAGTATTCTTTCTTAATTTATTAAAAACCCTTTTTCCTCTTCTTTCGGCATTTGGCCAAATCCTGACTAAAACTCTTGTTTTTCTTTTCTCTAGCTAACACTAACCTGATGGGACAAATTGATCGTATGGGTATCAAATTCAGAGGAACAACTCAGAAACAAAAGTTTGAGGAACTAGCCACGAGAGAGATGCTACCTAGCCTGTATGCTGATGACTGGGCAATGACTGCCCTTGGACTAAGACAAAGTGTCCTGTATTTGTTGAATCAGATTGGGTGGGAACCTCTCCTATCCGTAGACATTTCGTCACTTACCGGAGACTAACACTAGAATTCCTTAGTTCCCTGATCTACCTACCCAGCCATGGAAAAGGAATAAGCAGAGGTTTCATCCAGTTCAGAATGTTTAACATGGAGTACCAATTTAATATTCAAGACTTTACCAACCTTTTAGGTTTCCCTACCTCCTTTGATACATTTACAGTGAGCCAAGAAGAACTTTTTGAATATAGAGAACTTGAACACTTTTGGGGAAGCTTGACTGGAAATGACGATCCCGAGGAACATGAGTTTCTCTCCGGAAACATACATAACCCGGCCTTTCGTTATTTCCATAAGATCTTGACTCACACCTTATTTGGGAAGAAGCCAAACAGTACCACAGTTTCACGTGATGAACTCTTCATCATATTTTGTGCTTCCCAGAACCGTCCAGTAAACGGTGCAACTTTTCTGCTAGCAAATTTAGACCACCTTATCCAAGATGAACGAGCACCAATTCGAATAGGCGGTTTGATAACCATGATTGGTAATGCTATCGGATTACGTCAGCCTATGCTTGACTTAAGCCCTTTTTGTGGCATTACTATTATGAGTATACCCTTCCTCTTCAACACTATGTTTATAGCAAACCTAGGGTCAGACGAGTTTGAGCTTATAATTAATAACCAAGTTCTTTGCCTATTCACCATGCCCGATCCTAGGACTAGTGTTCATAACCGCAATAATTGGCTCTACAATCTGAACGAAACCCCCTCTCCTGCTAGATCCACTGAATCCATCCAGGACTATGAATTTGTGATGACCAGATTCCTTATGCTGAATCAGACCCTCAGACACCATCTGGTTATTATGATATTGATCCTCCTCCTCAACCTGTTCAGACCAAAGAATCGGCAATACCCGACCTTAGACATCATATGCCCGGAACTGATTATAACACCGCCACCTCTATGATCTGAATGCTCCCGAAGCTACCGAGCCTTCACATACAAACCCGTCTACCGACGAACTCGATGAAATGGAGCACGGTGATCATGCTCCTGCACAACAATCAGTCCCGCTCAACCCTTCCGATGATGCAGCTGGCCCATCCTCACGACGTCGTCGACGAAGAAGGCCTGCAACCAACGACGACATCATGGATGCTATTGATGGTATGCAAGCACAAAATCTCAAAATGATGCAAATGATGCGCCAAATGCAACAACAACAGGAAGCGAGGAATGCCATAACCGACCAGCGGTTCACTGATTTGCTTAGCAGGTTTGATAACTTAGAAGTACATCAACGATCACCAGGTCCAAGAACAAGAGGCGGCAGGCAGCATTAACTTTTTCTTTCATTTTTCTATTCATTTTCTTTTGTTTTCTTTGAAACATTGGGGACAATGTTTCATTTAAGTGTGGGGGGGAAAACCTTGTTCTTTCAACCTTCCCTTTTCAAGTATGTTATTTTCCCTTTTATTGTTATTTCCCTTTCTTATTATGAAAAAAAAAATTATTATAATATATATTTATTTTAAGTCAAGTCCCTAGTGTGAAAAATTCTTATTATCTATTCCCCTCAATTTTCTTGAGCCATAACAAAAATTTAACACACCCAATAAGTATAAAGGTCGCTTATTTTATAAAACTTGAGTGAAATCAAGACAAAAATTATTACCATAACAACGCTCTAAGAATCTCAACATGTTAGATCAGGATAAGTACCTATTATACCAATCCCTTGAACTTTTAGTTTTATAGTAACCCCGAGTAGTTTATACGAGAAGTCAGCACCATCTTAATAGCAAACTACGTGGAGAGCCGATGAATATAAGTGAATGATTCCCAAAGTAACATAAAAAAATATATATATCAGGAAAGGCACTAATTAAGTTAGGTGATCCTTACCAGATCATTTAATCTAAAGGTTGCAGATCATACAAAAGCATAATATGAAAGATCCATTATGAGTTGGTTCAGCAGGTATCTGGTGCTGTACTTGGTAGGGCGGACTACGGTCCGATCCCCCGCAATTTGCAATGGACTGAATAACGAAGTTATCCGACTTATGTACCAGAACTTCTAGCTAAAAGGGGATCAGAATCACTAACCGGTTACTCCACTATGTGCGCGATAAGATAAAGGGCTTAATGTGATTTCGCTAGAATGAAAACGGGTGAAATAAGAGTAAAGGAACTAGGATAGCTATAATGGCATTACTCGAACTGGTTTGCATAAGGTGGGGTTATCTGAGGTTGTGACAGTGGTTGTTGATGTCAAGATTAAACTCAAGTTACTTCTAAACAAGGTTTACATGCAACCTAGTACGAATTGATGTGTGTTTTGAAATTTCATCTGGCTAATATTACAAATCGATTTATACATTGTATCTTGTTTGAGGACAAGCAAAAGTCTAAGTATGGGGGAGTTTGATAACATGAAATTATATCACATTTTTGGACTCGATTTAATTAAATTATATTATTATTTGTTTCGATTTATTTTATATTATTCGATATTACTTGGTATTTTCCTTCTATTTATCTCAGGTCACACTATTTGAAGCATAAGTGAAAAAGGAAGAAAAGAGGGTGCAAAAAGAGGATGAAAAAGGCATTCCACCAAAGCCCAGCCCACAACTACAAAGGAGATGCGCTGAGAGGCTGTGACGAGCGCCACGCATGGTGTGACGAGCGTCACGCCTTGCTACTTTGTGTTACGAGCGTAACACATGGTGTGACGGACGTCACACCCCACTCCTATATTTTTGGCTTTGACGCATCCACGAAGTACGCTTTGAAGCAGTCAGCCAAACGTGCCAAATTTTGCTCCAACAAACTTTTCTCCACGGATCCCTCATTCAAAACCAAGTCTCCCTTGATTTTCTCAACCACTAAAACCAAGTCTCCCTTGATTTTCTCAACCACCAAGACCAAATGAACACTATATAAAGGACCCAAATGGGAAAAATTGGGGACGGCCTACTTTTACATTTTTTTACGCTCTGCAATTTAGTTTTCAGCTTTCTAGCTTTTAGCATTTTTTTCTTTTTCAGCAACCTTGTTTCTGTTGCCATTATTTTTACAGCATTATATTTTTTTTCAGCATTCCATATTTTTCTTCAGCAATTTATTTCCTTTGTTAGTTTAATTTTTTAGGCATTCAATTAATTTTCTCACAATAGTTTCTACGCCGGAAACTATTGTGTAACTTTAACTAGATCTAACCTTACGTTAGATCATAGTATTTTATTCCTTCGCCTTTATTTTACTGTCTGATCGAAGATTGTGAAGAACAAATCCAACCGGTCTGTGGTGGAGTGTTCAAGCATCGAAGTTAGAGAACAATCAAGATTTCTATTAATTTTACAGGTTCTTTAATTTATTGTTTTAATTTATATATGCTCTGCACTGCTGTTTATCTATATTGTTTGCCTGATATGGCTTTAATTAAGCGTAATAATTGTTTAAGCCTGTTTAACATGTCCGGCTAATTAATTTAGATAGCGGTATGTAAAGTAAGCGGAATAAGGAATCAAAACTAAGTTGGTTAAATTTTATTTAAAATTAAAGTCACTCTTTTTATGGCCTCAATTTACAGCATTAATCCCAAAGTTTTTTGTACGAGAGTAAAAGACATAAAGAAGTTAAAATCAATAGAACGAGAGTTTGAGTTTTTAACTGGACAGTGTAAATTGGACATTAATTCTAGATCAGGGCGAGAGCAAGTTTTAGAGTTAATTAAATTCTAATCTTTTTCAAAAAGTATTTTTAAGGGTTAAATGTGAGGACGAGAGTTAAGCATTTGAATTTAATTATATAATCTAAGTCAACAGAGCGAGAGTTTGAGACGAGCATGTTTAAACGATTAGTATTTTGTTAAAAAGAGTTTCTATAGATTCTATTGTTTTCAAAAAGTGATTTTGGACTTAACTAATAAGTGACAGCTACGTTAATATAAAGTCATGGTCTATTCAACAGAGCGAGAGTTTGAGATAAGACTTTTAATCAATAGTATCTACTGAAAAGATTTATTTTAAAAACCAAGAAACCAACGAAGATTTGATTCCCTAATTACGACGAACTACATACCGATATCCGCTTAATTGATATTTAACCTAGATCTCATTTTAGTTTTAACTTTTCCCCAAACAATCAAAGTATCATTCGCCTTAGCTTTACGAAGTAACCTTAGAAAACGGTATATCGATTCATAAGTCCCTGTGGGATCGATATCTTTTAAAACTACGCGATAGAACTGTGCACTTGCAGTTTGTACCCCAAATTTGACTCATAAAGTCGCGATCAAGTTTTTGAAAAACTTGATCTTTTTAAAATAAATCTATATTATAAGAAATATTTTTTTTTATAAGGGAAATAACAATGAAAAGAAAGGTACATACTTGAAGAAGGGAGGATAGAAAGAACACGGTTTTCCCACCGTACTTAAATGTAACATTGTCCCCAATGTTTTAAGGAAAAGAAATGAATTACAAAAAGAAAGGAAAAGGAAACTAAAGTTAATGCTGCCTGCCGCCTCTTGTTCTTGGACCTGGTGATCGTTGATGTACTTCTAAGTTATCAAACCTGCTAAGCAAATCAGTGAACCGTTGGTCGGTTATGGCATTCCTCGCTTCATGTTGTTGTTGCATTTGGCGCATCATTTGCATCATTTCGAGATTCTGTGCTTGCATACCATCAATAGCATCCATGATGTCGTCGTTGGTTGCAGGCCTTCTTCGTCGACGACGTCGTGAGGATGGGCCAACTGCATCATCGGAAGGGTTGAGCGGGACTGATAGTTGTGCAGGAGCATGATCACCGTGCTCCATTTCGTCGAGTTCGTCGGTAGACGGGTGTGTATGTGAAGGCTCAGTAGCTTCGGAAGCATTCAGATCATAGAGGTGGCGGTGTTATAATCAGTTCCGGGCATATGATGTCTAAGGTCGGGTATTGCCGATTCTTCGGTCTGAACAGGTTGAGGAGGAGGATCAATATCATAATAACCAGATGGTGTCTGAGGGTCTGATTCAGCATAAGGAATCTGGTCATCACAAATTTCATAGTCCTGGATGGATTCAGTGGATCTAGCAGGAGAGGGGGTTTCGTTCAGATTGTAGAGCCAGTTATTGCGGTTATGAACACTAGTCCTAGGATCGAGCATGGTGAATGGGCAAAGAACTTGGTTATTAATTATAAGCTCAAACTCGTCAGACCCTAGGTTTCCTATAAACATAGTGTTGAAGAGGAAGGGTATACTCATAATAGTAATGCCACAAAAAGGGCTTAAGTCAAGCATAGGCTGACGTAATCCGATAGCATTACCAATCATGGTTATCAAACCGCCTATTCGAATTGGTGCTCGTTCATCTTGGATAAGGTGGTCTAAATTTGCTAGCAGAAAAGTTGCACCGTTTACTGGACGGTTCTGGGAAGCACAAAATATGATGAAGAGTTCATCACGTGAAACTGTGGTACTGTTTGGCTTCTTCCCAAATAAGGTGTGGGTCAAGATCTTATGGAAATAACGAAAGGTCGGGTTATGTATGTTTCCGGAGAGAAACTCATGTTCCTCGGGATCGTCATTTCCAGTCAAGCTTCCCCAAAAGTGTTCAAGTTCTCTATATTCAAAAAGTTCTTCTTGGCTCACTGTAAATGTATCAAAGGAGGTAGGGAAACCTAAAAGGTTGGTAAAGTCTTGAATATTAAATTGGTACTCCATGTTAAACATTCTGAACTGGATGAAACCTCTGCTTATTCCTTTTCCCCGGCAACGGCGCCAAAAACTTGATCTCGACTTTATGAGTCGAATTTGGGGTACAACTGCAAGTGCACAGTTCTATCGCGTAGTTTTAAAAGATATCGATCCCACAGGGACTTATGAATCGATATACCATTTTCTAAGGTTACTTCGTAAAGCTAAGGCGGATGATAATTTGATTGTTTGGGGAAAAGTTAAAACTAAAATGAGATCTAGGTTAAATATCAATTAAGCGGATATCGGTATGTAGTTCGTCGTAATTAGGGAATCAAATCTTCGTTGGTTTCTTGGTTTTTAAAATAAATCTTTTCAGTAGATACTATTGATTAAAAGTCTTATCTCAAACTCTCGCTCTGTTGAATAGACCATGACTTTATATTAACGTAGCTGTCACTTATTAGTTAAGTCCGAAATCACTTTTTGAAAACAATAGAATTTATAGAAACTCTTTTTAACAAAATACTAATCGTTTAAACATCCTCGTCTCAAACTCTCGCTCTGTTGACTTAGATTATATAATTAAATTCAAATGCTTAACTCTCGTCCTCACATTTAACCCTTAAAAATACTTTTTGAAAAAGATTAGAATTTAATTAACTCTAAAACTTGCTCTCGCCCTGATCTAGAATTAATGTCCAATTTACACTGTCCAGTTAAAAACTCAAACTCTCGTTCTATTGATTTTAACTTCTTTATGTCTTTTACTCTCGTACAAAAAACTTTGGGATTAATGCTGTAAATTGAGGCCATAAAAAGAGTGACTTTAATTTTAAATAAAATTTAACCAACTTAGTTTTGATTCCTTATTCCGCTTACTTTACATACCGCTATCTAAATTAATTAGCCGGACATGTTAAACAGGCTTAAACAATTATTACGCTTAATTAAAGCCATATCAGGCAAACAATATAGATAAACAGCAGTGCAGAGCATATATAAATTAAAACAATAAATTAAAGAACCTGTAAAATTAATAGAAATCTTGATTGTTCTCTAACTTCGATGCTTGAACACTCCACCACAGACCGATTGGATTTGTTCTTCACAATCTTCGATCAGACAGTAAAATAAAGGCGAAGGAATAAAATACTATGATCTAACGTAAGGTTAGATCTAGTTAAAGTTACACAATAGTTTCCGGCGTAGAAACTATTGTGAGAAAATTAATTGAATGCCTAAAAAATTAAACTAACAAAGGAAATAAATTGCTGAAGAAAAATATGGAATGCTGAAAAAAAATATAATGCTGTAAAAATAATGGCAACAGAAACAAGGTTGCTGAAAAAGAAAAAAAATGCTAAAAGCTAGAAAGCTGAAAACTAAATTGCAGAGCGTAAAAAAATGTAAAAGTAGGCCGTCCCCAATTTTTCCCATTTGGGTCCTTTATATAGTGTTCATTTGGTCTTGGTGGTTGAGAAAATCAAGGGAGACTTGGTTTTAGTGGTTGAGAAAATCAAGGGAGACTTGGTTTTGAATGAGGGATCCGTGGAGAAAAGTTTGTTGGAGCAAAATTTGGCACGTTTGGCTGACTGCTTCAAAGCGTACTTCGTGGATGCGTCAAAGCCAAAAATATAGGAGTGGGGTGTGACGTCCGTCACACCATGTGTTACGCTCGTAACACAAAGTAGCAAGGCGTGACGCTCGTCACACCATGCGTGGCGCTCGTCACAGCCTCTCAGCGCATCTCCTTTGTAGTTGTGGGCTGGGCTTTGGTGGAATGCCTTTTTCATCCTCTTTTTGCACCCTCTTTTCTTCCTTTTTCACTTATGCTTCAAATAGTGTGACCTGAGATAAATAGAAGGAAAATACCAAGTAATATCGAATAATATAAAATAAATCGAAACAAATAATAATATAATTTAATTAAATCGAGTCCAAAAATGTGATATAATTTCATGTTATCAAACTTTGATCGCGACTTTATGAGTCGAATTTGGGGTACAAACTGCAAGTGCACAGTTCTATCGCGTAGTTTTAAAAGATATCGATCCCACAGGGACTTATGAATCGATATACCGTTTTCTAAGGTTACTTCGTAAAGCTAAGGCGGATGATACTTTGATTGTTTGGGGAAAAGTTAAAACTAAAAATAGGATCTAAATAAAATATCAATTAAGCGGATATCGGTATGTAGTTCGTCGTAATTAGGGAATCAAATCTTCGTTGGTTTCTTGGTTTTTAAAATAAATCTTTTCAGTAGATACTACTGATTAAAAGTCTTATCTCAAACTCTCGCTCTGTTGAATAAACTATGATTTTATATTAACGTAGTTGTCACTTATTAGTTAAGTCAAAAACCACTTTTTGAAAACAATAGAATCCGTAGAAACTCTTTTTAAGAAAACACTAATCGTTTAAACACCCTTATCTCAAACTCTCACTCTGTTGACTTAGGTTATATAATTAAATTCAAATGCTTAACTCTCGTCCTCACATTCAATCTTTAAAAATACTTTTTGAAAAAGATTAGAATTTAATTAACTCTAAAAATTGCTCTCGCCCTGATCTAGAATTAATGTCCAATTTACACTGTCCAGTTAAAAACTCAAACTCTCGTTCTATTGATTTTAACTTCTTTATGTCTTTTACTTTCGTACGAAAACCTTGTTATTAAACCTGTAAATTGGGACCGTGAAAAGAGTGATTTTAATTTTAAACTTAATTAAACCAATTTAGTTTTGATTCCTTCATTCCGCTTACTCTACATACCGACACCTAAATGAATTAGCCAGACATGCTAAACAGATCTAAATAATTATCATACATAAACAAATTCATCTCAGGCAAATAATATAAGTAAACAGTAAAGCAGGGCATATATAAATTCAAACAATAATTAAAGAACCTGAGTAATTAACAGCAGTCTTGAACACTCCACCACAGACCGGTTGGATTTGTTCTTGAATTCTTCAATCAAACAGAAAAATAAAAGCGAAGGAATAAAAAACTAGATTCTAACGTAAGGTTAGATCCGGTGAAAGGTACACAATAGTTTCCGGTGTAGAAACTATTGTGCGAAAAAGAATTAATTAAGTGCTGGGAAAAGAAAATAAAAATTGCAAAGGAAATAATATAAAAGTTGTAAAAATAATGTTGTAAAATACTTATGCTGCTGGAAGAGAAAAAGTGCAAAAAAGAGAAAACGGCGAAGAAGCAAAAACGTGGCGCCTCTAGGGTTTTCCGTAAGGTTACTATTTATATTGGTCACTTGTTGTAACTGTTTCCAAAGGTATTCCGCGTCAAAGGTCTTCACGTGGCAAATGGTCAGGCGTGCAAATAGGCTTCAACGTGGTCTGTTTCGTTCCTTGTGCCAAAAATATAGGAGAATGGTGTGACGTCCGTCACACCATGTGTGACGCTCGTCACACAAGTGGATAAAGCGTGACGCTCGTCATAGCCTTTGTGACGCTCGTCACAGGCACAGCGCCTGTGCTTTTGGGCTGGGCTTTGGCTTTTGATATTTGCTTCTTTTCATCCCTATTTGCACCTCCTTTTCTTCCTTTTTTACTTGTGCTTCAAATAAACTACCTGAGATAAATAGAAAGAAAATACCGCGTAATATCGAATAAAATGAAATAAATTGAAGTAAATAATAATATAATTTAATTAAATTGAGTCCTAGAATGTGATACTATTTCATGTTATCAAACTCCCCCATACTTAGATCTTTGCTTGTCCTCAAGCAAAATACCGTATAGAAATCGCTTAAAAATTTAGCGAGGTGAAATTTCAAAACACACATCAATTCGTACTAGGTTGCATGTAAACCTTGTTTAGAAGTAACTTGAGTTTAATCTTGACATCAACAGCCATTGTCACAACCTCAGATAACCCCACCTTATGCAAACCAGTTCGAGTAATGCCATTATAGCTATCCTAGTTCCTTTACTCTTATTCACCCGTTTTCATTCTAGCGAAATCACATTAAGCCCTTTATCTTTTCGCGCACATAGTGGAGTAACCGGTTAGTGATTCTGATCCCCTTTTAGCTAGAAGTTCTGGTACATAAGTCGGATAACTTCGTTATTCAGTCCATTGCAAATTGCGGGGGATCGGACCGTAGTCCGCCCTACCAAGTTCAGCACCAGATACCTGCTGAACCAACTCATAATGGATCTTTCATATTATGCTTTTGTATGATCTGCAACCTTTAGATTAAATGATCTGGTAAGGATCACCTAACTTAATTAGTGCATTTCCTGATATATATATTTTATGTTACTTTGGGAATCATTCACTTATATTCATCGGCCCTCCACGTAGTTTGCTATTAAGATGGTGCTGACTTCTCGTATAAACTACTCGGGGTTACTATAAAACTAAAAGTTCAAGGGATTGGTATAATAGGTACTTATCCTGATCTAACATGTTGAGGTTTGTTTAGAGTGTCGGGGCGGTAATAGTTTTAGTCTTAATTTGTCTCAAGTTTGATAAAATAAGCAACCTTTATACTTACTGAGTGTGTTGAATATTTGTTATGGTTCATGAAAATTTTTGAGGGAATAGATAATAGAAATTTTTCACACTAGGGACTTAACTTAAAATAAATCTATATTATAAGAATTTTTTTTTTTTATAAGGGAAATAACAATGAAAAGAAAGGTACATACTTGAAGAAGGGAGGATAGAAAGAACACGATTTTCCCCCCGTACTTAAATGAAACATTGTCCCCAATGTTTTAAGGAAAAGAAATGAATTACAAAAAGAAAGGAAAAGGAAACTAAAGTTAATGCTGCCTGCCGCCTCTTGTTCTTGGACCTGGTGATCGTTGATGTACTTCTAAGTTATCAAACCTGCTAAGCAAATCAGTGAACCGCTGGTCAGTTATGGCATTCCTCGCTTCCTGTTGTTGTTGCATTTGGCGCATCATTTGCATCATTTCGAGATTCTGTGCTTGCATACCATCAATAGCATCCATGATGTCGTCGTTGGTTGCAGGCCTTCTTCGTCGACGACGTCGTGAGGATGGGCCAGCTGCATCATCGGAAGGGTTGAGCGGGACTGATTGTTGTGCAGGAGCATGATCACCGTGCTCCATTTCGTCGAGTTCGTCGGTAGACGGGTTTGTATGTGAAGGCTCGGTAGCTTCGGGAGCATTCAGATCATAGAGGTGGCGGTGTTATAATCAGTTCCGGGCATATGATGTCTAAGGTCGGGTATTGCCGATTCTTCGGTCTGAACAGGTTGAGGAGGAGGATCAATATCATAATAACCAGATGGTGTATGAGGGTCTGATTCAGCATAAGGAATCTGGTCATCACAAATTTCATAGTCCTGGATGGATTCAGTGGATCTAGCAGGAGAGGGGGTTTCGTTCAGATTGTAGAGCCAGTTATTGCGGTTATGAACACTAGTCCTAGGATCGGGCATGGTGAATAGGCAAAGAACTTGGTTATTAATTATAAGCTCAAACTCGTCAGACCCTAGGTTTGCTATAAACATAGTGTTGAAGAGGAAGGGTATACTCATAATAGTAATGCCACAAAAAGGGCTTAAGTCAAGCATAGGCTGACGTAATCCGATAGCATTACCAATCATGGTTATCAAACCGCCTATTCGAATTGGTGCTCGTTCATCTTGGATAAGGTGGTCTAAATTTGCTAGCAGAAAAGTTGCACCGTTTACTGGACGGTTCTGGGAAGCACAAAATATGATGAAGAGTTCATCACGTGAAACTGTGGTACTGTTTGGCTTCTTCCCAAATAAGGTGTGGGTCAAGATCTTATGGAAATAACGAAAGGTCGGGTTATGTATGTTTCTAGAGAGAAACTCATGTTCATCGGGATCGTCATTTCCAATCAAGCTTCCCCAAAAGTGTTCAAGTTCTCTATATTCAAAAAGTTCTTCTTGGCTCACTGTAAATGTATCAAAGGAGGTAGGGAAACCTAAAAGGTTGGTAAAGTCTTGAATATTAAATTGGTACTCCATGTTAAACATTCTGAACTGGATGAAACCTCTGCTTATTCCTTTTCCATGGCTGGGTAGGTAGATTAGGGAACTAAGGAATTCTAGTGTTAGTCTTCGGTAAGTGACGAAATGTCTACGAATAGGAGAGGTTTCCCACCCAATCTTATTCAACAAATACAGGACACTTTGTCTTAGTCCAAGGGCAGTCATTGCCCAGTCATCAGCATACAGGCTAGGTAGCATCTCTCTCGTGGCTAGTTCCTCAAACTTTTGTTTCTGAGCTGTTCCTCTGAATTTGATACCCATACGATCAATTTGTCCCATCAGGTTAGTGTTAGCTAGAGAAAAGAAAAACAAGAGTTTTAGTCAGGATTTGGCCAAATGCCGAAAGAAGAGGAAAAAGGGTTTTTAATAAATTAAAATAAATTAAGAAAGAATACTAAATAAAATTTAAAAGAATAATTAAGGAAGAAATGAACATATAAATATTGGTGGGTTGTCTCCCACTAAGCGCTTTGTTTAATGTCGCAAGCTCGACATAAAAACTATCAATTATAATCTATAAGTTCTGGAGGCATTTCGTCTAAGTGTAAGACTTGCGAATCTTCATTGTTTTCTGCATAGTGATAATGTTTTAGACGTTACCCGTTTACGGTAAATGGTTCCATAGATTTGCCTTTAATTTCTACCGCTCCACTGGGAAAAACATTGGTGATTTGAAAAGGACCTGACCATCTAGATCGTAGTTTTCCCGGAAATAACTTTAGCCTAGAGTTAAATAAAAGGACTGTATCGCCTTGTTTGAAGATTGTCATACGGTGAACTGGACTTTTTGTGTTTTTTATCGCAATGTCGCGGTTAGCAAGAGTCGCCACCGACTTTTCTTTTATCCAATAAGGAAAGGTGGAAAAGAACAGGAAAGACCTTAATTTAGATTTTGGGTTCGGGAGGTACATTATACAAAGGGAAGGTGTTAGCACCCTTTGTATCCATGGTTATCCATGGGCTCTTAATTGCTCGATCACTTATATTATTTTTGTCTAAAAAAATGCTTGTGAATTGTTTGGAAAATTGTTTTGAAAAGAGAATTTAACTTTGTAATGATTCTTGTATGAATGTATACAAAGTGGTTATCCCGTTTTAGTTTTGAAAATTGTTTAGAAAAATCTAACTCGGTAATGATTCTAGTATGAATGTATACCAAGTGGTGATTTTCTAAAGGCATTTTGAAAGGTGTGAGGTGCAAAAAAATGTTTTAAGTTGTGAGCCAGCAATTAAGAGTTATACCGACCCAAGGTCTTTACGGGCATTTCCTATCCTTATGAGGGTAAAACTGTCCTTATTATTGAGAAATAAGTAGTTTTATCCTTTGGATGTAAAAGGGTCATCGTAGGGTCATCGATTGGTCATTGAAGGCAACAGTTATGAGGATACCTTAGCATTCGAAGGGACTATCATCATTTAACCGTAGGCAACATCGGAGGGTCATCGAGGGACAAAGTTGTATATTCGAAGGCAACATCCGAGGGACTATAATTTATTTTATGATGATTTAACCGAAGGGTCTTTGCTAAGGGTATCCCCACGTTCGCGGGACATGACCGTAATATCGTAATCGTAAGGCAACAAAGAGAGGTCCAAGATCACTTATTCAAAGGCAAAGTTTTACAATTAATTATATAATTAGGATGAAACTCCACATTAAAATTATTAAAAATAATATATTAAAAAATTAATACATTAGAAATTAACATATTAAAAAATTAATTTAGGGTGAAACTCCACAAGGGTATCCCACAAATAAAGTGGAATACCTAGCCAATAACCTTTTCCTGGGATATGTGAACCTTTACGAAACTCAAAAAAAGAAACATGTCAGAACACCAAATCAGGGTGCAATCGAAGATTACACCGGAGAAATATCACAACAATAAATAGGATAGGATAAATAATGCATGGCTATGATAAAAACATAAAAAAAAAAAACAGACTAGAAGAATCAGGTACTGTCTCGTTCGCCTCTGCCTCGCCTAGCGAAGGCCACGGATTTTGAATTTGAAAACAGCCCCATGTTAGGAACTTTGAATTTTATGGCATTTTATCACAGGAATAACATGGTCAAACATTCAGGGTATTCAGGCATATTTAAATTCCCATACGAAAGCAAATTATATATCAACATTTAATCATGATGCATTATATATGTAGATATGGCCAATTGAAAGTATAAACAATAGAGATACGCAAAACCTGTTTGCCAATTCAAGGTTGAAGGGATTGACCACTTGTAGTATCGGAATAAGTTAGGCAGCGGGAATTGGACGGCGATGGCTTCGGTGCAGATGGGCTGCCTTCATGGTTTCTTTACTCTGAATTCTCCGGGTAGGCAGGGTTCCAATGCCAAAACTTCTATTCGTTCTTCTCTGTTCTCCTCCTCTCTTTTTCCTCAAGGTTTTGTTCCAAGGAAACCTCAGAGTGTTTTGCTTCTCTTCCTTCTTTCTCCAGTGAATCTCCTAGTGTAAACTCCAAGTCTCACTCCAAGTGTAACTCCAAGTGTCACTCCCCTACTGAAACTTCAGTATTTATAGACTAATTTCGTGGGTAATGGGCTTGGAATGAGGGAGACCCAAGCCCAAAATAATTTGTTATATTTTATTTATTTATTTATTTTAATTATTTAATTAATTAATTAATTAATTAATTAATTAATTAAAAAAAAAAATTCTCTTTTTTTTTTTTTTTTTTTTAGGAAAAATGATGGGTAATTTTTGGGGTATGACAAAGATTTTCCTTGATATGCGCTTATCATGCCATTGTTTTGTTCTTTCTTTGTAGATTCTGGCATTCTCGTAAGCGTCTCTTCTGAGTTCCTCTAATTCGCTTATATCAAGGATTCTCTTTTCGCCCGCGGCTTTATAGTTTAAATTTAGATTTTTAATAGCCCAATAGGCTTTATGTTCTAATTCTACCGGGAGGTGACAGGATTTTCCATAAATGAGCTTAAATGGGGTTGTCCCTATGGGAGTTTTGTAAGCAGTTCGGTAAGCCCATAAAGCTTCTGGTAATTTCAATGACCAGTCTTTCCTTGAAGTGGCGACTGTTTTCTCTAGTATCTGTTTGATTTCTCTGTTAGACACTTCCACTTGCCCACTGGTTTGAGGGTGGTAAGGTGTCGCTACTCTATGTCTTACGCCGTACTTAAGTAGTAGTTTTTCGAGTACCTTGGATATGAAATGCGATCCACCATCACTGACTACTATTCTTGGGACACCAAACCTTGGAAATATTATATTCTTAAAGAGTCTAGTTACTACTCGTGTGTCGTTTGTTGGAGAAGCTATAGCTTCAATCCATTTCGATACGTAGTCAACTGCCACGAGTATGTATTTGTTACCAAAAGAGGATGGAAAAGGTCCCATGAAGTCTATTCCCCACACGTCGAAAATCTCTACTTCCAAAACGCCCTTTTGTGGCATCTCGTCCCGTCTAGATATGTTTCCTGTGCGTTGACATCTGTCACATTTCTTAATAGCTGCATGTACATCCTTCCATATATTTGGCCAATAGAAACCGGCTTGTAGGATTTTAGAGCAGGTCTTGGATGTACTTGCATGTCCACCATAAGGAGCGGAGTGACAGTGTTGGATTATATTTTCTACCTCTTCTTCGGGTATACACCGACGGAAAATACCATCGGGGCCTCTTTTAAAAAGTAAGGGGTCATCCCAGTAATAGTGTTTTATGTCATAGAAGAATCGTTTCTTCTGCTGGTAGGATAAAGTAGGTGGAACTATTCCGGCAGCTAGATAATTGACGAGGTCAGCGTACCACGGTGTAACACATATAGTTAAGGTGGTTTCTACCTGTTTATCAACGTTATTTTCTTCCAAAGTAGCTATAAGCTTATCGTACGAGAAATCATCGTTAATTGATGTTCTTTCCGGTTCAAGGTTCTCATGTCTAGAGAGGTGATCTGCTACTACGTTTTCAGTTCCTTTCTTGTCTTTGATTTCCAAATCGAACTCTTGTAGCAACAGGATCCACCTTAGGAGTCTAGGTTTAGCATCCTTTTTTGTTAAGAGGTATTTGATAGCAGCGTGGTCAGTGTAGATGATTATTTTGGCTCTGACCAAGTAAGAACGAAATTTATCTAGCACAAACACTACTGCTAGAAGTTCTTTCTCGGTTGTTGCGTAATTCATTTGTGCTTCATCTAGAGTTCTACTTGCGTAATATATAACGTGAAGCTTTTTATCCCTTCGTTGTCCTAAAACAGCACCTACAGCGTAATCACTGGCATCACACATTATTTCGAATGGTTCATTCCAATCTGGTGTCTGCATTATGGGTTCGGAGATCAGTGCTTGTTTAAGCGTTTGAAATGCTTCTAAACATTTATTGTCGAATATGAATTCAGCATCTTTCATTAATAGCCCGATTAAAGGTTTAGTTATTTAAGAGAAGTCTTTAATGAATCGTCGGTAAAAACCGGCATGTCCTAAGAAGCTTCGTACTTCTCTCACAGTTTTCGGGGGTTGAAGGTTTTCGATTACCTCTATTTTGGCTTTGTCTACTTCAATTCCTCTGTTCGAGATGATGTGTCCTAAAACAATTCCTTCTTGTACCATAAAGTGACATTTTTCCCAATTAAGTACTAGGTTTACTTTTACACATCGCTCTAGAACTCTTTCTAGGTTTTCAAGGCATTCTTCAAAGCTTTGTCCGCATACGGAAAAGTCATCCATAAATACTTCCATGATGTTTTCGAGAAAATCGGCGAATATTGCCATCATGCATCTTTGGAAGGTTGCAGGAGCATTACACAAGCCAAACGACATTCATCTATAAGCGAAGGTACCAAAAGGACACGTGAATGTTGTCTTTTCTTGGTCATCAGGGTGAATCGGTATTTGAAAG
The DNA here is from genome assembly GCF_024323335.1 of Lathyrus oleraceus. Lineage (NCBI taxonomy): Eukaryota > Viridiplantae > Streptophyta > Magnoliopsida > Fabales > Fabaceae > Lathyrus > Lathyrus oleraceus. The sequence goes on from NC_066585.1 coordinate 187,964,871, forward strand.
AAACCTGAGTAACCGTCTAGATAGCAGAAATGAGAATGTTTTTCTAATCGTTCTAACATCTGGTCAATGAATGGTAAAGGGAAATGATCTTTTCGGGTTGCTTTGTTTAGTTTCCTATAGTCAATGCACATTCTCCATCCCGATTCGATTCGTTTGGTTATAGTTTCTCCTTTTTCATTTTCAATGACTGTTACACCTCCTTTCTTTGGTACTACGTGTACATGACTAACCCATTTGCTATCAGATATAGGATATATGATACCTGCCTCTAATAACTTGGTTATTTCCTTCTTCGCTACCTCACTCAGGATCGGGTTTAGTCTCCTCTGGTGTTCCCTAGAAGTTTTACAGTCTTCTTCTAGCATGATGCGGTGCATACAAATAGAAGGACTTATTCCTTTAAGATCGGTGATGTTGTAACCCAGTGCGGTTGGATATTTTCTTAAGATATGCAGGAGTTTTTCTGTTTCGAGTCTTCCTAGGTCAGCATTAACTATCACTGGTCGTTCAAGTTCTAAGTCTAGGAATTCATATCTCAGATTTTTGGGAAGTGTTTTCAGGTCTAGGGTTGGTTTCTTAAGGCATTGCGTAGGGTCCGGTGTTATTGCTAAACATTGGTTAAGTTTGTCTTCTACAAGATAGTCAGATGATTTGTCTTTTTCTAACTCTGTTTCTTTTATGCATTCATCGATGATATCCATGAAGTAACATGTATCTTCTATTGCAGGTGCTTTCAAAAATTGGGAAAGAATGAACTCAATTTTCTCTTCTCCTACTTCAAAAGTGAGTCGTCCTCGTTTTACATCTATGATTGCACCGGCCGTTGCTAAGAACGGTCTTCCCAGTATAATGGGTGTAACTTCATCTTCTCTAATATCCATAATTATAAAATCAGTTGGAATGTAGAATTGACCTATGCGCACTGGAACGTTTTCAAGAATTCCTACAGGATATCTAACGGAACGATCTGCTAGTTGCACAAACATTTTAGTTGGTCTTAATTCTCCCATTTCAAGTCTCTTGCATATGGATAAAGGCATAACACTAATACCGGCTCCTAAATCGCATAAGGCTTTGTCAATGACAAATTTTCCTATGTGACAGGGTATAGAGAAACTACCTGGGTCTTTAAGTTTAGGAGGCATATTCTGGATTATAGCGCTACATTCAGCGGTGAGTGTAACGGTTTCGCTATCTTCAAGTTTCCTTTTATTAGAAAGAATTTCTTTTAAGAACTTGGCATATGAGGGCATCTACGTAATAGCTTCTGTAAACGGAATTGTGACGTTTAATTGTTTTAGTAGGTCAACAAATTTTTTGAATTGGCCCGCATCTTTGGTTTTAATAAGCCTTTGAGGGTAAGGGATAGGTGGTTTATAGGGTGGTGGAGGTACATAAGGTTCCTTCTTTTCTACGGTTTCCTTATTACTCTCTTCCTTTTCCTTAGGTTCACTTTCCTCCTCAGTTGACTTTTTAGAGTTTTGGTTTTCTATCCTTGGGTCAGACGGTCCTTCCACTTCCGTTCCACTTCTCAGTATAATTGCATGAGCGTGGCTTCTTGGGTTAGGTTGGGGTTGGCCAGGAAATGTACCAGTTGGGGCAGCAGTAGGCGCTTGTTGTTGAGCTACTTGTGATATTTGCGTTTCCAGCATTTTGTTATGGGTAGCCAGGGCATCTACTTTACTTGCTAGTTGTTTAATTTGTTCGCCAGTGTGTACATTCTGGTTTAGGAAATCTTTATTGGTTTGCTGTTGAGAGGCTATAAAGTTTTCCATCATGATTTCCAAGTTGGATTTCCTAGGGGCGTTATTGTTAGGTGTAGATGGGATCGGCTTCTGATATCCTGGAGGTATAGCTGGGGCTTGATTTGGAGATTGTCCAGGTGCGTATAAAGCATTATTACTCTTATATGAAAAATTGGGATGATTCTTCCAATTTGAGTTATAGGTATGCGAGTAGGGGCTTCCTTGAGCATAGTTTACTTGCTCCGCTTGGATTCCTGTTAGAAGTTGACAATCTACAGGAGTGTGACCTTGGATTCCACAGACTTCGCAATTCTGAGTTATGGCTACCACGGTGGCTGGAGGTGATACATTTAAACTTTCAATTTTCTGGACCAGAGCATCCACTTTTGCATTAACATGATCAAGGTTACTTATCTCGTACATGCTAGTTTTCGTTTGAGGTTTTTCTACCATTGTTCGTTCGCTTCCCCACTGATAGTGGTTTTGAGCCATGCTTTCGATAAGTTGGTAAGCATCAACATAAGGTTTGTTCATTAGTGCACCACCTGCGGCGGCGTCTATTGTTAACCTTGTGTTGTACAGGAGACCATTATAGAAGGTATGAATTACTAACCAGTCCTCTAAACCATGGTGTGGACAAAGTCTCATCATGTCTTTGTATCTTTCCCATGCTTCGAAGAGAGACTCGTTATCTTTCTGTTTAAATCCATTTATCTGGGCTCTTAACATAGCTGTTTTGCTCGGCGGAAAATATCGAGCAAGAAAAACTTTCTTCAACTCGTTCCATGTGGTGACTGAGTTGGAAGGAAGAGATTGAAGCCATCTTCTAGCACTATCTCTTAACGAGAAAGGAAAAATACGAAGTCGAATTGCCTCTGAAGTGACACCATTAGCTTTAATAGTATCAGCGTATTGGACAAATACGGATAAATGAAGGTTTGGATCCTCGGTAGGATTTCCAGAGAATTGGTTCTGTTGCACCGCCTGCAATAGTGAAGGTTTAAGTTCAAAGTTGTTTGCTTCGATTGCGGGTGGAGCGATACTCGAATGCGGCTCATCTTGCGATGGAGCGGCGTAATCTCGAAGAGCACGAGCTGGTTCTGCCATCTCGGGTATCGAAGGGAAAATATTTTTGAAATCAGGAAGTTCGACAGGAGGGAGATTGTTTGCAGCACGATATTCCCGAATTCGTCGTAAGACTCAGAGATATAGTTCGATATCGTTGATTGGTAAGTAGAACGGCTCGCCTTGTGAGCGAGTGTGTGGCATACAAATCAACGAAAGAAAGAAAAGAAAAGAAAAATAAGCCTTAGTCTCTACAGCATAACAGAAGAGTTACGATATCGACTAAATAAAAGTCCCCGGCAACGGCGCCAAAAACTTGATCGCGACTTTATGAGTCGAATTTGGGGTACAAGCTGCAAGTGCACAGTTCTATCGCGTAGTTTTAAAAGATATCGATCCCACAGGGACTTATGAATCGATATACCGTTTTCTAAGGTTACTTCGTAAAGCTAAGGCGGAGGAAACTTTGATTGTTTGGGGAAAAGTTAAAACTAAAAATAGGATCTAAATAAAATATCAATTAAGCGGATATCGGTATGTAGTTCGTCGTAATTAGGGAATCAAATCTTCGTTGGTTTCTTGGTTTTTAAAATAAATCTTTTCAGTAGATACTATTGATTAAAAGTCTTATCTCAAACTCTCGCTCTGTTGAATAAACTATGATTTTATATTAACGTAGCTGTCACTTATTAGTTAAGTCAAAAACCACTTTTTGAAAACAATAGAATCCGTAGAAACTCTTTTTAAGAAAACACTAATCGTTTAAACACCCTTATCTCAAACTCTCGCTCTGTTGACTTAGGTTATATAATTAAATTCAAATGCTTAACTCTCGTCCTCACATTCAATCTTCAAAAATACTTTTTGAAAAAGATTAGAATTTAATTAACTCTAAAAATTGCTCTCGCCCTGATCCAGAATTAATGTCCAATTTACACTGTCCAGTTAAAAACTCAAACTCTCGTTCTATTGATTTTAACTTCTTTATGTCTTTTACTTTCGTACAAAAACCTTGTTATTAAACCTGTAAATTGGGACCGTGAAAAGAGTGATTTTAATTTTAAACTTAATTAAACCAATTTAGTTTTGATTCCTTCATTCCGCTTACTCTACATACCGACACCTAAATGAATTAGCCAGACATGCTAAACAGATCTAAATAATTATCATGCATAAACAAATTCATCTCAGGCAAATAATATAAGTAAACAGTAAAGCAGGGCATATATAAATTCAAACAATAATTAAAGAACCTGAGTAATTAACAGCAGTCTTGAACACTCCACCACAGACCGGTTGGATTTGTTCTTGAATTCTTCAATCAAACAGAAAAATAAAAGCGAAGGAATAAAAAACTAGATTCTAACGTAAGGTTAGATCCGGTGAAAGGTACACAATAGTTTCCGGTGTAGAAACTATTGTGCGAAAAAGAATTAATTAAGTGCTGGGAAAAGAAAATAGAAATTGCAAAGGAAATAATATAAAAGTTGTAAAAATAATGCTGTAAAATACTTATGCTGCTGGAAGAGAAAAAGTGCAAAAAGAGAAAACGGCGAAGAAGCAAAAACGTGGCGCCTCTAGGGTTTTCCGTAAGGTTACTATTTATATTGGTCACTTGTTGTAACTGTTTCCAAAGGTATTCCGCGTCAAAGGTCTTCACGTGGCAAATGGTCAGGCGTGCAAATAGGCTTCAACGTGGTCTGTTTCGTTCCTTGTGCCAAAAATATAGGAGAATGGTGTGACGTCCGTCACACCATGTGTGACGCTCGTCACACAAGTGGATAAAGCGTGACGCTCGTCATAGCCTTTGTGACGCTCGTCACAGGCACAGCGCCTGTGCTTTTGGGCTGGGCTTTGGCTTTTGATATTTGCTTCTTTTCATCCCTATTTGCACCTCCTTTTCTTCCTTTTTTACTTGTGCTTCAAATAAACTACCTGAGATAAATAGAAAGAAAATACCGCGTAATATTGAATAAAATGAAATAAATTGAAGTAAATAATAATATAATTTAATTAAATTGAGTCCTAGAATGTGATACTATTTCATGTTATCAATGTCTGGTCGTGGTTTCTCTTGCCATTCGTCCGTTGACGTCTGGTCGTGGCTTCTCTTCCCATTCGTCTGTTGACGTCTGGTCGTGGTTTCTCTTCCCATTCGTCCGTTGATGTCTGGTCGTGGTTTCTTTCTCCCATTCGTCTGTTGACGTCTGGTCGTGGTTTCTCTTCCCATTCATCCGTTGATGTTTGGTCATGGCTTCTCTTCCCATTCGTCTGTTGATGTTTGGTCGTGGTTTCTTTCTCCCATTCGTCGGTTGACGTCTGGTCGTGGTTTCTCTTCCCATTCGTCGGTTGACGTCTGGTCGTGGTTTCTCTTCCCATTTGTCTGTTGACGTCTGGTCGTGGTTTCTCTTCCCATTCTTCCGTTGACGTCTGGTCGTGGCTTCTCTTCCCATTCGTCTGTTGACGTCTGGTCGTGGTTTCTCTTCCCATTCGTCTGTTGACGACTGGTCGTGGTTTCTCTTCCCATTCGTCCGTTGACGTCTGGTCGTGGCTTCTCTTCCCATTCGTCTGTTGACGTCTGGTCGTGGTTTCTCTTCCCATTCGTCTGTTGACGTCTGGTCGTGGTTTCTCTTCCCATTCGTCTGTTGACGTATGGTCGTGGTTTCTTTCTCCCATTCGTCGGTTGACGTCTTGTCGTGGTTTCTTTTTCCCATTCGTCCGTTGACGTCTGGTCATGGTTTTTCTTCCCATTCGTCGGTAGACGTCTGGTCGTGGTTTCTCTTTCCCATTCGTCTGCTGACGTCTGGTCGTGGTTTCTCTTCCCATTCGTCCGTTGACGTCTGGTCGTGGTCTCTCTTCCCATTTGTCCGTTGACGTCTGGTCGTGGTTTGTCTTTCCCATTTGTCGGTTGACGTCTGGTGTTGGTTCCTTTCTTTGATAAATATCAAATCCCCAGTGGAAGCCGCCATTGGTGAATGGCATGATTTCCTCAATTCATCCCCCGCAGAGTGCAAATTCCAGGTTCTTTTGGTATTCAATCCCTGTTTACCTTGAAGGTCTGACAGCCGTTGCTCTCATCCGTTCAGGTTCTCAGTTGGTTGAATAGGGGCAGCTGTAGCACCTCAAATTTGCACCCTCTATTCATGCACTCATTTCATCTTTTAGGTCATTTATCATTACATATTGCATTGCATCTTATCAACTAGAACTGGCATCAAGAGGATTCACCAGTGCAAGAGACCAAGCATTTCCTTGAGATGAAGGCCATATGACTATTCTAAAGAGCTTATATGAATCAAGGTTCATTTTGAAGCTATTGTACCAAGTGCTAGAGGCTCAAAAGTCATCAGTACATGTCCAGGTCATCTGAGGCCCATACAAGTCAACTGAAAGTCAACTGAGGGCTAGGAGGTGGAGAAATGGTTTGAGACACTTCATTCATGTCCAAAAGAGGGCTATTCATCATGTCAAACATCTGCATTGAAGATTTTGAAGCCAGATCAAAAGTTTCCAAAAATGGAAAGTGACCTGTAATTTCAAGTTTCCAAAAATGGCAAGTTTTTGGACCACATTCAACTTGACTTTCCAACATCAAAGAAGCTTCAAATGAAATTTTGTCCAACATGAAAGTTGAATATCTTTCTCTTCGATTTCCAAAAAGTCTAAGATCATGAGCATCTGATGAATGGTTGAGGAGTTATGAGCAAATGATCATCAAGTGTGCATGAAACTTCAAAGTGCCATAACTTTTGATCCAAGACTCCAATTTAGGCCACTCTTTTTGCATATTGCTTGTCATGACCAATATTTTCCAAATATATCATTGCATTGCATGAAATCACATCGCATGACCATTGGTGCATACATGAGTGTTTTGGAGGGAAAATGAAGAATTTAAATTTGGTGCGTCATACATGCAAAATTCCAATCCAATTGTGTTCATGAAATGATTTTGAATGATATTGCACACTAATATGCTACTGTTCACGTGGGATTGAGCCATGCATAAGGTGAATTTTGCAATTTGGTCATACACCTCATTTTGCATTAAACTTTCATTAGCCATTGCAAATTATCATTAGCAAAGTAATTAGGAGGTGGTATATAATGCTAATCATAACAGAATTTTTGATTCTATCACATTCTAGATCTCAAATTTGCTTTTCCTCCAAATTTTCTCCAAATTGAAACTTCAAAATTCGTCACATAGCATAGTAATTTTCTTGCATATTCTGGTTTATTGAGTGTGATTGATGAAGATTCAAGCTCTGGATTGAGGATTTTGGCCAAGATTCGTGCACATCAAGCTCAAGAACATGAAGATGGAAGTTGCAAATTGATCAAGATCCAAGCCATTTCAAGCTTCAATTCGTGCCTAAAGCTTCAATATACAAGTGATAGAGGAGATCTGGACATTGCTAGGCCTTGAATACGCTTGTTTTCATCCACTGCTCTTCAAGAGGTTAGGATTTCGAACCTCTTAATTCTCCATTTTATGCACATGTTATGGTAGATCTTTTCATGCTGATGATGCTGATGTTTTTAGATTGTGATTTGGTTAGAAAATGAGCGAGATATGTGAACTTGAACTTTTGACATGCATTATGTTTCTGCTCGATTTGCTTTATCTATTGAGATCTAGGCTTAAATAATGTTAGATTTGGAATGTGCATGGAATAAGCTTTCGAATGATATATGCCATGTAAAATTCTGCAAAAAAAAAATATGAACGTGTACTGTTGCTCGCCGGAGTTTGGCCGGGGAAGATGACCGGAAACACTGTTCCGGTCATCTGGTTCAGGCGTTAGGGTTAGCGTGTTCATCTTCCATGTCTCGTGTTCGATTCCTTGTGCAGGCTGTTTTATTTTTAATTTCTCTTGCCATGCATGAAACGACTGCGTTTTGAAACGCGCTCCACACCACCATTCGATTCCCACCTCTGGCAATTGTGATTTTTTTTTTCTAGCGCCTGTTTTTTGTGATACATGGTTCGATCCTTGGCAATGCTGTTTCTAATTTTTTTTCTTCATTTCATTTTCCATTATTCCATATTATTTCCATTATTTCATGATAATTCAAAAATTCATAACAAATTGAAAATGATTCCAAATTGATCCAAATTTTTTGCTACATGTTCATCTTGATATCTATTATTTTGTGGCATTTATTTCATAATTTTTTGCATTGCTGGAATTTGAAATATGCTTGATTGTTTGAATGTGATGCAAAATGTGACATGTTGTGTTATTTCTTTTGTGGAATGCTCATTATTTGGCCAATTAACTTGAAATTTGATATGCTGATTCCTAACATGATACATGATTTGTGAGCTTTTGTTTGGCATTTTTAGCATTTTCCATTTCTGTTTTAGACATATGAACGTATGGTGTGACAATGTGTGTCACACATTTTGATGTTGATCTTGTTCATTTTCATTGACATGACAATTGAGCTCCTCTGATTCTAGATTTTTTCATGATGATTGTGTTTAACATGCTGATATCACACAAAAAGTTTCATGATTATTGGATGTGTTTCTGATTTAATGTGCATTTTCTCTTCTTGATGCTCAATTGTTGACACCATTGTATGCCTTTGCCATATTTTGCTCATGAGATGACTTTGCCATTTGATTTGAGTCTGGTCCTTTTCAGGACATGTTCTTACTTGAATAAATATGCTTCATGTTGGATATTGGCTACTGTTTTGACTTTTTGCTTTGCCTTTGACCCTAGTCTTGGTACTAGTGGTTTGTACTCATCTTTTGAGCTTTGTATTTCAGGTTCAAGCTTAGCTCTAGTGGTTGATGCAATCTTAGGACTTGAGATGCAAATTTGTTTTGTCCACTAACCTTTGTTGTATTGTAGGTCCCTTGTTGTTGAACTCACTTGAGTTGTTGACTTGCATTGTGAACATATTGGTTGTAACACTGTTGACTGTCTGTTGGATTTGTCTAAATGTGAATATTGACTTGTTTGACTTTCTTACAGGTACATTAGCCGCTTTAGCTCATTGCTTGAGCTTTGCTTTGCTTGTGGTTGGCATACCACCTAGGTAATCATTCTCTAACTCCATGTAGTCTGGAAGCCTTGTCGTTTCTTTTGGCAGGCATTTGGCTGAAGTCCTCCTTAAGAGGCAATGACTGTGCTTGTTTATATTTGTGCCATGTACTTCAAGTCCTCCTAAGTGAAGAGGCAATTGGCAGATAGAAGGGATTAGCAATCAATCCCCTGCTAATCGTTTGGGTCGTTCATTATGCTTGCACCACGTGCTGAGGCTCTTGAACCTAACCCAAGATCCTTGTATATAGAGTCAGTCAAGTGGAGTAGGGTCCCATATTCTGGATCCCCACGTTTTCATTGATTCAAGCTCACCCAGGCCCGGGTTAAGAGCTATGAGGTCCAATCCTCATTACCTTTCATCTGCTCACCCTGACGGTCAATGTCACTGGTTAAGAGCCTCAAATACCCTTCCAGTGCCGGCTTGTTTGTCGAGGTTGATATGACCCCTTGACTAAAGCCCCACCCTTGATGTTTGAGCCCCCTTGTTGGTGTGTTTACTTCATGTTATGTTCTTGTGTGGTGTGATTGTATCCCCATAGGATTGCTAGACTTCGCATAGTCTCTCGTTTGCATGTCAATTAAGGTAGCACGGTTCCTTCGTCTAGGACTCTCTTTCTTGCGTGAGCTTTCCTAAAACACAAACAAACATCACCTTCCCTTAAGGACACGTTGACTCCTTCTACTACAGGTGAGTAAGTCTCCAGAGGTCGAGCATCCGGTAGATTCCGTAGTAACGTTGTTCATCTAAAAAACACAAAACAAATAGAAATAGTTTAGCCGAACTACGGCAACTCCGATTCTCACGTTCGGATGAGATACGTAGGCACGAGATGCGATGTCTTGTCGAGTTTGACTGACGACTAACATTAATCCCTACTGGTTTTCGCCCTCGTTGCGATTCTTTTCTCTCGCCCTCGTTGCGATTGAGACCTTCCTTTTCTCTTGCCCTAGTTGCAATCGAGACCCCTTGTGTGTGTGTGTTTGGAGTCTAATGTAAGCCCAGTGATTGGCCTTCGGTTCCCCGTTTGTTGTTGTTTTTTTGGAGTCTGATGTAAGCCCAGCGATTGGCCTTCGGTTTCCTATTTGTGTTGTTTGTTCGGGGTCAGATGTAAGACCAGTGATTGGCTATCTGTTTCCTGTTTCTTTTGTGGAGTTGGATGTAAGACCAGCGATTGGCACTCCATTTCCAGTTGTGTGTTTGCTCTGACGTCTCAGCGTCTTTGTTTTCAGCGTTTTGTTTCGGTGTGCGTTAGCCGAGCTACGAGTGCTCTGATTCTTACTCTGGTTAGAGAAGACACGTATGCATAGGATGCGATGTCCTAGCGAGCACGTTTCCCATATCCCCGAACTACGTCGACTCTGATGTTTGTGTCTGACAAGCTACGTAGGCCCAGGATGTGATATCCTGTCGAGTCCCCTTCCTCTGTCTTCTTTCATCTGTGTTCTATTCCAGTTTTGTGCAGTTCTTTGAGCAGTTTGTTAGCAACCTTATTCTATTCTTCCGAGCATGGATCCCGTCGAGTACGATGGACGTGAGGGGGTGCTAATACCTTCCCCTTGCGTAACCGACTCCCGATCCTTGCAATCTCTGGTCGTAAGACCATTTCCTTTCCAGGTTTACTTCGAGCGTTTCCTTTCCCTCCTTTGGGATAAACAACGCACGGCGGCGGCTCTGTGTCTTTTCCCGCCGGTTGTTTTTCGCGTAATGCGACACTCACTTGTGCCATATCTTGTGATTGTATATATTGTGTGCTTGTGATTTTATTCTGTTTGTGGTCTTAGGACCTTAAAATAACTAATAAATACAAAAAACCTTAAAAAATATCTTGGTGGACTGTTGGACTTGATATGAACTTTTGGACTTAGAATATGCAAGTTCCCTATGCTTTGAGGACTTGGCCAATGCCACTATCTGAGACTGAGCTATCCTTGTTGTGCCTTTCATCTGATATAATCCTTGAAGTGCCCTTGGTTCATCAAATATGTGGTCTCTATGTTTAATCAGTTATTTTGACTTTGTGATTGATGTCTGATGATTGTTTCTGAGAATTTGCCAATGAATATTTTCATCTGATACACTGGAAGATATTGAAGACTGCTAGCTGTTAAGTGCTTGCTTGGATGTTATGGCTATCTTTATTTGATGCCTTGGTCTTCATATGATTTGCTTGGATGTTTGCTTATTCTTATTTGCTTGCTCAAAAGTCCAAAAGGAAATGGGTTTCTATTTGACATTCTTGTCTTGTGGATTGCATCCCATTGGTTAGATATTTTCAACTCTTAACTTTTAAATTTTGTCTAGGGTAGACTCTTCATCTCCTGCCACTTCTTTAATTTCAAAATCTCTCCCTCTTTTCAAAATCTTCTTTGCTTGTTTTTTTTAACTTAGACATGTTTTAATGATTAGAAACTTGAGCCTTATGCTAATGAATTTTCAAACTTTTTCTTAATTAAACCTGTGAATGAACTTAACCATATTGACTTTAATTTCAAAAGACAAAAAGAACTAACAACCAATTCACCAACTTCTTTGAAATTTTTACCACGAACTACGGAGTTTTGATCCCTCATTTTTATGTTGGTATGTAGGCATAAGACTGAAGGTCTTGTCAAACACAAAAATATAATTAATGAATTCTTTTCTCATCCCTTCACTCTGTATTTTTATCAAACATCATATTTGACCAAAACACTTGCACACAAAAAAGAGCGCTCTAGAAGCACCTAGGACACTCTGGGTGTTAATACCTTCCCTTTATGTAACTAACTCCCTTACCTGTAATCTCTGACATTTTATTAGTTTTGATTTGAAAACTTCTTATCTTTGGGTTTTTTTCCTTACTTTTTCCCTTTTCCTTTGGAAACAATGAAAGCGTGGTGGCGACTATGATTTTATTGACGCCAAGTTTATCTATAGCTCGATGGTCATGAATTTACCTCTACAACATATCATGCATGAACCTAATTAAAAGTTAATGAAAAAGTCAAATCTCTATGTTAAAGTATGAGAACAATGAGTATAAGTTGAAATCACTATAAAAATTCTACTTTCGAGCGCCACAATTGTAGTACGGTTATGTCAAGTCAGTAATTGCATTCCCAAATTTCATAATACAACTATTAGGAAGTATATAAGCTTGTTATGGTTCATGTTTTAATATAATAAAACGTAAAGATATCTGTAATCCCTTATATCATCCTTGATGTGTTATCTAATTGAGGTGGTGCGGTCTCAATTTTATGTTGTGGGGTAGAACAACTATCATGCTTACACCACCCATAACAACTTTCTCAACTATTTTCTCAAGTATGTCTAGCTGATCTAAAATTGGGTGGTTAAGTATACTCATTGATTTCACTTGATGCATCATAAAAACAACAAAAATACAATACAAAAATTAAAATACACAAAAAATAAAAACAACATACATCACATTTTTTTAAAATTATACTTATACATTAATCACATTGTATATACACTTCTCCCGCACTTCTACGAACAAATTCTCTTGCACTTCCTTAGACAACTTATCTCTCTCCTCCTTGGCCAACCTCTCTCACTCCTCCTATACCTTCTCCCGCACCACCTACAATATCCTCTCCAGCTCCTCTGGCAACTTCGTCTCCCGCTCCTCTAGATTCACCCTCTCCCGTTCCTCCTGAGTCCACTTCTCCATCGCCTTCTGAGTCCACTTCTCCCGCTCCTATTCTAATACCTCCCCCAAGTTTTTAGCAACTATCTCTTCAATTTCTCTCTTACAATTTACTTTGTTAATTGATTGCGATGGTCCAAAATGTAACTTCAAGTCTATGCCTCTTCCAGAACAACAGACACGACCATTATGCTCGTCGGTTCCAATCGCTTATAACAAGATGTCATGACGATCTCGTTGACTTAAGATACCATCTTTGAATTGTTTAACAAGTACATCCTAAAACACATATAAAATTTCATATTTACCAAATTTAATTAACTAAAATAAATAATGTTGAAAAAGTATCTACTTATAATCTTTTTAGCCACTTCGCATGTAGCCTCTGATGTGAACTCACCATCTGGTCTTTCATGTGCCCTCTTCCATTTCTCATGGCGTGATGGTGGAGATGGACTGCGGTCAAGGCTTCTATTATGATCTCTCATCTCTAGTTCCCTTAATTCTTTTTTCATTAATCATTTTCTGTTCAAGTTTATCATATCCTCCACGAGACAATCTATGTGGATAAATATTTCTAACTCTATTTTCCTTTCCTTTTGACTATTAGCCAAGAAATCAGGAGTGGTGCGAGACTTTTCAAAATCCTCACAAACTTTAATATAAATAAATGGATACTTAAATTATGTAGGCTCTGATTCATCTCTTGCATATTTAATATAATCATGTCTGAGTTGTGTCTTAAAGCCCCTCCAACGCTCACCAGCATATCCAACCTATTTCTTTTTCAGTATTTTATCCTCGGGAACAATAAACACTTCATATGTTTATATAATAGAGTTGATATTAGTATTAAAAAAAGTAAATGGTCATCTATACTTGTAAAACAAATCATAAAATTCATAATAAATACCGTAATATTGTTTAATATGCTATCTTTTAAGTCACCGTTAATGTCGTGCCAATTATCTATCAGAATACTCATTTCGTTTCTACCTTGTAATGCTAAGTAACCCCTAAAATCACCATCATATTCACCACAAGCCTTATCGGTTCTTTCATAAAAATAAATGGGAACCGAACACAACTTTCATGGGTTTTTTCACCTTGGTTAACATCGTAGTACCTCTACTTTTTATTTGACTTTTTGTATTAACAGATATTGTAGCAGAGGTTGTATGAGAGGAGTTTGTTGAATCGTCCATGTCTGTGTAAATTAAGAAAATAACAACATATAACAGAGACACCAACATGAACTTCAAAAGCCAGATCACACAACACTTCATCCAAAATGATTCAGACCATAGAAACATACAAACTAGCAATATGCAGTAGAGAGACCATACAAACATACTAACTAGAAACACATACAACACTTCATCCAAAATGATTCACAAATTTAAGTTATAAGAAGACACAATGTTGAATATTTCTAAGTTCTAACACATAAGTAATAACACACACTACTACGAAAAACACATTTAACCTCAGACACGAAGTTGATTTAACCTCAGTTACATAAGCGAGGTAACGAAGGGCGTGATGAAAATGATCCAATATACCCCTCAATTTTAGAATAACCGAGATGATAGTTAAAATATTCATCGATTCAATCCCCAGAAATCAATTTTTTATATTTTAAAAACTAGCGCCACATACCTCTCAGTGTATAGCCAAAACCGAGGGGAAAGATGAAGTCTTATTTTTTAAATACTCATTACATTGCTTACACATAATATTGATAAATTAATTTTTTTTAAACTATAATGTTTACACATAATATTACATTGTTTATACATCGTATTAAAGTAAAAATATATAACAAATTTTGAATCTGATTCATCGTTATCGCTTTTGGGGAAGAACAAATGTTGGATATCTTAGGGAAGAAAAAATGGTGGATCCTCGTTTACCAAAAAGCAAAAAATCATTACTAACCTCATTTACTTCATCATCGGAATGGTGTGAGGCCATTAATGCTAGGTTTGCACTTTCATCATTATCCGAGTCGGATGACGAGCTTATTTCGTTATCTTCCCATGCGACATAAGCCTTTTTGTACTAGTTCTCCTTCTTTCTTTTGAATCCACTTTTCTTAGGTAGTTGAGGACAATCTGGTTTTATGTGGCCTTGCTTACCACATTCATAACATGTTACCTCTTGCATTGAAGTGGAAGCTTCTCTTTTCTTGAAGTGTTTCTTTCTTTTCGCATAGAAGGAAGGTTTGTCATTCTTACCGAAAAATTTGCCTAGCCTTTTAACAAGTAACAAGAAGTTTTCATCCTCCTCCGGATTGTCTTCTTTCTCAACATCTTTGGAGTCAACTCTCAGAGCGACGCTTTTGGACTTCTTATCTTGATTCTCATGTTTTTCAAGTCTTCCCATTTCCATCTCATATTCTTGATGTTTTCCAAACAATGTAGCGGAAGTCATTGTGGATAGACTTTTCTTTTCTGATATTGCCGTCACTTTTGGTTGCCATTCCCTGGTTAAAGATCTAAGCACTTTAAGATTCAATTCATCATTACTTAAAGTCTTACCTATAGCTTTTAGATGATTTGTCAAGTGCACAAATCTTTTCTGCAAGTCAAGGATGGATTCTCCGGGCTGCATTCTGAACAACTCGTATTCTTGACTCAAGGTATTTAATCTTGATCTTTTAACTTCGGCAGTTCCTTCATGAGTTTCTACCAAGGTATCCCATATTTGTTTTGCTGTTGTGCATTCCGAAATGCGAAAGAATTCATCCATGCTGAGTGCACTTTGAAGAAGATTTATTGCCTTTTTATCATAGAGGACCTTCTTCTTATCATCATCATCCCATGAAGTTTTAGGCTTTGATGAACCAACGCCGTTAACAACCGTTGTAGGAACAAAAGGACCATTTTGGACAGCATCCCATATTTCTTCTCCTTGTGCTTCTAAATGAGCCTTCATCCGATTTTTCCAGAAGTCAAAGTATTCACCACAGAATAGTGGAGGCTTGTTATTGCTACCACCATCTCTGAAGACTAGATTATTATTTGCGGAAGCCATTTTGGATCGTCTAGGAACAGGTTACCTATAACCTGCTCTGATGCCAATTGTAAGTCTGAAATCAGTCTAAAAGGGGGGGTGAATTAGAAACCTTGAAATTTTCTTGTTGTAAGGATTATTTTTCTTGTTTATAATGGTGTTTAGGAAAGTGGTAAAGTGCAGAAAAATAATGACACAGAGATTTATCCTGGTTCCCTTCACAATCCGAAGGTACATCCAGTCCCCTTTCCAACAAGAAAGAGAATTCCACTATTTGTTTGGACTTGTACAATGACCAACAAAGACCACCAAGAACAAACTCTTGGATTTCCAACAAAGTCCACTTATGAGAACAATCCTCTCAAAGTGACTCTCTTATTTCTAAACAACAAAGAAACCTTCTTAGTGATAAGAGAATAATCCTCTCCTATGCACCTCTTACTATCAAACAAGTAAGGGTAAAACACTAACTATCTTAATTCCACTAATGCTGGAAAAATTAAGATGTGAAGAACAACAAGTGTATAATTTAAGTGGAAGTTTGAATAATCTGGAAATATCTGCACATCAATCAAAGGATTGATCTTCTCCTTTTGGAATAATCAATCTCACAATGTTTATAGAAGTGTTCAAATGATGCATATGAATTTTGGACACTTATCTTTGAAAATAGTAAACAAAGAAAGATTGTGAAAATTAATTTTTAAGGAGGTGATTTGCAATCTGAAAAATTTTAGTTTAAATATCCTTCTATGAACCTCTTTAAACAGGTGCAAACAACCAATGGATGTCATGGTTCATAGAGAAGAAGCATGAATTGAAAATATGAAAAGTTACAATTTTTCTACAAAAATTCCCAGTAATAACCGGTTACCCAAATTGTGTTAACCGGTTACATTAATTGTAACGTTAAGAAAAAATCAAATTTTAAACTGTGTAACCAGTTACCATGAAAGTGTTAACCGGTTACATGCTAACAAAATCTGCCCAGAAATTGAATTTTGTTTAGGGTTAACCGGTTACCCCAAAAGTGTTAACCGGTTACCACTATTGAAAAAAGGAAAAATTGAGAACTTTTAAAAGTTGTAACCATTTTGAAATAAATTATAAGTGTCCATATCATATTATGCATGCAACAATCAATTGAACACTTTATATATAAACATTAACTAAGATTAAATTCCAATACCTTTGTGATCAATTTCTCGAGCGACTTTGAGTTATGTATGATTGAAACTTTGTGTGAATTTTCTCTATTGAAGTCTTGATCCATTCTTTGATGATTGACCATGTACGTGCATCATTGTCTTCATCAAAATACTCGAGAAGCCATGTCTTCACATTCTCCCCCTTTTTGATGATGACAACCCGATTCAAAAGGCGATTCTTGAAAGAGTCATCGGACTTGATGTTCTAACACGTTTGCTCCCCCTATGATGATGCTCCCCCTAAATTCTTGATTTATTTGGAGACTTTGAAATTTTGAGTTTCTGCAAGTTTGTTAGATACATACAATATATGCTAGAGAATCTCTTCTCCCCCTTTGTCATTATCGAAAAGGATGGGACAAGACATATTAATAGTTTGGAGATCATGCATATAAAAAGCATACAAAACATCATATAATTAAGAGCCATAATATTGTCAAAACACAACCAAAACACAATAAAACGATTGTTCTTAAACTTTAAACGAACAAGAAATTAAACGATCAAAGTAATAACAACCGGACAAGAAACAATCAAGCAAATATGTTAAACATAGGATTTTTTTAAGGACTCTCAAACATTGCATCAATCTCGGCATCATCATCATCTTCATCATTGTCGGGTACAGTTGGTGGTTTAGGAGCATGAGAGAGTTTAGTCATCATTTTCCTAAGGGCTGCCATGCCTAACTGATGCTCCTTATGGTGGCGGTTAAGTTTTTCATCTACGGAACACAGTTTGTTGTAGAGGACCTCATTGGTATAGCCACCTTTAGGAATTGGAGGAGTAGAAGATGAGGAGGTAGGGAGTTTATATAGAGTTTAAAGTGAGTGGGTATTGATTTAGAGGGAGTAGTTGGAAGGTTTTGTGAGATTTTATGGTTTTTCAATGGAGGAATTTATGTGGGGTTTTATAAGGGTTTAAGAGTGAGTTGAAGAGTGATGAAGATGAAGAGAATCAAAAACACATGCAATGAATATGAGCCACATATATTTAAAAGATATGAATTTAAAAAATGATTTTTTTTAAAAACAGAACAACAGCTAGGTAACCGGTTACAGGAAATGTGGTAACCGGTTACGTTAAACAAAAAGTAACACAGAAGTCAGAAACCCTACTGGTTAACCGGTTAACAGAAATGTGGTAACCAGTTACCTGATAGAAAAAATGCCCTAGAATTCAAATTTGCTACTGGTTAACCGGTTAACAAGGATGTGGTAACCGGTTACTTATTGAAAATTTTGTAAAAAAAGTAGCAATTAAGAGTTCAAAACACCATTTTTTCTATTCTTTGGTAAGATAATAATGTTTTTGCGTACCTTTGCCCTGGTTCATCATAAGACAAGTTATGACGAGTTTATATGTCACCTTCATCCAATATTCCAAGCTCTCTTCGAATTTTGTAAAACGGTTCCTTTGCGAGAGGCTTGGTGAAAATGTCGGCCAGTTGGTTATGAGTATCCACAAATGTAACTTCAACATCCCCTTTGAGCACGTGGTCACGAAGGAAGTGATGGCGGATGTCGATATGCTTCGCTCTTGAGTGCATGACTGGATTTTTCGTAATGTTGATGGCACTTGTGTTGTCACATCTTAGCGGAATACATCCGAGATCTACTCCGAAATCTCGAAGTTGTTGCTTTAGCCAGAGTATCTGAGCACAAGAGCTGCCTGCTGCTATATATTCTGCTTCGGCTGTACTCAGAGGAACACACGCTTGTTTCTTGCATGCCCATGAAACTAGTGCATTTCCAAGAATGTGACATGTTCCACTCGTGCTTTTCCTATCTGTTTTACATCCTTGCTACCGGAGTGAATGTTTCTTCGAAATCAGTTCCTTCTTCTTGGTTGTAGCCTTGTGCGACCAACCTTGCTTTGTTACGAACAATGATGCCATTTTCGTCAAGTTTGTTTTTGAAGACCCATCGAGTTCCAATGATGCGTTTATTTCTAGGTCTCGGAACAAGTTCCCAAACTTGATTTCTTTCAAATTGATTGAGTTCTTGTTGCATAGCAATGATCCATTGGTCGTCTCCTAAGGCTTCATCAACTTTGGAAGGTTCAATTTGAGAGACAAAAGCCATGTTTAAGCAAGCATCCTTTAAATTCAATCTTGTTGAGACTCCTTGACTAATGTCACCAATAATCTTGTCGATTGGATGGTCTCTATGAGTTCTCCATTCTTTAGGTAGATCATTGGTGTTTGCGTCTTGTGGATCTTGTTCTTCATGGTGTTCCGGTTGATTTTCATTACCGGATATGAAATCTATCTCTTGAGGAATATCTACTAAATCATCATCATTATCAACAATAATATCCTCCTTGGAGGGGTTAGTTTCATCAAATGATACATGCATAGATTCCTCAATAGTTAAAGTTCTTTTGTTATAAATCCTATAAGCTTTGCTAGAGAGAGAATAACCAAGAAATATACCTTCGGAGGATTTTTCATCGAACTTACCGAGATTATCTTTGTCATTATTTAGGACAAAGCATTTGCATCCGAAGATATGAAAGTAGGCTATGTTCGGTTCTCTTCCCTTGAAAAGTTCATAAGGAGTTTTCTTCAAGATAGGTCTAATATTGACTCGATTACTTACAAAGCATGTCGTGTTTACCGCATCCGCCCAAAAGTATTTTGGAAGATTGGAGTCGCTAAGCATTGTTCTTGCAAGCTCAATGAGAGACCTATTCTTTCTCTCCACCACTCCATTTTGTTGAGGAGTCCTTGGTGCCGAGAAGTTGTGAGAGATTCCATTTTCATTGCAAAATTCTTCAAAGGAAGCATTTTGGAATTCTCCACCATGGTCGCTTCTTATGGAGGCAATGGTTAGTGACTTCTCATTTTGGATTTGCTTTGCATACTTCTTAAATGCTTTGAATGCGTCATTTTTCTGCACTAAAAAGAGAGTCCAAGTGTATCTAGAGAAATCATCAACAATGACTAAGGCATAAATATTACCTCTGAAGCTCCTTGTTCTTGATGGACCGAATAAGTCCATGTGCAGCAGTTGTAATGGCCTTGAAGTGGTCACTACATTTTTGGATTTGAAAGTTGATTTATGTTGTTTCCCATTTTGGCACGCATCACAAAGTCTATCTTTGATAAACTTCATCTTGGGCAAACCAATGACGAGATCATGCTTGATCAACTTATTCAAATGTTCCATATGAATATGTGCGAATCTTTTGTGCCAAAGCCATGAATCGTTGTTGTTTGCCATGAGACACTTTACCTTCAAAGACAAGTCATTAAGGGAAATCATAAAAATATTGTTAAGGCGTTTACCTTTTAGTTTAACCTCATGTGTGACTTCGTATTCTATCAAGCACTCATCTTTAGTGAACTTGATCTTAAAGCCCTTGTCACATAGTTGGCTAATACTAAGAAGATTGTGCTTTAGTCCTTCGACATAAAGAACATCTTCAATGGATGTGAAGGTGGTCCACCAACAATGCCTTTGCCAAGAATCTTTCCTTTGTTGTTATCTCCATATGTAACAAAACCCTTGGCTTTAAGCTTTAGATTTGAAAATTTGTTCATGTCTCCCGTCATATGCTTGGAAAACCCACTATCGATATACCATAAGTTTGATATGGATTCCAAGCAAGCCTACAAAACAGATTAAGTTTTGTTAGGTACCCAAGTTGCTTTGGGTCCTTCATAATTAGTGTCTTTCTTACCCATACGTAATTCCCATTAGCAACACTAAAGTTTCTAATATAGCAAGCATTAGGTGCATGGCCTTTAATACCACAATAAAAGCATGTTGGTTCAAAATTACTTCTATACCTAGAAGGATAAAACTTCTTCTTAACAAGGTTTTTCTTTTTAGGATAATGATGAACTATTTTAGGTTTGTTCACTTTCTCTTGGATTGGTTGGTCACTTGCCTTAACAAAGATTGTCTTGTTTGAGCTTGGTTTTGAAAACCTTGAGTAACCAAGCCCACTTTTATCATTTGAATATCTTTTTTGGCTAAGTACACCCTCCAATCCAATTTGTCCTTTTTCGTATCTTTCAAGAACTCTTTTTAGTTGGACAATTTGAAAAGAAAGTGACTCACATTTATTGCATACAAAATTTTGTTTTTGATCACTAATCATCTTTTCTTTTTCAACTTCAAAACCTTTTTCCATTTTCTCATTTTTCTCTTCCCAAACTGAGATTTGTTTCTTTTAAGATGATATAGTTTTATACAAAATTTTGCATTCATTTAATAATTCATCTATGGCACCTTGCACATCATTATCAAAAAGCGAAAAATCATTACTAACCTCATTTGCTTCATCATCGGAATGGTGTGAGGCCATTAATGCTAGGTTTGCACTTTCATCACTATCTGAGTTGGATGACGAGCTTATTTCGTTATCTTCCCACGCGACATAAGCCTTTTTGTACTTGTTCTCCTTCTTGCTTTTGAATCCACTTTTCTTAGGTAGTTGAGGACAATCTGGTTTTATGTGGCCTTGCTTACCACATTCATAACATGTTACCTCTTGCATTAAAGTGGAAGCTTCTCTTTTCTTGAAGTGTTTCTTTCTTTTCGCATAGAAGGAAGGTTTGTCATTCTTACCAAAAAAATTTCCTAGCCTTTTAACAAGTAACAAGAAGTTTTCATCCTCCTCCGGATTGTCTTCTTTCTCAACATCTTTGGAGTTAACTCTCAGAGCGATGCTTTTGGACTTCTTATCTTGATTCTCATGTTTTTCAAGTCTTCCAAGTTCCGTCTCATATTCTTGAAGTTTTCCAAACAATGTAGCGGAAGTCATTGTGGATAGACTTTTCTTTTCTGATATTGCCGTCACTTTTGGTTGCCATTCCCTGGTTAAAGATCTAAGCACTTTAAGATTCAATTCATCATTACTTAAAGTCTTACCTAGAGCTTTTAGATGATTTGTCAAGTGCACAAATCTTTTCTGCAAGTCAAGGATGGATTCTCCGGGCTGCATTCTGAACAACTCGTATTCTTGACTCAAGGTATTTAATATTGATCTTTTAACTTCGGCAGTTCCTTCATGAGTTTCTACCAAGGTATCCCATATTTGTTTTGTCGTTGTGCATGCCAAAATGCGAAAAAATTCATCCATGCTGAGTGCACTTTGAAGAAGATTTATTGCCTTTTTATCATAGAGGATCTTCTTCTTATCATCATCATCCCATGAAGTTTTAGGCTTTGATGAACCAACGCCGTTAACAACCGTTGTAGGAACAAAAGGACCATTTTGGACAGCATCCCATATTTCTTCTCCTTGTGCTTCTAAATGAGCCTTCATCCGAATTTTCCAGAAGTCAAAGTATTCACCACAGAATAGTGGAGGCTTGTTATTGCTACCACCATCTCTGAAGACTAGATTATTATTTGCGGAAGCCATTTTGGATCGTCTTGGAACAGGTTACCTATAACCTGCTCTGATGCCAATTGTAAGTCTGAAATCAGTCTAAGAGGGGGGGTGAATTAGAAACCTTGAAATTTTCTTGTTGTAAGGATTATTTTTCTGGTTTATAATGGTGTTTAGGAAAGTGGTAAAGTGCAGAAAAATAATGACACGGAGATTTATCCTGGTTCCCTTCAGAATCAGAAGGTACATCCAGTCCCTTTTCCAACAAGAAAGAGATTTCCATTTTTTGTTTGGACTTGTACAATGACAAACAAAGACCACCAAGAACAAACTCTTGGATTTCCAACAAAGTCCACTTATGAGAACAATCCTCTCAAAGTGACTCTCTTATTTCTAAACAACAAAGAAACCTTCTTAGTTATAAGAGAACAATCCTCTCCTATGCACCTCTCACTATCAAACAAGTAAGGATAAAACACTCACTATCTTAATTCCACTAATGCTGGAAAAATTAAGATGTGAAGAACAACAAGTGTATAATTTAAATGGAAGTTTGAATAATCTGGAAATATCTGCACATCAATCAAAGGATTGATCTTCTCCTTTTGGAATAATCAATCTCACAATGTTTATAAAAGTGTTCAAATGATGCATATGAATTTTGGACACTTATCTTTGAAAATAGTAAATAAAGAAAGATTGTGAAAATTAATTTTTAAGGAGGTGATTTGCAATCTGAAAAATTTTAGTTTAAATATCCTTCTATGAACCTCTTTAAACAGGTGCAAACAACCAATGAATGTCATGGTTCATAGAGAAGAAACATGAATTGAAAATATGAAAAGTTGCAATTTTTCTACAAAAATTCCCAGTAGTAACCGGTTACCCAAATTGTGTTAACCGGTTACATTAATTGTAACGTTAAGAAAAATTCAAATTTTAAACTATGTAACCAATTACCATGAAAGTGTTAACCGGTTACATGCTAACAAAATCTGCCCAGAAATTGAATTTTGTTTCGGGTTAACCGGTTACCCCAAAAGTGTTAACCGGTTACCACTATTGAAAAAAGGAAAAATTGAGAACTTTTAAAAGCTGTAACCATTTTGAGATAAATTCTAAGTGTCCAAATCATATTATGCATGCAACAATCAATTGAACACTTTATATATAAACATTAACTAAGATTAAATTCCAATACCTTTGTGATCAATTTCTCGAGCGATTTTGAGCTATGTATGATTGAAACTTTGTGGGAATTTGCTCTATTGAAGTCTTGATCCATTCTTTGATGATTGACCCTGTACGTGCATCGTTGTCTTCATCAAAATACTCGAGAAGCCATGTCTTCACAGATACTCATTAAATGAATGACAAAAATTTGTTTAAGGACGGTGGAGAAACTCAATAAATCGCGTATATTTCCCCTTGGTTATTACTAAAAAATGAGGTAAAATTTATTTCTTTTTAAATAAAAAATACCATAAAATATGTTTCATCCCAAGTGCCGCATATCTCTCGGTTTCTGTAAAAACCCGAGGGGAATAAGCTTCATTTTTTAAATTACATTATTTACAAAAAGTATTAAAATACATTGTTTAAACAAATACAAATTTTGACAATGGACTATTGGAGAACAACAAATATTTTCAAGTTGTTCTTGGAGAATAAAAAATATATTTTTTTATCTTGATTTTTTTGTATACCCTTTGTGCACATTCTTTCAATCCATCATCGAGATCTCTTCAAAGATTTCATTATCTTAAACAAATGTTTTCGTGGCAAATGCTTTCACGAGAAAAAGAATAAGATACATGTGTGTTGCGTCACGAAAAATATAGAGTCGTGACCAGACTTTATTTATTCCAAAGGAAAGGGGAAATATAGATAAAACTCTTAAAAGAAAAGAAGATGGTCGTTGCAACCAAATTCGGGTTCGGGAGTCGATTATGAAAGGGGGAAGTATTCAACAAGACCTATTTTTCTTAATTATACCTGCGATTAGTTAAGGAGAAAAATAAGTTTTTAATTTAATGTGTTTGCCAAGATTTCTAAATCCTGTGCCTACGTACTCCCATAGTGCAATGAGAAAATCATAGCTCTGTAGTTCGTTGGGTAGAAAATAAGTGTTTGTTGGTTGTTTTTATTGAATGATGTTAACTTTTGTGTTGGTATAAAGCCAATCATCCATAATATATTGTTCAGGAGGAGGGTGCACATTATAGGCCAGGGGGTAACAAGCAAGTTCGGTGGGCCTAGGGGGTTTGAGGCCCACGTGAACACAACAAGGCTTGAACGAAAGAGGGGTACTCAGAATGTATCATCACCTTTACTAGTTCATCCAAACACGTTGAGAGCATAAACTGAGCAAAAACTCTTATGTGTCGAAGATCGCCTCTAGCGGCGGCGGAGGTCCAAATCATTGAAAACTAACATCAACACATTTGTATACCCTTCCTTTATCAGAATCCAACGTTGTTTTTCTCCGATTCTTCCCACATAATTAAAATCAAAGAAAAAAATCATATAAACAATAACTCTTCAATGTTAGTGTAGCGGTAAATTCATGATCATCAAGTTATGGATAAGCTAGACATCAAATAACAAGAGTCGCCACCGCGCTTTTATTGTTTCCAAGGGAAAACGGAAAAAGTACAAACAAAACCCAAGAATAAGAAGTTTTCAAATCAAAACTAATAAAATGCCAGAGATTACAGGTAAGGGGGTTGGTTACACAGAGGGAAGGTGTTAGCACCCAAAGTGTCCTAGGTACTCCTAGGGAGCCCTTTCTTGTCTGCATATGTACTTTTGTACAAATTGATGTTAGCAAGTAAATAGAATGGGGGGATGAGAAAAGAATTCATTAATTATATTTTTGTGTTTAACAAGACCTTCGGACTTGTGCCTACGTACCAACATAAAAATGAGGGATCAAAACCTCGTAGTTTATGGTATAAATTTCAAAATGGATGCATTGCTTTTAACAAAAATTAGGTTTGAAAGGCACAAAGGCCCAAAAATGGTTTGAATGAGTTAGTTCTTTTTGGCCTTTTGAAAATTTTAAGTCAAGTATAATTAAGTACATTTACAAGTTTGATTAAGAAAAGAAGTTTGGAAATGCAATGGCCTAAGGCCAAAGTTTCTAGTTTGCAATATGGTCTAAGTTTGGAAAAAAAGCACAAACAAAGAAGTTTTTTTTAAAAAGAAGGGGGGAGAGATTTTGAAATTAAAGAAGTGGGAAGGAGATGAAGAGACTAATCCTAAGCATAAATTTAAAAGTTAAGAGTTGAAAAGATATGACCAATAGGCTGCAATCCAATAGACAAGAATGTCATATAGAAACCTAAATTTCCCTCGGGCTTTAGAATCAAGCAACAAACAATGCACAAAATATCAACTTGAAGAGAAAGGCATCAAATAAAGACAACCACATCCAAGCTTAGCCACTCCATGATCTTCTTCAAAGTTTCCCATGGATAAGCTGAATTTCAAGATGGCACTAAGTCACAGGTTCAAAATAACAGCTTCACAATGATCATGTTGCAAATGAACTCAAATGGATCTTCGATGATGTATCAGATGAAGTTTTAAATTACAAGCACTTGGTTACATGAAAGTTGGCATTGGCCAAGTCCTTTGCATAGGGAGTGTTGCCTAAATTCTAATTCTAATTGTCTCAGATCAAACCAACAGTCCACACAAGATATTTTTTAGGGTTTTTGTTCTTATTATGTACATTAATGGTCAAAGACCACACAAACAAACACAATTTACACAAACAAAATATATCACACAATATGGTCCAAGTGGACAAAGTGAAAATGACATTAACATAAACAATTAGAATGGTATGAATAATGGCAAATGAATAAAGGTTAAAAAATAAAGTGCATTAAAAATTAGGGCTTGAAATGAAATGTTAGTGGTTAATAGGTTAGAAGTTAGTATTGCTTTTGCTTTTTTGTTTAAGTCATTCTTTGGAGAACACGCAACCCACTTATCACAAGCATGTATGCTTGAACCAAGACATATTCCAAAGGAAGAAAAAAAGGCTAAGTTTCCATACAATACCATGAAAGAGGGGAGACTTACAATCTCACTAACTAGAATGCTATGCCTTTTGTGTCAAAATTTAGCTCTATGTTAAGCAATCGTAATTTGACTTATGTAGAAGTCACAACTATTTGATGTCGGGCAATAGAATTTTGGTGTTAATGCATGTTAGAGACATAGTATAATGGACTATGCTCATGAAACATACCACACACAAAAAGAATATGCAAAAGTGGTGGCCTAATCTCGTCCTTACTCATGTTGATTTTGCAATCAACTAGCCTTAGGATATAGAGATATCATAGGACCATGACATGAATGCATAAAGAAGGGGAATGAGATGAAGAGGGATGGGAAGTGGATCAAACTCAAATTGGACAGAGGAGGACTTTTACCAAATTAAGATTATTCATTCATTTTGGGAGATGGAATGTACATTCCATCAATCCCCTAAATCCAATGATCTTAACCTAGCAAAGTCAAATCAACCTTGACCAATGCCCAACAACACAAGTTAAACTTACACAAATCAATCAAAATGGCTCAACACAATTATTTCGAATTTACTCAATTAAAAATACTAAAAAATAATGCATTAAATTAAATATTGTTGGTCAAATTCCTAAAATCTCATCAAAACACTAAAGAAATGACCATGAGATTTATCATAGGTCAAACAAGCTCAAAGGACCTTGGAGAAAAAAATTCAGAATTTTTGAAAACTTAAAAGTATTTTTAAATAATTAAAAATAATCACAAAATCAATTAAATCATGAAAAATATTAATAATGATCCAAAAAGTAATTTTAAATCAGAATATGAAAGAGGATTTTATTTAAATTTTTTTGGTGAAACTCTCATATTTTTTGGATCAATATTCAAATTAATATGAATTAATGAAAATCAAAGGAAAAAAATAAAATAAAAAATTACAAAAAAACGTGGACCACTTGATCTCCCTCATTAATTGAGGTGGCAGATCAAGTGGACACAAACACCCGTTCCATGATGGAACTCAGTCAGCGCGCCACATAAGTGGTAATCAAAACCAACGCTTGTGATTAAAACATTTGAAATGGATCAATGGTTCTAAACCGTGCCACCTCACTGCCGGAGCCAAAGGCCGGTCACCTTCTCAGGCAAACCTCGCCGGTCTGGTTAAATCATCACCATCATGTGCAGCCCTAAAAAATTTTTGATTAAGTCTGAATGGCAAGGCAAAGTGAAATGGTCATTTGAAGTTTTGATTTTGCCAATTGATGCAGGCCTGTTAACATCATGTGCAGCCCTAGCAAACCTCATCCAAAATGAATGAATTAGGACTCTTTAGAAAGATTAGATCAAGAGGAACAACTCTTATGTTTAACAATTTTCCATTTGGAACTTGGATCATGGTGAATTTTGAGGTGGAAGTTTGGAAATATCAACATGTTGAAAAAATTTCTAAGTGTTTAGTCATATACTTCAACATTCCACCTTGCTTAAATTTTTTAGGTGAGCTCCAAATGAGAAAAGTGTCTTCATCAAAGTTGTATCTCTTTCAAAGACCTTCAAAATGGTCACCGATATGACATCGTTTGGATTTATAATGAGAGAGTTGTGCATTTTTGAAGTTGAGGAAAATCACTTTTTCAATGGTATTGGTCCAAAATGACCTATAATATATCCTCATATCATATGCTCATAAACGTTGATTTAGCTTTCACTCCAAACATAAAAATTAAAGAAGACATCTTTAATGTGATTGTGCAACTGGGAAATCTTTAATCTCATAAAAATTGAGCAAGTTATGGCCTTGGGAAGTTGACTTTCAAATTAGGGTTTAAACAAAATGACCTATAATGTTTCAACATAGAAAATGACATTCCAAGCAAAAATAGCTCTAGATATCAACATGAAAGTTGTTTGGAATGTCATTTAGAGTAACTTTGATCTTGGAATCATTTTCATATGATGAAAATTGTAAGAGATAGGGTCTAGGGAGACCCAGTTTTGATCAGATGAATTCATCTGGCCAAACACCATCAACCAATTTGCTAACTTGCAATTCTATTGACTTTTTAGGCTCATGGTAGATAATATATGCATAAGATGATGAATTTTTAAGTGTCCCTTGAGTAATTTGATCAATTTATGAGGGATCTTGTTGAAGAAGTTACTCAAGATACCCAGACAAACTAGGGTTTCCAATGCAAACCAATTCCAAACTCTTGAAGAATATTTGATCAAAATAACATGCAAAGATCATTGGGACTCATATATGATGCTTAGAGACATTGTGTATCATTCCTTGGTTGTTCTCTTAGCCATGAGGGTCTTAAACCCTAGATATGAACTTGCTAGATCAATGGGGATCATGTCTTACCTACAGAAGAGTTAGACAAATGCAAAGACATATTTTTGGTATTTTGGTTAGAAAAATGATAATATACAAGTATGATACAATCACATGGTGCTTGGTGATCTCTCCCAAAACAAACCCAATGAAAAAGGGTAAGGAGGATGCCAATGTGTGATCCCAATGCTAGTGCATATGATGAAATTGCATGAGGGATCTTAGGGTCAAAATTGGGGTCTTACAGCTGCCCCTATTTAAGGACATTCTAACTGAGGAGGTGAAGGTTAAAATCTTCATATCGACTCAATAGAATGGGCTTAAATAACAACATATAGAAACAAATTTTGGTCCCTAAGAGACCTCATGATGCATATGATATGAATGTAAAAGCAAATTCTCTGTGGGGAAATGTTGCCATAAAGGAAAAGAAATCAGAGCGATCGAAAGTCCGCAGTGGCACAATGCATTCCATAAGGAAAGATCACCGGGGAAACAGAGACTCTAGGGGAATAAAAGGGTTATGCATAGGCCAGGCTATGCCTTAAAAACTGTTGGGAGACTAGAGGAATTCCATAAAAATGGAAAGACTCAGCCTGGGAAACAAAAACATCTGAAGGGGAAACGAGTAGATCAGGATAAAACTGACATACTTGAATCATGCAGGAGCAGCGATTTCACTAAAGAAATGCGCACTCAACTCAACTGGGGAAGAAATAGACTTCAACATAAAAGGAGCATAAATTTATTATCCACTACCGGTTACTGGGTAAGGAGATAATAAAGATCTGACAGAGAGGACATTCGTCATCGGTTAGAATGAACATATCAAGGATGAGTCGCTGGGAACCGCCAAAAGGGTGTATTCATTACCGGTTACTGGGTAAGAATATCCTTGCTAGGGAAAACTGCAGAAATAGAAATTACAACTACCAGCTACTGGGCAGAAGACCAAAGATGAGAATATCCGTCATCGGTTAAGGTGAACATATCAAGGATAAACTCAAAGGAAAGAAAACCCGTCATCGGTTAAGATGAACATATCAAGGATAGACTTGCCTGGGGATGTCAAGGAGGATATCCATCATCGGTTAGGATGAACATATCAAGGATAAACTCAACTGAACAAAAAGTAGGAATTACATCTATCGAATGCTGGATAGAATACCATCAAAGAGGAAATCCGTCATCGATTAGGATGAACATATCAAGGATATACTCTGTGAGGAGAGAAATAGGAATTATATCTATCAGTTACTGGATAGAATACCAAAGAGAAAATATCCATCACCGGTTAAAGTGAACATATTAAGGATATACTTTGCAAAGGGGAGTAAAGCAGGACTTACAACTACCGGTTACTGGGCAGAAGACCGCAAAGAGAAGAAAACCTGTCATCGGTTAGGATGAACATATTAAGGATTAACCCTCTGGGAAACAAAATAGGGATTACAACTACATTTTACTGAGTAGAATACCAAGGATGAGAGTATCTGTCATCGGTTAGGACAAACATATCAAGGATAAACTCACAACAGAGGAAGAAAATATCCGTCATCGGTTAGGATGAACATATCAAGGATATACTTCCTGGGGAAACATAAAATGAATCCGTTAGGGACTCTACGGGGGAGAAAACAGGGGTACTTTTGCCGGGTATTGGGCAAGAAGTAACAAACTGCAAACCAAGAATAATATTACCAGTTATTGAGTAATAAACTCTTAGGGACCCAAAACATCTATCTAGGTAGGATCTAGAAAGAAATGGTCAATCAAGACTCAACCCAATGAGGATATAGCTTAAGGGGAGTGGTTCCATCCAGATAATCAACCGGGAAGGAAACTCAAATACTAATCATCCACGAGGAAATAACTCAGTGGGGAAAGGAGAAAGGTTAAAGTCTTTCTACTTAGGGGGCTGACACTCTATATTTGAGGGAGGATAGACACCAACCTCGTATGGGGATAAAAGTACCGCCATAACAGAGAACAAGTGTGATGATGCAACTATGAAATTATATGAGTGTATATGTATATGTATATGTATATATGATGATTATGCTGACAAAATGATCGCAAAGGATACAAGGATGTCGCAGAATTTGAATCATCGATACAATTCTCGGTCAATCCACAAAAGAGGGAGACCACTGCTGGAGAAAAGAGAGATCAGCATCCCAAAGGCCCAAACCTAACTGGGGAAGAAGGAGATCTGCTGAGAAAGACTTTTATCGAGTCTGCGGGAAATTTTAGGTCAATACCATATCAAATGGGGGGATAACCATACAGAGGATAAACACAAATAGCTGCTCAGGAACCAAGAGAAAACTCTGACTAGGAGTGAATCTGATGCTGACTAGTGGGGAAACCAGAATTCTGCCGAAATCATGCAAATTGCCTGAACGAAATGTCCGCACTCAGCCGGGAACTCGGCTGGGGAATAAACACTCCGCAGGGGCTAAATAACCAACTCGTATGGCTACCTCACTGGGGAAAAGCGAACAATAATCGTCTGGAGAAATCAACAAACACCGAGTGCTGAACAATGTTGTCGGGGATGAAAGAGAGATTGCACCTACTGCTTGGGGAGAACCAATATTGCTCCACCCTTAGGGCTTACTGCTTTCGAACCACTATTGATATTCCTTTTAAAAGGAATCGATTGTTTAAAATTACTACTTTTATATGTTTAAGAAAACATGTTTTGATTAAAACTTTAATTTTCAAAAATGATCATAATAAAATGTAAAACTATTTGGCTGAAATAAATAAGAGTAGGAATAATTGGATAAAAGCTCAACTTTATTTAATAGAATGGTAATCTGTAAATGACAAGACTCCATAGATCTTTACAAAGTTGAAAATGGTAGTTTAGATGGAAAAGGGTTACATTGAATATAAATGACCACTAATCCTTCCACCAACTCTTGATGTCCACTGTGCTCTTGGCCGCTACTGAGGATGATGGATCATCATCGACCGTTGTGCTCAACAAAGTCTCCAAATCTGAAGATCAGTAGGATGTTGTTACTTGCCATAATCCATAATTTTTGCATAAATTGCCCCAAAATGGGGTACTCAATTTATCGGGATAATTCTTTTCTGTTTTTATGTCTCTAACTTTTGCCTGGATCTCCTCTTCGGGGTTTCAATCCACCGAGACGCTCATTTTTTCCTAAGCCTCCCTTTCGGGTTTTCAACTTAGCGAGTTGTTCTTTTCCCTTTTTAGGCGATGTATTTCTTGACTGCATCTCTATTCACAGGACGAGTGAACTCTTCATTATCCATGGTTGTAAGAATCAAAGCACCGCTTGAAAAGGCTCTCTTGACAACATATGGGCCTTTATAATTAGGAGTCCATTTGCCCCTAGAATCTGGTTTGAACGACAAGTTCTTCTTGAGCACAAGGTCACCTTCTCTGAATACACGAGGTCTGACCTTCTTATCAAAAGCTTTCTTCATCCTCTGCTGATACAATTGATCATGACACATGGCAGCTAGCCTTTTCTCTTCTATCAAATTCAGCTGATCAAACCTAGTCTGACACCATTCAGCCTCAGCCAACTTGGCTTCCATGAGCACACGCAATGAAGGGATCTCAACCTCTACGGGGAGTACTGCTTCCACGCCATAAAAAGGTGAAAAAGGGGTTGCCCATGTTGAAGTGCAGATGGATGTACGATACCTGTGCAAAGCAAATGAGAGCATCTCATGCCAATCCTTGTATGTTACAACCATCTTCTGAATAATCTTCTTGATGTTCTTGTTTGCAACTTCAATAGCCCTATTCATGTTAGGTCTTTAGGGAGAAGAATTATGATGTGTAATCTTGAAGTCCTTGCAAAGAGCTTCCATCATATTATTATTCAAGTTCGATCCGTTATCAGTAATGATCTTGCTTGGCACACCATAACGGCATATAATCTGATTCTTGATAAACCTCACAAAAACTTGATTGGTTACATTCGTATACGATGTCGCTTTAACCCATTTTGTGAAGTAATCAATTGCCACCAAAATGAAACGATGTCCGTTCGAAGCTTTAGGCTCATTCATGCCAATAATATCAATTCCCCACATGGAGAAGGGCCATGGAGAGGAAATGACGTTCAACAGTGTTGGAGGAACATGAATCTTATCTGCATATATTTGACACTTGTGGCATTTCTTCACAAACTTGCAACAGTCAGATTCCATTGTCAGCCAATAGTAACCTGCTCGCAACATCTTCTTCGCCATTGCATGTCCATTGGAATGAGTACCAAAGGAACCTTCATAGACTTCAGTCATCAATAAGCCTGCTTCGTGTCTATCCACGCATCTGAGCAGAACCATATCAAAGTTTCTTTTGTAGAGAACATCACCATTCAAGTAAAAATTGCTGGCTAATCTCCTCAAAGTCTTCTTATCTTTCAAAGATACCCCAGGCGGGTAAATCTGACTTTGGAGGAAACACTTAATATCAAAATACCACGATTTCTCATCTTTGATCTCTTCAACAGCAAACACATGAGCTGGCCTATTAAGACACATCACAGTCAAATTGGGAACCTTATTCCAATACTTCACCATAATCATCGATGCCAACGTTGCAAGAGCATCTGCCATCCGGTTTTCATCTCGAGGGATATGATGAAACTCAACCATCGTAAAGAAAGTTGAAATCCTCCTCGCATAGTCTCTATATGGTATTAAACTGGGTTGATTCGTCTCCCATTCACCTTTGATTTGATTCACAACCAAAGTCAAATCTCCAAAGACATCTAAATGCTTGATCCTGAGATCAATGGCGTCTTCGAGCCCCATAATGCAAGCTTGATATTCAGCCATATTGTTTGTACACTTGAAAGTCAATCTAGCTGTAAATGGAAAATGCGTGCCTTGAGAAGTAATAATCATTGCCCTAATGCCATTACCATATTGATTAACAGCTTCATCAAATACCATGCCCCAATGGGAACCAGGTTCTGGCCCTTCTTCAAGCAATGGTTCATCACAATCTTTCATTTTGAAGTGCAAAATCTCTTCATCAGGAAAATCATACTGCACTGATTGGTAATCTTCAATTGGTTGGTGAGCCAAATGGTTAGCCAAGACACTACCTTTGATTGCTTTCTGAGATCGGTATTCGATATCATACTCTGATAACAACATCTGCCAACGGGAAATCCTCCCAGTTAAAGCAGGCTTCTCAAATAGATACTTAATTGGATTTATTTTGGATATCAACCAAGTGGTATGATTCAACATGTACTGACGCAGACGCTTAGCAGCCCAAGCCAATGTGCAACAAGTCTTCTCTAGCATAGAATACCGAGTGTACAATCGGTGAACTTCTTACTGAGGTAGTAAATAGCATATTCTTTCTTTCCAGTCACATCTTGCTGACCTAGAACACAACCCATACTATCTTCGAGCACAGTCAAATACATGATCAACGGTCTTCCTTCAACAGGTGGAGACAAAATCGGTGGTTCAAGCAGATATTATTTGATACTGTCAAAAGCTTTCTAGCAATCTTTAGTCCAATCACAAGATTGATCATTCCGAAGAAGCTTGAATATAAGCGCACATGTGGCAGTCATGTGTGAAATGAATCTTGAAATATAATTCAAGCGGCCGAGAAAACCTCTGACTTGCTTCTCAGTTTTGGGAGCAGGCATCTCTTGTAGTGCTTTGACCTTGGCGGGATCAAATTCAATACCCTTCTCGCTGACAATAAAGCCCAACAACTTACCAGAGCGAACACCAAAAGTACACTTATTGGGATTCAGGCAGAGTTTATACTTCCTCAAACGCTGGAATAACTTCAACAAATGCTTAACATGTTCTTCCTCATCAATAGATTTAGCAATCATATCATCAACATAAACTTCAATCTCTTTATGCATCCTATCATGAAAAAGAGTAGTCATTGCTCTTTGGTAAGTTGCACCAGCATTCTTCAAACTGAAAGGCATCACTCTATAACTGAATATTCCCCAAGGTATAATTAATGTGGTCTTCTCCATATCTTCGGGTGCCATCTTGATCTGATTATATCCGGAAAATCCGTCCATAAACAAAAAGACTTTGAATTTAGTTGTATTGTCTACCAACATATCAATGTGTGGCAGAGGGAAATCATCTTTCGGATTGGCTTTATTCAAATCTCTATAATCAACACACATGCGGACTTTTCCATCTTTCTTCGGAACATGCACGATATTGGCCACCCATTACGGATACTCAGTGGTCACAAGGAAACCGACATCAATCTTCTTCTTCACTTCTTCTTTGATTTTCACTGCCATATCAGGATGCGTTCTTCTCAACTTCTGCTTGATTGACGACCATTCTGGCTTCAACGACATTCTATGCTCCACTATCTCAGAATCCAAACCAGGCATGTCTTGATAGGTCCAAGCAAACACATCTGAATACTCTCGAAGAAGATCAATCAACCCCTTCTTAACCTCTGGACACAATTGAGACCCAATCTTGACTTCCTTCACATCTTCTTCGGAACCCAAGTTGACTAGCTCAATCTGCTCTTCGAATGGCTGAATGGCTTTTCCTTCATGATCAAGAAGACGAGACAATTTATCACTCATTTCTTCATCACTTTCCTCCTCGGCCTCAAACACAGGGAATTCAAAATTTGGAGAAGGAGAAGGATTATTGTATTCAATGGGGTTAGAAACCAACCTACATAATGATTTGATATTTTGATTTTAGAGAAGTGAGTTTGTGACCAAATATTATGCATATGGACAAGTTTATTTATTTATTTGTGTTTTTTTGGTGATTACCATTTTTAGAATAAAGCAAAAAGTAAAAATGAAAACATCATAGATGTGGGTGAATAGAATTATATTTTATTGATGATCAAATTTGAAAATGCCAAACAATGTTCACTTCTCCCTTTGGCATAGGAGAAGGATTTTTTTTTGAAAACAAATAAAAGCAATTACTTAGATCGATGCATAATAACAGGAATATCAACAGCGGTCCAATTGTTGCAAGCTTTTCCATGCGTCACAAAATTGGTGCAGTCTTCCTCTTCATCGTCCTCTAGCACAGCAGCTAAGTGTTGTTCATTGCCACGAATGAAACCCCTGCTACGGAAGCTGAGTTGCATATCCTCTGATCTAGCAGCTGACGAACCTTGCTGAAAACCCAGACCGGTTCTACTCTTGTCATCGGCGACCTCTACCACTCGTCCCCACTGATCAACAATTTCTTCTTCGATAATCTTCCTTGCATCTTTTGATGAGGACATAGGTGCCCCAACTCTCTTTTCAATGGCAATAAATAAGGCTTGAAACAGGGTTCCAATCTCATCCTCAGCTTCAGAATAAGAGAAAGATGACAAGTGGTTAACCAACAGCGCCTTCTCCCCGCCAACAATGACTAATTTCCCATTCTTGACAAATTTGAGTTTCTGATGCAATATAGAGGTAACAGATCCAACCTCGTAGATCCATGGCCTTCCCAACAGACAACTGTAGGTCGGGTGGATTTATCAAGAACGAAGATGAGCCTTGTGTCTACAAGAAGGTTAGTGGGAGCATGATTGTTTTCCTGGTATTATATGTAGATGACATATTACTCATTGGAAACGATGTCCCTACCTTGCAACAAGTAAAGTCTTGGTTGGGGAAATGCTTTTCTATGAAGGACCTAGGTGAAGCAGCCTGTATATTAGGAATCAGAATCTATAGAGATAGATCACGAAAACTGCTTGGCCTAAGTCAGAGTACATACATAGACAAAGTGCTGAGACGCTTTAATATGCATGATTCCAAGAAAGGATTCATACCTATGCAACATGGCCTGTGTCTATCAAAAACACAATCCCCTTCAACTAAGGAAGAAAGGGATCGCATGAATAAGATTCCATATGCATCTGCAATAGGATCTATCATGTATGCCATGTTATGTACTCAACCAGATGTCTCGTATGCGTTGAGTGCAACGAGTAGGTACCAATCTGATCCTGGTGATGCCCATTGGGTAGCTGTTAAGAATATCCTTAAGTACTTGAGAAGGACTAAGGAATCATTCTTGATATATGGAGGTCAGGAAGAGTTGGTTGTAATTGGTTACGCCGATGCTAGCTTCCAGACAGATAAGGATGAATTTAGATCGCAATCTGGTTATGTGTTTTGCTTGAACGGTGGCGTTGTGAGCTGGAAAAGTTCAAAGCAAGATACAGTTGTTGATTCTACAACCGAGGCCGAGTATATTGCTGCCTCAAGTGCAGCAAAGGAAGCTGTTTGGATCAAAAAGTTCATTAGTAAACTTGGCATAGTCCCTAGCATTGTGGATCCCATTGGTCTCTATTGTGATAACAATGGTGCTATCGCACAAGCTAAGGAGCCTAGATCTCACCAACGATCCAAACACATACTTCAGCGTTATCATCTCATTCGAGAGATACTAGATAGAGGAGATGTGAAAATATGTAAAGTACCTACACTTGACAATATAGCTGACCCACTGACAAAGCCTCTTGCGCAGCAGAAGCATGATGGCCATACTAGATCAATGGGCATACGGGGTATGCCTGATTGGCTCTAGTGCTAGTGGGAGATTGTTGGTGTAAGCCCTAGAGGCCAATACTTTTGGTACTTGTATCGAATTATTTATTAATAATAAAAGGCATTTTCTTTATTATGGTTGATTAATAAAGTCCCTGGAATAGATAGTCCGTTTAATGTATTTAGTGTGACTTAATCATGAGAGCACATTAAACATAAGGACACTATTCTTAAAGTATCCGTAGTTGAGCTTTAGTGTGAAGTGGGATAACATTAAAGCATTAAGACTATTATGTTTGTAGACTGATGATCACATCTCATGGATCATGGATAAAGAGTTATCAAGTCTTAAGCATAGGTATGAATATTAGGAGTAATATTTATACCGGATTGTCCCGCTATGAGAATACTATATAGAAAGTTATGCAAAGTGTCATAAGTTATTCTCATGGTGATAATAGTGTATACCATTCTTCGACCTGAAACCACTATGGATCCTAGATGTAGAGTCGAGTGCTTTATTGCTGATCCAACGTTGTCAGTAACTGGATAACCATAAAGACAGTTGATGGGTACTCCACAAAGCATGCTGAGGGACATGAGTGTCCTAGATGGAATTTTCCCATCCTGCGTAACAGGATAAATGTCTATGGGCCAAATATTGAACTGGACAAGGATGACACGGTGTATACCTTGTGTTCAATATAGACATAAGGGCAAAGGGGTAATTATACACATAATTATTATCACAGGAGGTTTTGTTAGATCACATGACATTTTCGTGTCTTGGGTAGCAGTGATGTGTTGCTAGATACCGCTCACTATTTATTATGTTAAATGCGTGATTTAATATAATTGCCAACGTCGCGAAAACCTACAGGGTCACACACAAAGGACGGATTGATGAGAGATAGAGCAACTAAGGAACATCGTAAGTTACAATGTACTTAAGTAGAATACGAAGTATGGTAAGGTACCAAATACTTAAGTGATTTTGGCATATTATGAGATATGGGCCAGAATAGACTTAAGTGGGCTTTTTGGCTTGAAGCTCACACAAGTGGTTCTATAAATAGAACTCTTGTGTAGAAGCATTGTATGGGAATACAACACAACTGAAGAATTGGAATTTCGTATCTCTCTTTCTCTCACTCAAAGCCTTCATTCGTACCAGCTAGCACTGAGATTGAAGGAACCCATTCGTGTGGACTGAGTAGAGACGTTGTCATCGTTCAACGTTCGTGATCGCTCCGTGGATTTGTATCCAAGGTTTTGATCGTTACAAGGGATCTGCACCAAAGGTTTGAATCGCCACAAGAGGTAACGATTCTATCACTGATCATGCCCATTCGTAAGGATCACTAAATGGAGAAATTTTTAAATTCCGCTGCGCCTTGGATGGCAATTCTCCATCAAGGCGGGCGATCTCCTGTTTCAAATATCTATTCTCTTGCTCAAGATGTTCCATAATTTTGGAGTGATTGGCGTGAGTATTGTACCGATGAGTCAGCTTGGCTGAAGCACAAAAGAAACACCAATGAGACATATGGCGAAAGAGAAACCTGCTTATGCAAATGATGCATGAAATGCAATGTTTGGTTATTTTTATTATTATTATTTTTTTTTTCAAGGAACTTACTATATTATTTGCAAATATATATATATATATATATATATATATATATGTATATATATATATATATATATATATATATATATATATATATATATATATATGTATATATATATAACAATAATTGCAACAATTTGATATGATCATAAAAATCTCTTTTATTTATATAATTGGAAGGATTACACTGAGTACAATTTCAGAAACCAAATGAAAAATACAAGAGAAAAGGAGACTAGTCATCCTAAGGATCCCTAACAACAATATCAGAAGATCTGGTTGTAGGCGCGTACTTCCTTTGAATTGCGTCGGATCTCAGTCTCAAAAGAAGCCTTCATTTGAGTCTTCTCGAGGACAAGCTGGTCAACAATCTTCTTCCAAGCAACGGAAGGTTGAGGCATACTAGAAGATGAAACATTTGGCTCTCTCTGTCTCTTTGTCACTCGATCTTCAAGTAGCTCAATAAATGCATCTTTGTCCTTAGACTCAGGCTGCAACTCCTCATGCTTTTTGCTCAAAGCATGGAACCGCTCTTCCCACATATCCCTCTCTCACTTCATCTTGGCGAGTGCGTCTTCCAACTCCTCTATATCTTGGTTAGGGAGAGTTAATAGCTCAACCACAACCAAAGACATAGATCTTTCACAAGGATAGGGCATCTTCAATTCCAAAGCTCTCTTTTTCACCCAAAGGGTGTAAGCTTCCAAAGTAGGGTTGTAGTTAATTCCTCCTTGTGTACCAATGAGAGGCACATTGGAGAATTCACTACAACAATCAATTGTCTCCAAACTGCTCAAAGAAGGATCATACCAAACTATATCATCATTAGTGAGACACATAAGTCTCTGAGACTACCGTAGACATTATTTGTTCTCCACAAAAGCAGGTATCTGAGGCAAGTGCGAAGTAAACCACTTGTACAGGAGAGGAATGCAACAGACAATCGTTCCACCACCTTTAGAATTCCTTAGATGCAAAGAGAAGTACATATCTCCTAACAGAGTAGGCACATGATTCCCAATCAAGAAAATTCTAATGGCGTTAACATCAACAAAACCATAAATGTTAGGGAACAAATCTAATCCATAGATGAGCAACACAAAGATAGCTTCAAAAGCATCCACACTACCGGCCTGAGCAAAGGAAGTAGCTTCCTTGATGAGGAAATCAGATGGCAACCCAAACAATCCTCCTTTCTTCACCCAATGAGCATCTATCTCAGACTTCTTCATGTGAAGAGCTTCAGCTATAAGATGAGATCTAGGAATCTCTTCCAATCCATTAAATGACACTTTGTTAGAAACAGGTATCCCTAAGAGATGGGCATACTCCTCCAACGTAGGCACAAGCTGATAATCAGGAAAAGTGAAGCAACGGTAGAGAGGGTCATAGAACTGCACCAACACGCTCAAAAGTCCTTCAACTACATCAGCAAACAAGATGGACAGAAGTTTCCCATGATGTTGTTTGAAGTCCAAGGGATATCTAAAACTGTACTTCTTAGTGTTCCTTCGTCCACATTCCATGGTCTTGAAATATTTGCAAATAACACCTCAGTTCCTTGAAATTTTCGTGTGATGAATGTTATGATGTGCATGAATGCATGAATGCAACAATCACAAATAAGGGATCACACACAAAGCAAACAAACAAATGTCAAGGGATGAATCAAGTCATTGTCAAGATCAATCATCCATTTTGGTGGATTATGGTTTACACCTTATCAACACCCAAGTTCCATTGATATTGACAAGACTTGATTGAATCAACCAAGAATCAAGGGTTTGTTGTAAGTCACGAGCATGGAGTCTGGGAAAGAACAATCCTAGGGGAGTGAACTAAGGATAACAACCTGTAGATCATGTTCTAAAAGGTTCCCAGAGTCTTAATTTCATCTATTGAATATTACAGGTTAGGATGACTGACTCATCAACCCATAATATTCTCAAGAGAAACTCGTCTGAGTGTAGTATCGCGTAACAACTGTTATCAAGTCTACACTTGAACAGTCTCTGCACTACGTCCTAAATAGGCCAAGGTGGGGGGTAAATGTTCTACGGTCCTCAACTTCTCGGACCCCAAATTAGAGATAGTAATGCCTAACCACAAATACTTGTGTCATATTTCCAAATCCAAAAGGGTCTCCACTGAGTGGATGAGTTATAAGCCAACTTGTTAAGGACTACTCCACATAAGTCAAACATGACTATACCATCCTCCTATCTTAATTGCACTCAAGTTCGGGTTAGAACTTATCTCACCACTCAAAGATCACCAAGCACAACAAGCAGATGATATCATACAAACAAATATACATATATCAAATATACAGTTATATACACACACATAAAAGTAGGCTAAACCCATTGGAGACTACTCCCCAGCAGAGTTGCCACTTAATTTCTATAGTGGTATATTCATGATCATCAAGCTATGGATAAGCTAGAGATCAAATAACAAGAGTCTCCACCGCGCTATTATTGTTTCCAAGGGAAAAGGGAAAAAGTACGAACAAAACCCAAGAATAAGAAGTTTTGAAATCAAAACTAATAAAATGCCATAGATTATAGGTAAGGGGGTTGGTTACACAGAGGGAAGGTGTTAGAACCCAAAGTGTCCTAGGTACTCCTAGGGAGCCCTTTCTTGTGTGCATATGTATTTTTGTATAAATTGATGTTAGCAAGCAAATAGAATGGGGGGATGAGAAAAGAATTCATTAATTATATTTTTGTGTTTGACAAGACCTTCGAACTTGTGCCTACGTACCAACATAAAAATGAGGGATCAAAACCTCGTAGTTCGTGGTATAAATTTCAAAGTGGATGCATTGATTTTTACAAAAATTAGGTTTGAAAGGCACAAAGGCCTAAAAATGGTTTGAATGAGTTAGTTCTTTTTGGCCTTTTGAAAATTTTAAGTCAAGTATAATTAAGTACATTTACAAGTTGGATTAAGAAAAGAAGTTTGGAAATGCAATGGCTTAAGGCCAAAGTTTCTAGTTTGCAATATGGTCTAAGTTTGGAAAACAAGCACAAAAACAAAGAAGTTTTTTTTTTAAAAGAAGGGGGGGTAGATTTTGAAATTAAAGAAGTGGGAAGGAGATGGAGAGACTAATCCTAAGCATAAACTTAAAAGATAAGAGTTGAAAAGATCTGACCAATGGGCTACAATCCAATAGACAAGAATGTCATATAGAAACCCATATTTCCCTCGGACTTTAGAATCAAGCAAAAAACAATGCATAAAATATCAACTTGAAGAGAAAGGCATCAAATAAAGACAACCACATCCAAGCTTAGCCACTCCATGATCTTCTTCAAAGTTTCCCATGCATCAGATGAATTTCAAGATGACACTAAGTCACAGGTTCAAAATAACAGCTTCACAATAATCATGTTGCAGATGAACTCAAATGGATCTTCAATGATGTATCAGATGAAGTTTCAAATTACAAGCACTTGGTTACATGAAAGTTGGCATTGGCCAAGTCCTTTGCATAGGGGGTGTTGCCTAAGTTCTAAGTCCAATTGTCTCAGATCAAACCAACAGTCCACACAAGATATTTTTTAGGGTTTTTGTTCTTATTATGTACATTAATGGTCAAAGACCACACAAACAAACACAATTTACACAAACAAAATATATCACACAATATGGTCCAAGTGGACAAAGTGAAAATGACATTAACATAAACAATTAGAATGGTATGAATAATGGCAAATGAATAAAGGTTAAAAAATAAAGTGCATTAAAAATTAGGGCTTGAAATGAAATGTTAGTGGTTAATAGGTTAGAAGTTAGTATTGCTTTTGCTTTTTTGTTTAAGTCATTCTTTGGAGAACACTCAACCCACTTATCACAAGCATGGATCCTTGAACCAAGACATCTTCCAAAGGAAGGAAAAAAGGCCAAGTTTCCACACAATACCATGAAAGAGGGGAGACTTACAATCTCACTAACTAGAATGATATGCCTTTTGTGTCAAAATTTAGCGCTATGTTAAGCAATCGTAATTGGACTTATGTAGAAGTCACAACTATTTGATGCCGGACAATAGAATTTTGGTGTTAATGTATGTTAGAGACATAGTATAATGGACTATGCTCATGAAACATACCACACACAAAAAGAATATGCAAAAGTGGTGGCTTAATCTCATCCATACTCATGTTGATTTTGCAATCAACTAGCCTTAGGATATAGAGATATCATAGGACCATGACATGAATGATAAAAGAAGGAGAATGAGATGAAGAGGGAGGGGAAGTGGATCAAACTCAAATTGGACAAAGGAGGACTTTTACGAAATTAAGATAATTCATTCATTTTGGGAGATGGAATGTACATTCCATCAATCCCCTAAATCCAATGATCTTAACTTAGCAAAGTTAAATCAACCTTGACCAAGGACCAACAACACAAGTTAAACTTACACAAATCAATCAAAATGGCTCAACACAATTATTTGTCATTTACTCAATTAAAAATACTAATAAATAATGCATTAAATTAAATATGGTTGGTCAAATTCCTAAAACCTCATAAAAACACCAAAGATATGGACATGAGATTTATCATAGGTCAAACAAGGTCAAAGGACCTTGGAGAAAAAAATTCAGAATTTTTGGAAACTTAAAAGTATTTTTAAACAATTAAAAATAATCACAAAATCAATTAAATCATGAAAAATATTAATAATGATCCAAAAAATAATTTTAAATCAGAATGTGAAAGAGGATTTTATTTAAATTTTTTTGGTAGAACTCTCATATTTTTTGGATCAATATTAAAATTAATATGAATTAATGAAAATCAAAGGAATAAAATAAAAATTAGAAATTATAAAAAAACGTGGACCACTTGATCTCCCTCATTAATTAAGGTGGCAAAATAAGTGGACACAAACGCGCCTTCCATGATGGAACTCAGTCAGCGCGCCACACAAGTGGTAATCAAAACCAACGTTTGTGATTCAAACAATTTGAAATGGATCAATGGTTCTGAACCGTGCCACCTCACTACCGGAGCCAAAGGCCGGACACCTTCTCAGGCGAACCTCGTCGGGCTGGTTCAATCATCACCATGATTAAAATAAAAAAAGAGGACATGGTCTGAAAGAGAAAATGGCGTAGAATACGAATCTGACCTCAATTTTAACTAACTCCAAATATATAAAAAGATATGAGGAGTTGAATTTTGAGGTGTGTTAATTGAGTTGCTTCGATTTGGCCTCAAAGTAACTAAATCTTCTTGCCTACATTGGTAGGACTTCAAACAACCAAAGATCCAAGAGATTTGGTGAGAATTTAGTGAGACTCGAAGAGAAGAAAAAATCTGGAAAATACTTTCAATGTTATGCAGAACTTGGTCTCT
Source organism: Lathyrus oleraceus (assembly GCF_024323335.1). Lineage (NCBI taxonomy): Eukaryota > Viridiplantae > Streptophyta > Magnoliopsida > Fabales > Fabaceae > Lathyrus > Lathyrus oleraceus. The sequence goes on from NC_066585.1 coordinate 188,008,875, forward strand.
CTTGCTTCAATTCACGTTTGATCTTGCTCCAATAGCTTGCAGAAGTGGTTTAGGATTGGTACAAAGCTTTGGATCCTGGAGTTTTTGAATTTCCAAACAGTGAGATTCAAACTCAATTTTCAAGTGAAAATTATCAGGTTTTCCTTTGAATTGTGAGGGTTTGAAGAATGGAGGAAAAGTTGGCGCGCAAGGATCCTCTCAAATGAGCTCAGAGGGTCTCTAGTTATAGCAAATTGAAGTGTTATTTGCACACTTGAAATTTCTTCCAAAATTGGCAATGTCATGTTCATGCTTGCATGGGGGTGTACAGGCCCATGAAGCAATGCACTAAGGTCCAAATTCAACTGTGCTGAAGTCTAGATGAAGCTTGATTGGAAAGGCAAAGTGAAATGGTCATTTGAAGTTTTGATTTTGCCAATTGATGCAAACCTGTTAACACCATGAGCAGCCATAGCAAACCTCATCCAAAATGAATGAATTAGGACTTTTTAGAAAGCGTAGATCAAGAGGAACAAATCTTATGTTGAATATTTTTCTATTTGGAACTTGGATCATGGTGAATTTTGAGGTGGAAGTTTGGAAATTTCAACATGTTGAAAAATTTTCTAAGTGTTAAGTCATATACTTCAATATTCCACCTTGCTTAATTTTTAGGTGAGCTCCAAATGAGAAAAGTGTCTTCATCAAAGTTGTAGCTCTTTGAAAGACCTTCAAAATAGTCACCAATTTGACATCATTTGGACTTAGAATGAGAGAGTTATGCATTTTTGAAGTTGAGGAAAATCACCTGTTCAATGGTATTGGTCCAAAATGACCTATAATGTATCCTCATATCATATGCTCATAAACATTGATTTAGCTTTCACTCCAAACCTCAAAGTTTAAGTAGACATATTTAATTTGATTTTGCAACTTGGAAATCTTTCATCTCATAAAAACTGAGCAAGTTATGGCCTTGGGAAGTTGACTTTCAAATTAGGGTTTAGACAAAATGACCTATAGTGTTTCAACATAGAAAATGACTTTCCAGGCAAAACTAGCTCTATAACTCAACATGAAAGCTGTTTGGAATGTCATTTAGAGTAAAATTTCTATTGGAATCATTTTCATATGATGAAAATTGTAGGAGATAGGGTCTAGGGAGACCCAGGTTTGATCAGATGAATTCATCTGGCCAACCACCATCAACCAATTTGATAACTTATAATTCTATTGACTTTTTAGGCTCATGGTAGATCATATATGCATAAGATGATGAATTTTGAAGTGTACCTTTAGGAATTTGATCAATTGACGAGGGAGCTTGTTGAAGAAGTTACTCAAGATACCCAGACAAACTAGGGTTACCAATGCAAACCAATTCCAAACTCTTGAAGAATATTTGATCAAAATAATATGCAAAGATCATTGGGACTCATATATGATGCTTAGAGACATTGTGGATCATTCCTTGGTTGTTCTCTTAGCCATGAGGGTCTTAAACCCTAGATATGAACTTGATAGATCAATGGTGATCATGCCTTACCTACAAAAGAGTTAGACAAATGCAAAGACATATTTTTGGTATTTTGGTTAAAAAATGATAATATACAAGTATGATACAATCACATGGTGCTTGGCAATCTCTCTTAAAACAAACCCAATGAAAGAGGGGTAAGGAGGATGCCAATGTGTGATCCCAATGCTAGTGCATATGATGAAATTGCATGGGGGATCTTAGGGTAAAACTTGGGGTCTTACAGTTAGGCTTGGACATTGTTTAGTTTGGTATGGCTATGTATGAGTTATAATGTTTATGTCTGTTTATGCAAGTGTATGCCTTGCAGGGTATGGAGGCACAATATGGGAAATAACTATGTTTGGAACAAGTCATGGCATGAAGAACATTGGTGCACCCTTAAGACTCATGAAGCATTTGGAGGCCTTTGAAGGAATAAGAAGCTGACTAGGGTTTAGATTAGATGAGTTGCCTTTGGTTAACTATTTGACCAAAAAGTCAACATTTGACTAGAGTCAATTGTAAGTCAAATGTGCATGTGTAAAGTTTGTAATTTGTATTTTTTTTATCTTTTTGTAATATAATGAATGCTTTTGTAATAAAAGTCTTTCTTGAATGAATTGTGTAGTTGTGGATCAAGTAAGATAGTTCCTTCCAAATTTTGAATTTGATTGGAGCTTTGCTTTATGAATGAAACTTGATCTTGTAAGAATTCCATGTTGTGAACCAAAAAATAAACATTCGTAATCTTTGAACATGGTCACCAAAAATTAAACTTAACAATGCTATTTCAAAAACAACAAAAAGGTCAATGTAAAATAATCCCAAAAGGTTTGATGCCATGGAAGAAGATCCTAGCCCATGAGATTTTCCAAGCCAATTGACAAGAATCTCATCTTTGTACCATAAATAGCAAGAACTTTTGAATCAATGATGCTTATTTGAAAATGCAGTTCTAAATATATTTGTTATGATGGATGTTAGGAATGTGGATATGTAGATGAAATTAGTCAGATAAAAATGAAAAAAAGTAGGGAAAATTTTGGGGTATGGCAACATGATAGTAAAAACTTTAAAGGGGTATAGTCATGCATGAGATATAGAGGATGTAATGGGATCATTCAATAAGTATAACATGCACCTAAACTCCACCAAGTTCTCCTTCGGAGTGCAGGCATAAAATTTCATGGGCTTCATCTTAACCAAACATGGAATTAAAGAAAACCTAGATAAGTGCCAAGTTGTTTTCAACATTAGAAGTCCCACCAATGTTAGAGAAGTCTTGCAACTAACAAGTCGCCTCACCTCCTTATCTTGTTTCCTCTCATATGCATGCAATAATGCCTTTCTTTTCTTTGTTGCCTTGAAAAAGAAGGAGAAGTTTGAATGGAAGGGGGAATTCAAAGAAGCATTTTCAAGAGAAAAAAGCCTTTCTCGCATCTATAACTACATAGTGCAACCTAAGAGGAATGGTTAATTAGGTTTTATGAATTTTTCTCGTTATTTTGCAGATGTTATTTTCTTTTTTTTCCAAAATAAAGTGTATATAGTTATAACAATAATACAGAAAAATAAAAATGTATAAAATTAAAAGAGACGCAAGAAATTATACTAGTTCCCCTTATGAACCAAGGTACGTCTAGTCCCTCCACACCCCGCGAAAGATTTCACTATGTTAGATCTTTGTACAACCGCACTCCAAGACTCTCCTACAATCTCCTAACGCAACACACCAAACCTATGGTGGACTTTTAATCTCCTCGATTTAAAGAACATTTTTCCAACAAACTGAAAAACTACCACTTCCTATTTGCAAACACCTGTAGAAAGTACACACACTTTTTTACAGACAATGTCGCCGCACACTTGGTGAATAATTTATAACAGACATATAAATTGAGTACATACAATTTTGTATGCTTTTCAATGTTTTGAAAATTTAATATTCTCTTTCCAATGAACAATTCAATAATATATAAGCATCAAGTATTCAATGGTTTATGAAAAATTTTCTCTGATGTACGAAAATTATGCAGTAAAGGGTTCTAAGCCATTATGTATGAAAACTAAAAAAACAGTAAAAATTGTTTTTAAAGTGTAATGAAAGAGGTGATATAAAATCTAAAAAATTCTTGCTTTAAATACATCACAAAATGCCTCTTCAATGAGTAGAAATGTTTGGAAAATATTCATTATTAAATGCAATGGTTAGGAAAAGCTTTCAAGAATAATTGTAATGTAAAGGCATCATATTGGTTCAAAAAATTTCACAAAGCGTCAGGAAGTAATCAATTGTACTAAGTGATCAATCGATTGTTCCATTTGCAATGTTCATAAAATATAAATTTTTTGAAGCATCAATCGATTGTTGTGGAGGATCAATCGAGTGTCGGATCAAAATTCAAGGAAAATGAGATCTTACAATTAATTGCTTCAATATATCAATTGATTGGAACATGGATGAAAATGTAATTTTGAAAGTCAGTAGCTACAAACAATCGATTTCACCATTTCATTAATCGATTGCATCCTTTAGAAACTTGATTTTTTTATTTTTAAAAGATATGTTTTAAATGGAATTCATGCATGAAAGTTTAAGAAGCATATAATGTTTTAGAGGAAAAGATTTGAGCTCCTAAAGCTTATATACATATTTTTTTTTAATAAAACTATAGAATAATTAATTGAGTTGCATTTCTTTTTCAAGTTGGGCCTTATTACAACCAGATAACTCTCCATTCCAAACTTCCTTGTCTAAATTGTGAGAGCACCTAGATAGACAGTGAGATATAGTGTTATTTTATATCCTCGTGAAAGAAACCCTAAATTCTTCATACTTTTCTCCTTTTTTCTGATAGCTTCACAAACCCTACTTCTGAGAGTTTTATCTTCTTCTTCTTCTTTACTCAATAGGTTTTGCTTTGGTGATGTTATTAGTTTCAATGTGCTTCTTTTTAAAGCAACATTTTATTGCCACATTTATGGCTTGATGGATCTCTACCGCATCAGCTAACCTTGGATCATCATTTCCCTTTATCGTTTACATCCCCGATGCAAGCACTTCTCTAAATTCGTTTCTAAATATGTACCCCAAATTGCTAGCAACCCTTCACCGTTAGGTTTACATCCGTGTTGCATTTAACCCTCCCCGATTCAAAAGGGAGCCAATCCTTGTCTTGTTCATTATCAAGTTTATTCATCTTCTTATGTATTTTTCTTCCATTCTATGAGTTATGATTGTTGTTATTTTGTATATTTTCCTGATTATGGATTTTTCTTTGCATGTTGTATCTCATGTGCTCCTCCACCATTTCATTGTTCTCGGGTCTTTTAGTAGAGCTTTCTCCTATTTCAAAGGAGCTAGGGTTTGTCTTCTAAATCCTATTTATGTTGTTATTCTTGAGATTTCCTCCCTTCATGGTAGTATCCCTTCTCTTATCATCTAATTTCACTTTATATTTTTTAGTTTCAAGATCATTGTTGTTTTGAATGGGCTCCTTATTCGTGTGTGTTTTCGAACTCGCATTTTGTATATGAAGCTTTCTGAAGGATTTATTTGAACGAGTCCCTTTCTCCTTATATGTGTTCTCCATCTACCCATATTTATTTGCGAAATTCCTTGGTAAGTTAGCTTCTTCTTGCTGCTTTCCCTTTCTTATAGTCCGCTCAATTCTAATAAGATTTATAACTTTATGCTTGTTAGTGTCGGTCTTAGACTGGTTAGGATTTGGTTTCATGAAGTTGCGATTATTTATTCTACTATTATCTGGATTATGAAGCTACGATTATTTATTCTTGCCGTTTTATATTTATAATTATTTCCAGGCTCAATGTTGTTTGTACTGTTCAATTCATATTTTGAGTGTTCTTTTTTATTTATTTAGGTTCTCATTATTCCCTAATTTGAATGTTGAGTGTGACACCTTAAACCCAATTTTTTTTGTAGATATAAATTGCAGAATAACTTATATAATAAATAGTATACAAAACACATGGTATCACACATTACTCATAACATACATTATCAAATTATCATGCTTGGGTAACATGTTTAGGGTTCACCATAAAACATTGGAATTCAAAACAACATATGTTAGCAATACAACATACATTAGACTAAGATGGCCTTCTAAACCATCTTCACTGGATCGCCTCACGAAGAAACTACTCTTTAATGTCATCCTGAGGGTATCATGTTCAAAGGTACATCATACAAACAAAGAAAGCAAAGGGGTGAGAATACATTTTAAAAAAATAAACAACATAAAAACAACAAGATAGTTGAATGCAAATATTAACTATCATCATCACAATATGGAAAATTACATGTTAATTCATACAATCACACACCAATGTACATAAATTCTTTGTAATGCACGTTAACCTCTACTCAGTATGCATGTGATACCAAACACTGAACTCATAGTATATTCATAGAAGTACATGTGGACTACGCTCCATACCACAACATTATCTCTACGCTCAACAATCTAGGAGTACCTGCGGGCTACATTCGTACCATGAAACTCTCCCGAGTTTTACAATTTAGGAGTAGATGCGAGCTAATTTGTACTACGACACTTTCTTAGGCGTCTATAGATCTGCGATGTCTATGAGTACATGCGAATTACATTTGTACTACAACACTCCCCTAAACTCAACCTACTTCCACACTAGTATGAAACATGAACAAACCATCAACAATAATGCTACAAAATCTCCTTCCTCTTTGAACCACATTCATTTTTACTGCCACATAAGACCTTCATGATAATTTCCTTAGAAGACATCTCCATCACTGCCGCATAAGGGTTTCACATTGATTCATCTCAATCATTCAAAATTTATAATAACCATATTGACACAATAATATTATTAACCTTTATACCAAGAAAGGTTATCATGTTAGCTTTCCAACATAATTGACCTCACTTAAAACAGACTTGTGAAACCTAAGTTACGCGTGAAACAAGGCGACCAATATTGGATTGATATTATACTACACTCCTGGTATACTAACTAGAGAACTGCTACTTCTGCAGTTCCCCAAAGCCCCATTTCCTCACTTCAATAGAAATTTTATCACATTATCTTTCCAACACAACTGACCTCACCTTAAATGGACTTACGAAACTTAACTTATCCGTGAAATAAGACGACATACTAGATTGAGATTTGACTATGCTCCTAGTATAAGAACCAGAGAACTTCTACTATTGCAGTTCTCCTAGACTATATTTCCTCACTTCAATAGAAAGTATATCATATTAGTTTCCCAATACAATTGACCACACTTCAAACGGACTTATGAAACTCAAGTTATGTGTGAAACAAGACAACCAATACTCTTGTGTATTTTTCTACAATTTTTGTGAGTTTTCTCTAGTATTTTTTACTTTTTCCGATATTTTCACTTGAATTTTCCTAATTTGTCTTGTACGCAACTAGTTAGGGTACGCAACACGTCTCTCAACTTATCAACATCAAAATATATTCTAATTGTCTAATCAAATCTAATCAATCAACAACTTATATGTACTAAGCAAGGATCAAACTCAAAAGACCGAGAGAAGCCTAAATTCAAAATTCAACAATCAAATTAAAGCATTCTAACAATAGTACGTTCAAGGATAAAAATACATACAAAAAATCAGATAGTCATTCGCTTACAAAATTAACAATATGTTGGTGTAAGCCCTAGAGGCCAATACTTTTGGTACTTGTATCGAATTATTTATTAATTAATAAAAAGGCTTTTTCTTTATTATGGTTGATTAATAAAGTCCCTGGAATAGATAGTCCGTTTAATGTATTAAGTGTGACTTAATCATGAGAGCACATTAAACATAAGGACACAATTCTTAAAGTATCCGTAGTCGAGCTTTATTGTGAAGTGGGATAACATTAAAGCATTAAGACTATTATGTTTGTAGACTGATGATCACACCTCATGGATCATGGATAAAGAGTTATCAAGTCTTAAACATAGGTATGAATATTAAGAGTAATATTTATACCGGATTGACCCGCTATGAGAATACTATATAGAAAGTTATGCAAAGTGTCATAAATTATTCTCATGGTGATAATGGTGTATACCAGTCTTTGACCTGAAACCACTATGGATCCTAGATGTAGAGTCGAGTGCTTTATTGCTGATCCAACATTGTCCGTAACTGGATAACCATAAAGACAGTTGATGGGTACTCCACAAAGCATGCTGAGGGACATGAGTGTCCTAGATGGAATTTGCCCATCCTGCGTAACAGGATAAATGTCAATGGGCCCAATATTGAACTGGACAAGGATAACACGGTTTATACCTTGTGTTCAACATAGACATAAGGGCAAAGGGGTAATTATACACATAATTATTATCACAGGAGGTTTTGTCAGATCACATGACATTTTCGTGTCTTGGGTAGCAGTGATGTGTTGCTAGATACCGCTCACTGTTTATTATGTTAAATGCGTGATTTAATATAATTGCCAACATCGCGAAAACCTACAGGGTCACACACAAAGGACGGATTGATGAGAGAGAGAGAGTAACTAAGGAACATCGTAAGGTACGATGTACTTAAGTACAATACGAACTATGGTAAGGTACCAAATACTTAAGTGATTTTAGCACATTATGAGATATGGGCCAAAATACACTTAAGTGGGCTTTTTGGCTTGAAGCCCACACAAGTGGTTCTATAAATAGAACTCTTGTGCAGAAGCATTCAATGGGAATACAACACAACTGAAGAGTTGGAATTTCGTATCTCTCTTTCTCTCACTCAAAGCCTTCATTCGTACCAGCTAGCACTGAGATTGAAGGAATCCGTTCGTGTGGACTGAGTAGATACGTTGTCATCGTTCAACGTTCATGATCGCTCCGTGGATTTGTATCCAAGGTTTTGATCGTTACAAGAGATCTGCACCAAAGGTTTATATCGCCACAAGAGATAACGATTCTATCACTGATCATGCCCATTCGTAAGGATCACTAAATGGAGAAATTTTAAATTCCGCTGCGCCTTGGATGGCAATTCTCCTTCAGTGGTATCAGAGCCACTTACGAAACGATGAATCTGATAACTGTTTTTGTTCTATAATAATATGATTAAAGACAGAATGCATCAAAAATTAAATTGAGATCGATCAAGTCATATATATGATATATGTAATCCTGATGCAAAATACATTATACATGATATAGTGTTCTCGTTTCGTTCATACAAACACTCAATGATTTTTTTCCTTTGAGCGATCAATGGTCGTTTGCTTCTTGATCCAACATTAGTATGGTGAAGCAATGACGTGTTGATCAATCATACTGAATTAACAATCGAGATGTGTTTGACAGTCTGAAATTGGTGCATCAGGGTTAGTGACGGCACAAGGGTTGTGTTGTCAGAGAGTTATGCGATTGGGGTTTGACTGCACAAGAGTTGTGCTTTCTGAACACTTTTGGAACAGTGTTAACCGGTTAACGCATATGGTTAACCGGTTAACGCATATGGTTAACCGGTTAACGCAATGCGAAATAAATTTTTTTAAGGTTTTCAAACAGTGTTAACCGGTTAACGCATTTGGTTAACCGGTTAACGCAAGACGAAATTCAATTTTCTGAGCTTTTCAAACAGTGTTAACCGGTTAACGCATTTGGTTAATCGGTTAACGCAAGACGAAATTCAATTTTCTAAGCTTTTCAAACAGTGTTAACCGGTTAACGCATTTGGTTAACCGGTTAACGCAAGGCAGAAAATAGTTTTTTGAACAGATTTCAAACAGTGTTAACCGGTTAACGCATTTGGTTAACCGGTTAACGCAAGGCAAAATTCACCCGTTCGGCTAACTCAGTGCTTTAAAAGTATCAAGTGTTGATACGAAAAGCGACATTGATTTTAAATGAATTGTTCATTAAAATGTGGTGATCGGTCGTCGAGATTTAATTTGATTTTAATTAATTAAAGGAATTAATAATAATAATAATAAAGTGTTTATTATTGTCTTGTGGTGATCAGTTATGGCCTTAGTTTTCCTTTATTTTGCTTTGGGTTTTAAAATACGACCTGCGTGTTGTGCCTCTCTCTTAATCTCCCAAATGTAACTTCTTTTCTCATCTCACTCCCTCGTATGTAAAACGAGTTTCTTTATGTCATGTAATGTTATGAAGAAAGCAAAGAAGTCAGTGCCAAAGGAGGACAACCTTGGAGATCTTGCTTGGAGAAGCTTAAATCGTTGTTAGGTTAGCTTAGGTTCTCTCATTGGCTTGGGAGAACAATTGCGCTAGGGGCCATAACTGTTTCATTATGTGTGTATGTATGTTGATGCATGTGAATGTATGTTGATGCATGTGAGAGGCGATTTATATGATAAACAAGCCGGTGATATCAGCAAAATTGCAATTCCCTCAAATTAAATATTAAGTTTATGCTTTCCAAGTTTTAACACTCATCAAGACTAGTAATGGATAATGTAGGTTTCGCCTACGCGAGGTGCATGTTCTATATTACTAAGGTGCGATGGGATAATTGTAATATCCAACTGTTAAAACAATGGGTCAAACTTAACTAAACAAATTATAATAAGATTATAAATGTTTAGAAGCAAGAGTTGGGAATGATCCATATGATGGATTGGAATAAGGAGTTATTCACCCAACTGAAATTTTCGAGAGTTGTATGAGATACAATTGGAAGGAGTTCCTACCTAAATAACCTAGTTTTATGTAATCCGCCTACGCGGACTTAGAACGAAGTGAAATATGAATCTCGACCCACTAGAAAATCTTCCAACGGGATTTTTCGAATCAAGTGATGAGGGTCATTTGTTTTGAGTAAAATAGTGGGAGCATATTTAATTAAAGGCCTAATTAAATATGTCAATGATACTTATATTTTCATTAATCCTTATGTAGTTAACCATGACAACAAACACCTCTAACAACATCTTGCGATCAATCCTTGACAAGGAAAAATTGTCTAGGACAAATTTTCTTGATTGGTACCGAAACCTGAGGATTATCCTCAAACATGATAAAGGGAAAGGCAAGGAAGTTGCCAAACCCAAATCCACTATTGCTGCTTTGAAGCCTAGTGGAAGCATAGAAAAGGAAGGCACCTGCTTCCATTGTTGTAAGACCGCACACTGGAAGAGGAACTGCCCAAAGTACCTAGAAGATAGGAAGAATGGAGTAGAGACTCCAACTTCAGGTATTTTTGTTATTGAAATTAATTTGTCTACTTCTGCATCATGGGTATTAGATACTGGATGCGGTTCTCACATTTGTACAAATGTGCAAGGACTAAAAGGGAGTAGAAAATTGGCAAAAGGTGAAGTCAACCTACGAGTTGGTAATGGAGCAAAGGTTGTTGCCTTAGCCGTAGGAACTTATGAATTGACTTTACCTAGTGGTTTAATGATTCAGTTAGAGAACTGTTATTATGTACCTGCAATTAGCAGGAATATTATTTCCGTTTCTTGTTTGGACAAGTTCGGTTTTTCATTCATAATAAAGAACAATTGTTGTTCAATTTATTTGAATGATATATTCTATGCTACTGCTCAAATGAACAATGGATTATATGTCCTTGATCTTGAGATGCCAGTTTATAACATTAATACTAAAAGGATGAAACCTAATGAGTTAAATCCAACTTACCTTTGGCATTGTCGATTAGGCCACATAAATGAGAAACGCATTTCCAAACTCCATAAAGATGGACTCTTGGACTCTTTTGATTATGAATCATATGAGACATGCAGATCTTGTTTAATTGGAAAGATGACAAAGTCTCCATTCACAGGAAAAGGTGAAAGAGCTAATGATCTTTTGGCCCTCATACATACTGATGTATGTGGACCACTGAACATACCAGCCAGAGGAGGTTTTCAATAATTCATCACATTTACTGATGATTTTAGTAGATATGGTTATGTGTATTTAATGAAACACAAATCAGAGTCCTTTGAAAAGTTCAAGGAATTCAAGAATGAAGTACAAAACCAACTAGGTAAGAATATTAAAACTCTTCGATCAGATCGAGGTGGTGAGTATTTAAGCCTAGAGTTTGATGACCATCTGAAAGAGTGTGGGATCCTATCCCAACTTACTCCTCCTGGAACACCCCAATAGAATGGTATATCTGAGAGAAGAAATCGAACCCTGTTAGACATGGTCCGATCCATGATGAGTCACGCCGATCTTCCAAACTCCTTTGGGGACATGCGTTGTTGACAACAGCTTACACACTTAACCGTGTTCCATCCAAAAAGGTTGAGAAGACACCATATGAGATATGGAGTGGTGAGAAACCACATATGTCTTACATGAAGATTTGGGGTTGCAAAGTTTACGTGAAACGACAAATTTCAGCTAAGCTTGAGCCCAAATCTGACAAATGCTTATTTGTGGGGTATCCTAAAGAAACAAGAGGGTATTACTTCTACAATCCTTCTGAGGGCAAAGTGTTTGTCGCTCGAACTGGAGTTTTCCTAGAAAAGGATTTTATTTCCAAAGGAACCAGTGGGAGGAAAGTAGAGCTTGAAGAAATTCAAGAATCACAAAGCATCGATACACCTATGGAGGAATTAGAGCAGGAAACACAAGTGGTTGTGGAAGAGCAACCTGCTCAAGTAGAACAAGACCAGCGTAGGTCAAGCAGGATACGTCACCTACCTGAGAGATATGGATATCTCATAACAGATCAAGGTGATGTATTACTCATGGATCAAAATGAGCCTGTGACCTACCAAGAGGCCATAACACTTCCCGAGTCTGAGAAGTGGCTAGAAGCCATGAAATCTGAAATGGATTCCATGTACACAAACCAAGTTTGGACCTTGGTAGAGCCTCCTGTAGGAGTTAACCCTATAGGATGCAAGTGGGTCTTCAAAAAGAAGACTGACATGGATGGTAAGGTACATACCTATAAGGCAAGACTGGTTGCAAAAGGATATAAACAAATTCATGGGGTTGACTATGATGAAACCTTTTCACCAGTTGCAATGCTTAAATATGTTCGGATTTTACTTGCTATCGCTGCATATCATGATTATGAAATATGGCAGATGGATGTCAAAACTGCTTTCCTTAATGGGAATCTTCTTGAGGATGTGTACATGACACAGCCCGAAGGATTTGACATACCAAAAGAAGCCCAAAAGATATGTAAGCTACAAAGATCAATCTATGGATTGGAGCAAGCTTCCAGAAGCTGGAATCTTCGTTTTGATGAAACGGTAAAACAATATGGATTCATCAAGAACGAAGATGAGCCTTGTGTCTACAAGAAGGTTAGTGGGAGCATGATTGTTTTCCTAGTATTATATGTAGATGACATATTACTCATTGGAAACGATGTCCCTACCCTGCAACAAGTAAAGTCTTGGTTGGGGAAATACTTTTCTATGAAGGACCTAGGTGAAGCAGCCTATATATTAGGAATCAAAATCTATAGAGATAGATCACAAAAACTACTTGGCCTAAGTCAGAGTACATACATAGACAAAGTGCTGAGACGCTTTAATATGCATGATTCTAAGAAAGGATTCATACCTATGCAACATGGCCTGTGTCTATCAAAAACACAATCCCCTTCAACTAAGGAAGAAAGGGATCGCATGAATAAGATTCCATATGCATCTGCAATAGGATCTATCATGTATGCCATGTTATGTACTCGACCAGATGTCTCGTATGCTTTAAGTGCAACGAGTAGGTACCAATCTGATCCTGGTGATGCCCATTGGGTTGCTGTTAAGAATATCCTTAAGTACTTGAGAAGGACTAAGGAATCATTCTTGATATATGGAGGTCAGGAAGAGTTAGTTGTAATTGGTTACACCGATGCTAGCTTCCAGACAGATAAGGATGACTTTAGATCGCAATCTGGTTATGTGTTTTGCTTGAACGGTGGCGTTGTGAGCTGGAAAAGTTCAAAGCAAGATACAGTTGTTGATTCTACAACCGAGGTCGAGTATATTGCTGCCTCAAGTGCAGCAAAGGAAGCTGTTTGGATCAAAAAGTTCATTAGTGAACTTGGCATAGTCCCTAGCATTGTGGATCCCATTGGTCTCTATTATGATAACAATGGTGCTATCGCACAAGCTAAGGAGCCTAGATCTCACCAACGATCCAAACACATACTTAGGCGTTATCATCTCATTCGAGAGATAATAGATAAAGGAGATGTGAAAATATGTAGAGTACCTACACTTGACAATATTGTTGACCCACTGACAAAGCCTCTTGCGCAGCAGAATCATGATGGCCATACTAGATCAATGGGCATAAAGGGTATGCCTGATTGGCTCTAGTGCTAGTGGGAGATTGTTGGTGTAAGCCCTAGAGGCCAATACTTTTGGTACTTGTATCGAATTATTTATTAATTAATTAAAAGGCTTTTTCTTTATTATGGTTGATTAATAAAGTCCCTGGAATAGATAGTCCGTTTAATGTATTAAGTGTGACTTAATCATGAGAGCACATTAAACATAAGGACACTATTCTTAATGTATCCGTAGTCGAGCTTTATTGTGAAGTGGGATAACATTAAAGCATTAAGACTATTATGTTTGTAGACTGATGATCACACCTCATGGATCATGGATAAAGAGTTATCAAGTCTTAAACATAGGTATGAATATTAAGAGTAATATTTGTACCGGATTGACCCGCTATGAGAATACTATATAGAAAGTTATGCAAAGTGTCATAAATTATTCTCATGGTGATAATGGTGTATACCACTCTTCGACCTGAAACCACTATGGATCCTAGATGTAGAGTCGAGTGCTTTATTGCTGATCCAACATTGTCCGTAACTGGATAACCATAAAGACAGGTGATGGGTACTCCACAAAGCATGCTGAGGGACATGAGTGTCCTAGATGGAATTTGCCCATCCTACGTAGCAGGATAAATGTCTATGGGCCCAATATTGAACTAGACAAGGATGACACGGTCTATACCTTGTGTTCAATATAGACATAAGGGCAAAGGGGTAATTATACACATAATTATTATCACAGGAGGTTTTGTCAGATCACATGACATTTTCGTGTCTTGGGTAGAAGTGATGTGTTGCTAGATACCGCTCACTGTTTATTATGTTAAATGCGTGATTTAATATAATTGCCAATGTCGCGAAAACCTACAGGGTCACACACAAAGGACGGATTGATGAGAGATAGAGTAACTAAGGAACATCGTAAGGTACGATGTACTTAAGTAGAATACGAACTATGGTAAGGTACCAAATACTTAAGTGATTTTGGCATATTATGAGATATGGGCCAAAATACACTTAAGTGGGCTTTTTGGCTTGAAGCCCACACAAGTGGTTCTATAAATAGAACTCTTGTGCAGAAGCATTGTATGGGAATACAACACAACTGAAGAGTTGGAATTTCGTATCTCTCTTTCTCTCACTCAAAGCCTTCATTCGTACCAGCTAGCACTGAGATTGAAGGAATCCGTTCGTGTGGACTGAGTAGAGACGTTGTCATCGTTCAACGTTCGTGATTGCTCCGTGGATTTGTATCCAAGGTTTTGATCGTTACAAGAGATCTGCACCAAAGGTTTGAATTGCCACAAGAGGTAACAATTCTATCACTGATCATGCCCATTCGTAAGGATCACTAAATGGAGAAATTTTAAATTCCGCTGCGCCTTGGATGACAATTCTCCTTCACAATACTATTCAGATCCTTTATGCTCTAGGGTTTACAACAAACTCTATATTATGGAAAAACTCCATATGGACATATCTGTATTGGGGTTCAAGGTCAACCCCACTACCTTACAAGCCAGTATACCCTTTATAAAATAATTTCTCTCTTACCTTGGATTTAGATTTTTCTCGAACGGTTCTACAATGGCAATTCTCCCTTCCTAGTGTCAACCTTGCAATCTCTTGGATGAATCTTGGGTCTTGACATGCAACGATTATTTTCCTTCTCCTACGATATATTTTCTCTTCTCCCTTTCTTCTAAGTTTTCTCTTCTCTCTTTTTCTAAAAAAAATCTCGTTGTCTCTCTCTCTCTCTCTCTCTCTCTCTCTCTCTCTCTCTCTCTCTCTCTCTCTCTCTCTCTCTCTCTCTCTCTCTCTCTCTCTTCATTTTCTTTTCCAATAATAAAAATGATAATAATACTACTAATAATAATATTAGTAATAATAATAATAATAATAATAATAATAATTAAAAATATTAATATCAATATCATTAAATAATCACTAATATTAATAAACATAAATTATTTAAATAATAAAAATACTAATGAAATATTTAAAAAATATTAAAATAATAAAAATAACAATAATTAAAAATTAGAGTATTACAACTCTCCTCCACTTTCTGAGTATTTTTCCTTGAAAGTTTATCTCGAAAAAACACGTCTAGGTAAAACTGCTTCATCTAACTCTCTAACTCTTAGGTCACAGTTCTGTCATAAACAAACTTATCCAAAGAAATTTCTTTTCCTCTCAAGTGTTTAACCTTTCGATCTTCAATTTGCAAGGGTGATATTTTATAAGTTAAGTTATCTCTTATTTAAAAGTGTATAGTACACCTAAGATGGGGGTGAATTAAGTACTTTGATCGATTTTTGGTTTTAATAAAATGTGGTTTTAACTTTCTAGTTTGTTGATGTTTAGAAAGCGGTAAATACAGAAAAGTAAAGAACACCAGCGATATATCCTGGTTCCCCTCACAATCTGAGAGTACTCCAATCCTCTTATGCAGTAAGATATTTCAATAAGTGTTAGAACTTTGTACAAGCATATCCTAGTCTATATACATAAGTTACTAACTTAATCACAAAGGAACACTCCCTTATGGTTTTACAAAGTAGAAAAAGAGAATAATTCTCCCTTTTTCACTCTCTTGTTTCCAACAGTCATGGACAACAAGGTATACACAAATCTGAGTTTTCTATAAGAAGTTTGAAGTTGGATGATGTATATCAATCTTTTGAATTGATCTCCCCTTCCAAGTATACAATTCACAAATATATTACACAAAAGCTCAGTTCATAAATGATGAAACTTTTTTTATTAATGCAATGAAAACGAATTCATAAAATTTCACTCAAAAGCTTATGACACAAGCACTTATTTTTGAAAGATGGGAAAAATGAGTTTGAATTGTAATGAAAGATGTGATTTTTCAAAATCTGAAACCTTAGGTATTTATACATGCATCATACCTGTAGGAATGAGTATGATATCATGAATAATTGCCTTGATTGATAGATGTAACATAGAATTCGTTGGAATGAGATTTTATGCCAAAAAATGTCACTACTTCAGTGATAACCGGTTAACTCATAATCATAACTGGTTACAACTGAAGCGCTTTCAGAAACTATTGAAATTTTTGTGTGTATAACCGGTTAACCAAAAGGTGTAACCGGTTACACCCGATGCCGATTTCAAAATTAATTAAATTTTCGTTTGTGTAACTGGTTAACCAAAAGGTATAACCGATTACCCCTGACTTAATTTTGAAAAATTGTTTAAAAATTAGTTTGGTAAAATATCCATAAGATGTTAAAATTTATGAATGCATCAATATGAAATAATGTAAATATTTCTGAGCACTATGGTATAACATTAGATTGAATTGCAACTTGTACCTTAAAATTTGTGATCACTTCTGTAAGTTCCAAAGCTATATTGATGATCTTGATTGAGATACAAGTATTGATACTTTAACTTTAACACATACTAATGATATAACCAAAACACATACTTCATACCATACCATAACATTGAAATTACATAACAAAGACATAGTCTCAGAAGTACATCATAAAAACATAGTATGAAACAAAACGAAACGGAAAGGAAACACCACAATCCAAGCAAAGTATTAAGACATAAATAACATAACAAAACACAATAGGCTTCTAGTCACTTTTATCTTCCACTTCCTCTCCACTCTCATCTTCGCTTTGGTTTCTAAGCTCGCTAGTTAAAGATGGCAGTCACGAAAACCATTTACAACAAGAGTTTCAAGAGAACACATTTTGTTGTAGATCACTTTTATAGTGTAGCCGCCTTGGGGAATAGGAGCATAGGAAGAGAAGGAAGGAACATTGTCTCTATGTTTGTAGATACCATCTTTGTCTTTGTAAATCCCCATATTTTTGTTGGTTGCCCCACCGGTTATCTCACATTCCTTTGAAGTCATATTATTCTTTGGATCTTCTCTTAAATCAATGTCACAAAACTCCAAAATCTTGGTTGTTAACCTTGCATAAGGAAGACCGCCACTAAGTCCTCTTTGGTGATGCATGTGGTGCATGATAACATAAGCCCATTTGATTTTCAGCTTGTTCTTGACAACATAAATAACTTACATTTCGGTACCATTGATTTGAGTACTTTCGCAACAAAATATAAGAAATAAAGTAATGAAGCATATAATCACTCACAGATAAGTTGGAAGGGTACAAAATAAGCCAATTTGGAGCAAATCCAAAATTCTTAGCTCTCTTGGTACAAAATAGTATTTGTGTTTCTCATAACCAATCCATTCACAAGTATACCCTTGACATATTCATTCACCTTTAGAAGGAACATATAAGCATTTCACAACCTCCTCCATTCTAAACAAAATTTCTTTCCCTTGACAATTGAGGACATAATACATCCATGATTAATTGAAAGGTTGACATAAAAGGTTTTTACTAAATTAGGGTAAATGGGTCCAGAGTCAGCAATCACTATTCTTAAACCTTGATGATCAAAAAGTGCAGGAAAACCAAAGCTTGCAGGATAAAAAGAAAATAAGTTACCATACTTGGGTGAAGTGAGAGGTTTGTTTCGAACCCTTACAACAACCTCTTTTCTTTGGAGTTTTGCACAAATATTCCAAAGTTATAAGGATATGGTCTTTTAGGTGGTTGCTCAAATTAATCTTCTACAACCTTGTCCTTGTCTTTCCTTGAAGGAGCCATGAAGGAAAAGCTTGAAAGGGGGAGAAAATAGGGTTGTTGGGAGCTAAAGTGATTTTTGGATATTTTAAGTGAATATGACGGTTATGGGTATTAAGTGAGAAGGGTTTTTTATAGAAGGATTGAATGAGTGGTGAAGTAAATATTTTAGTTGGAATTTGTTGAAAGATGAGTGGATATTAAAGGATATGGTTTTACGAAGAGAAAGTGGGTGGAAGAAGGTTAACTAAATATTAAAAGCCATTAAAACCAATTCTAAAAATTGATTATTTCCATAGTGTAATCGGTTAATAGAAACCTTGTAGTTGATTACCAACCCGCGCCTGTCGCGCTCGAGGTTTTATAAACAATCGGAAAAGAAACCAGGACTGACCATTTGCAAAGAAAACGAAAACAGAAGAGTCGCCACCGAATTTTATTTATTCCCAAAGAGGGAAAGGGGAAATAGTCGATAAAACCCTTGGAAAAAAGAGGTGCACACAAGAAGTGAAATTGTAAAGATAAGGAATCGGTCTCGCAATCGAGATTGGGTTCAGTAGTCGGTTACGCAAGGGGAAGGTATTATCACCCCTCACGTCCATGGTACTCCTAAGGAACCATTTAAGTTGTCTGCGTGTGCGGTTATTTATCTATACATTTTTCTATCTTTATTATTTATTTACCAAGTGTGAAAGAATGAGATTTTTGGTTTTTTATTATTGTGTTCGCCAAGGATTAGGGCCATTGTGCCTATGTATCATTCATCGGGTGATGAAGAATGATAGCTCCATAGTTAGGAGTAGATAATTTTTGTGGTTTGTTTCATTTTACCTTTGAGAAAAGGGTTTTCGGTATGAGTTCCTAAGGCGAAAAAATGAGTTTGATGGGTTGTATTGATTTTACCTTGAAGAAGGGTTTATGAAAAAAGTTTGTTTGTGATTAGATTGTACTAAAGTCTATGGGGGGAGGTGAGTATTCTAGGAAAATCAGCCAAGCGTCTTGTGTCCAAAATATTTAGAGTAAGGGTAGGAGAGCTTCATCTTTACTCATTCCCCACCACTTAAGGCTCATGGCACACAATACTAATCATATTTTTATTGTTTTTTGAGTTTGGTTATGAAAAAGGCCACTTGATGTTGGAGCAAGGGTTTATTGATTTGATTATGAAATTGTGATATACATGAATATTTACATGTTAACCTAGCAAGAAAGTAAAGGGTCTCATTGTAAGATAGCCCAAAAGAAATCCTTGTGTGTGCAAAGATGACCTAAGCTAATAAAGGATAATGGTCTTGCAGTCATGTCTCCCTAGGATAGTGCCATGATTCCATTCTTACAACAAGAATGTAAGTTACATATGAAATCCAAAGTTGAGGTAAAGTGTCAAAATATTAGGACAAGGTCTCCAAGCAAGGGTCCTAAGTGAAATCTTCTAAGCTCAATGGTTGATTACAAGTGAAATGCATCTTTTTTGTCTTATAATTGTATCATCTTTTTTGTTGTTTTTGATTGTATGATGATAATAAGTAAATGATAATGGTAAACATACATGAGGAGTATATACAATTATGATGATAATGAGTGCTTGAAATTAAATTACAATGCAACATAATTAATATGAAAGTAAATCACAAGGTAATAATAACAAGATCATAATAATAATGGTTAGTGATAAACACGGTTAGTGGTGTATGGTTAGTAGTTAGTTAAATGTACAAAGTAAACATTTGAAGATTAACTATCCATTGGTCAAAGGACTCCAAATCTTGTGCATCAAAGGATAACTTATCGCTGATGCAAAGTATTGAAGATGATCTTTGATCATCTAATAATATATTTGAAACAATGAAAGTTATACAACTCCAAGTCCATCTATCAATGATTTCAAAAATGGGAGATTCTATAACTCAATGATTACAAGTTAATGGTTGATTAATGTACAAGTTACATATTGATTTATGTACAAGTTAATCATGGGAGCACAAGTGTTAGAGGGTTAGTAATCAATGGATAAAAAACTAGCAAAATGAAACAACAAGTTAGAAACACAAACATGGTTTCATCTATGCATCAAATGACTTGAGTAAGGATAAATAAAGACAACCTATCAATGACTAAAAGTTTCATGAATGATCCATTGATCATTCATTGATATATTTGAAGCATTGAAGGTTTTATCAATCCTAATTATCCAAGGTCATGACCTAATAGATTTCATTAACCATCATCAATCAAGACATAAAAATTAACAAAATAAGTCCAAATAAAATAAAATAAGGGTGGAATAAAACAAAAGGGAGAAAAATAAGTCAAGTTTATGTTGAAAATATTTTGATCAGAATAAAAATAAGGGGTAAAAAAATAAAATCAAAGTGAAAGAAAATGGTTGGAAAATAGAAAAATGAGAAATAAAAAGAAAAGGAACTAAAATAATATGAGGGCACTGGGGGTTGAACCCTTGACCTTGGGGTCATGGGGTCAACACCCAATAAATATTTTCAAATTCAAACGCGTGAAGGAACCATCATCTTCAACCTCAGAACACCAAAATCAAACTTCTGAAATCCGCATTTTTTGAGGGAATCACTCATAGATTCAACCTCCCCACACTTCATCATTATCATCTCCACACTCGAGCCATTTATTCACTCTGAGTGTGGAGAATTTCTGAAGAACACAAAAAAATGACTTGACCTAAAAATAAACTTAAATGGTGGATAATGGATAATCAGAGTTTAAACCATAGGGTTAAGCTTCATTGAGTAGTTTCGAGCAAGAGGGCAACTTGTTTGAGTGAAAACGATGATTGGAACCACCTGGTTAGAATAAATCTCAGATGGTGACTCCGGTGACTACGGATAGCTCAGGGAGGGTGGTTGCAAGGTGTGTTAGTATTTCAGAAAGATTAAGTGATGTGGTGTGAAGGTTTCTGGGTGGTTATTTTGGATTAAATGGACTTAGAACTTAGAAAGTGTAACTCTGTTTTGAATGAGAAAACATGGTATCGAGGCTGAGTGATTTTTTTCTTGAAAAGCTTGGGAAATGTATGGAATACCTTCCCCTATTTATAGGTAAGGTGATGGAAGTGTTTGGTGAGAGAAAGATGGAGGTTTTCTCATAAATGGGTGGAGGCTCGAAGCATGCTCAAGTGAGACTTATGGAGGAAGTATTGTTGTGTTTATGACTTGGTTTCCCCTTACACTTAGTTTTTTTTTTCACTCTAGTATCAAAAGGGGAGGGACAAGAATGGTTGGATCGGAGCTGTGGTGGCTTTTGTTTTTAACCATTTTGGGAAAATTTTGACTTTTGCACATGGCTTCGAGTTTGATCACATGAGATCTTATTGCAACCAAGTTGACTTCTAAACATGTCACACAATGTTATGCAATATTTTGGAGGTCAAAATGGATCAATACAATGTGGTTTGGGAACTTAGAGCATCAAAATGAAAAATCTGACTGCATGTGGTATGGTGTGTGCATCATGGCAAGTCAACAACTTTGAACTTGGGCCAAATGAAATTGGATCATGCATTTTGCATGAAACTTGTGCCAAATGTTCTTTGCCATGTCCTTGATCATTTGAAAAAAGAACCAGGTCAAAAGGAGTTGTGGTTTGGAAATGGCAATGAGGTAAAGTGGGGGTCATGGACATGATTCTAGGTCTAGCTAGGCATCTTGACCAGCTTGGCCAATCCAAAAGTTGAGGTCCTTGCTCAATGTATTAGATCTTGGACCTTGAAACAAAGTTAAAGAGGGATTCAATTAGGACATATGGCTTAAATAAGATCTTGCAAATCTTGAAAGGTGAAAAAGTTATGGGGTTTGGACCAAATGGTAAGCGATTCTTGTCAAAATGTGACCAACCAACATGACCTAGAAATGCCATTTTGAGTTTTCTTGAGTTTTAAGGCATGATGATGGATGTTTGAAGCTTATATGATCATATCTTAATGTAAAATGAGGCTTGGTGCTTGGTGGGATGATTTTAGGTCAAGTCCATGGGTGAAATCAGCGCATTGAAAGTTCAAAGTTCAAGGTGAAACCAAAGACTCATACCATGGTCCACAAGTTTCATCAAGAGCCATAGCCAGATAAATTAGGGTTTTGGGGTGCAAGACGTGTATTGAGGTAATTCAAGAGATTGTGGTATGAAAAAAGTTTGGATATTTAGGGTCCTTAAAGGTAAGGTCAAGGCATAAAGTGAATCATGACTTGCACAAGCCACTAAGGATCAAGAACTAGGGTTGAGGTCCTTGGGTGACCAGATGAATCTTCAAGTGTCTTCAATTAGGGATTACCATCCAATTAGGGTTTTAGAGGTGAGGGAGTTGACTTGAGGGATCCTCCAAAGTCCAAGGATGCTTGAGGATGAAGATTATGGTTAAGGTGGCTTGGGCAAACCTCAACATGATTAGAGAATTTTGGTGCTTCATAGGTGAATCCTCATGCCTTTAGTTTGAGTTGTTATGGGTGTGGATGGATATGAAATGATGTATTAGGGATGTATTTGTAAGACCCCAAATTTGACCCTAAGATCCCTCATGCTACCTCATCATATGCATTGGCTTTGGGATCACACCTTGGCATCCTCCTTACCCCTCATTCATTGGGCTTGAATTGGGAGAGGTCACCAAGCACATTTGATTGTATTATACTTTGATTTTCTTTGCTTACTAACCAAAATACCAAACAAATATGTCAATATGTAGTTTACTTCTATTGTAGGTAGTGTGTGCATCCACCAATGCCTCATCAAGCTCATATCTAGGGTTTGAGACCCTCAATGCAAGGAGACTAATCGAGAGATGGTCCACATTGGCGGTAGACATCATATACGGATCTCCATGATATTAATTTATCATTTTGATCAATAATTCACCAAGAGTTTGAAGCTTGTTTGCCTTGGAAGCCCTAATTCATCTGGGTATCTTGTGTGATTTCCTCAACAAATTGCTTCATCATTTGATCAAATATTACATCATCAAATATATATATATATATATATATATATATATATATATATATATATATATCATCCTCCATGAGTCCAATAGATCAAGAGAACTTCAAGTTTGCAAGATGGTTCATGGTGGTTGACCAGAGAAAGTCAACTGGTCAGAACTGGGGTTCCTTAGACCCTATCTCCTATAATTGATGTCATATGAAAATGATTAAAAGATAAAATTTACTTCTTATGACATTATAAACAACTTTATTGTTTAAGTCAAGATCTAGTTTTGCTTGGAAAGTCATTTTTTATGGTAAAAGATTATAGGTCATTTTGTCTGAAACCTTGTTAGGAGGTCAACTTCCAAGGACCATAACTTGCTCATTTTTG
This sequence comes from Lathyrus oleraceus, assembly GCF_024323335.1. Lineage (NCBI taxonomy): Eukaryota > Viridiplantae > Streptophyta > Magnoliopsida > Fabales > Fabaceae > Lathyrus > Lathyrus oleraceus. The sequence goes on from NC_066585.1 coordinate 188,032,646, forward strand.
ATGATATGAAAGCCATTAAAGTTTCATAATCAAACTAAAGATGTCCTCTCTAACTTTTATTCTTGGAAGAAATTTAAATTCCACTTGTAAATTCATGTGCCAAGAGGAAACATTATAGGTCACTTTGGGCCATTACCATTGAACAAGTGATTTTCCTCAACTTCTAAAATGAATAACTCCTTCATGCCAAATCCAAATGAGGTCAAATATATAAAAAAATTGAATAGGTTTGAAAGATATACAACTTTGACAAAGGAATTTTATCCATTTGAAGCCCATAGCAAAAGTTATTCAAGGTGGAAGAAGTGAACATTTGACTTGGTACTTAGAAAAAATTCAAATATGTTTGATTTTCCAAACCTCCACCTCAAACTTCATCATCATCCAAACTTCAAATGGAAAAGTGTTCAACATGAAAGTTATTCCCCTTAATATCACCTTTCCAAAAAGTCCAGGATCATCTCATTTGGCTAAGAATTGGATGACTTGTGCATGGTTTCTCTTCAAGGCTCCATTTGGATGAATCTCTTGATCACATTCCAATTTGCATTGCATGATTTCATGACACACTTTCAGCATTTCACATGACGAAATTTGGACCTGATTACATCATTCATGGGCCTATCATACACCCATGCAATAATGCAAGAGTGAATTCCTATTTTTGGAATTTTGATGGAAGGGTGTGACAACCAATCGCATTGCCTATAAATAAGACATTTCATGCTCAGAATTACAGACCTTGCGCAAGCTTTAAACCTGCAATCCTAACCCTCACCATTAGAGGACAATCTTGAAGATTTTCAATTGAAAATCGAGTTTAAATTTCACTTCAGTTTTGAAGTTGAAACTCTAAGAATCCAAGCCCTTCCTTGATCCATTTCACTTCCTGCATGCATCTGAAGTCAAGCCAAGGCCAATTGGAAGCAAGATCAAGCAAGATTCAAGCTCCCTCGAAGGTGATTTTCCAGAATTTACATCTATTCGATTCTCTCTCAATTCTTCACCATTCTCTTTGATTTTTGGTTGGCCGAAGTCCTACCAATGTAGGCAACAAGATTGAGTTGCTTTGAGGTTAAATCGAAGCAACTCAGTTCATGATCCTTAAAATTTAAATCCCTATATCTTTTTATATACTTGGAATTGGAGAAAATTGAGGCCAGATTTGTGATCCTGAGCATTTTCTCTTTGAAATAGTGTCCTTGTTTTTCATTTTCCATTGTGATGAAGTTGGACCAGTCCAGTGGAGGTCACCAGAGAAGATGATCGGAGGCCTAGCTCCGGTGGTGTGTTGGCACACTTCCTGGCCATCTGATCATGTTTGAATGTTATAATCTGAATCATTGCTTTTGATTATCACGCGTACATCACGTTGACTCAAGACTGCCACGGAACTCGCGCGTGTGACCATTTGATCTGCCACCTCAATTAATGAGGGAGATCTGATGGCCATTGTTTTTTCTTATTTTATTTTGATTTTTGATTTTATGTTTAATCCTTTTATTTTGTTTAATTCATAGAAATTTCATTTTTAATCCAAAAAATATGGGACTTTCACCAAAAATCTTTAAATAGTTTTCTCTTCCATATTCTGAATTAAAATTATTTTTTGGATGAATTTTGATATTTTTCATGAATTAAATGTTTTTATGCATATTTTTAATTATTTAAAAATACTTCTGTCTTTTCAAAAATAGTGAAATATTTTGTCTAAGGTCCTTTGACCTTGGTTGACCTAAGATAAATCCCTTGGCCATTTATTTGGTGTTTTGAAGGGATTTTAGGTTTTGACCAAATTAAAATGCATTTTTATTCATTTTTAATGTGATTTTTAATTGATTAATTGTTTAAAAATTATGTTGAGCCATTTTTATGGTCTTGTGATGTTTGACTTTCTGTTTGGGCCTTAGTCAAGGTTGATTTGACTTTTGTTGGATCAAAACCATTGGATTTAGGGGATTGATGAAATGTACATTTCATCTCCCAAAATGAATGAGTGGTTTTGATTTGATGAAAGTCCTCCCTTGGTCAATTTGTGTTTCTATCTTCCCCTCCCTCTTCATCTTCATCTCTATTATTTCCCATTCCCTCATTTGACCAATGAAACCTCTCATGTCTTAAGGCTAATTGGTTCATCAATGACCTTGTGTCAGATGAACCAATACAAGTATGACTGAGATAGGTCCCTCCCTCTTGATCTTTTCTTTTAGTGTGTGGTATGTTTTAGGACTTTGGTTCTTCATACCAAATCTCTAACATGCATTAACACCTAAATTTTTATTGCCCGACCTCAGATAGTTATGACTTCTACATAATTCCAATTACGATTACTTAACATAAAGCTAAATTTGACCCTAATGGCATAGTATTCTAATAAGTGAGATTGTAAGTCTCCCATTCTTCATGGTATTGTGTGGAGACTTGACATTTTTTCCTTTCATGAGAGCTAGTGGCATACTTGTTAAATTATCCAAGTTGTACCTCTTCTCATGGAAGATGTCTTGGTTTAAGGATTCATACTTGTGAATGAATGATTGAGTGTTCTCCAAAGAATGATTTAATCAATTAAAAAACACCACTAACCTTTACTAACCTTTGACTAAAATTTGACTAATTCTTATTAATATTGCTTTACTTTCAAGTCATTTACTTTATACACATTAAATTTCAGTCATTTATCATTCATTGCCATTTACATTTTATTTAACTTGTTTATGTTTATGTCATTTTTACTTTGCTCGTTTGAGCCATATCTTGTGATTGTATATATTTGTTTGTGTGTTTTGGTTTTATTTGTAGCCTTAGGACCTTAAAATACTTAATAACAACAAAAACCTAAAAAATGTTTGGTGGACTGTTGATCTTGATCTGAACTCTTGGAGTTAGAACTAGGCAACATTCCCTATGCATAAAGGACTTGACCAATACCAACATTTTGAGACCAAGCTATTGTAAATTGAACCTTCATCTGATGCAAGCCTTGGATCTTGTTTGAATTCATTTGTTACTCTTTCTTTGTGATAATTATTATCGTGACCTTGTGTCTGATGCTTTTGCTTTGAGTTGATCAAGGAATATTTCATCTGATACATGAGAAGACAAAGAAGACAGTTAGCTTCTGGGATTGCTTTGCTTGGATGTGGCTATCTTTATTTGATGCCTTGATCTTCATAATGTATGTATATTGCTAATTTCTCATTAGTTATTGCTTAATTCAAAGTCCAAAGGGAAAGTGGGTTTTCTATATGACACTCTTGTCTATTGGATTGCGTCTCATTGGTCAGATCTTTTCAACTCTTAAATTTTAATTTGTGCTTAGGATATCCTCTTCATCTCCTCCCACATCTTAAATTTCAAATCTCTCCCTCTTTTCAAAAACTTCTTTGCTTGTGATTTTAAACTTAGACTTTGTTTAATGATTATAAACTTTGGCCTTATGCCATTGAATTTTTAAATCTTTTCTTAATCAAATTTATAAATAAACTTAATCATATTGACTTCAAATTTCAAAAAGACAAAAAAGACTAACAACCACATTCAAATTTTTGGGCCATTTGTGCCCCTTTTCTTATTAAAATTTTGTTAAAAGAAATTCACCAACTTTGAAATTTTTACCATGAAGTACGAGGTTTTGATCCCTCATTTTTATGTTGGTACATAAGCACAAGACCGAAGGTTTTGTCAAACACAAAAATATAATCAATGAATTCTTTTCTCATCCCCACACTCTATTTTCTCAAACATCTTTTATACCAAACACATACACACATAAAAAAGGGCTCCCTAGGAGTACCTAGGACACTTTGGGTGCTAACACCTTCCCTTTGTGTAACCAACCCCCTTACCTGTAATCTCTGGCATTTCATATGTTTTGATTTGAAAACTTCTTATCTTTGGGTTTTGTGCGTACTTTTTCCTTTTCCTTTAGAAACAATAAAAGCGCGGTGGCGACTCTGGTTTTATTGACGTCAAGTTTATCCATAACTTGAAGGTCATGAATTTACCGCTACAGAAATTAAGTGGCGACTCTGCTGGGGAGTAGTCCTCAGTGGGTTTAACCTACCTTTTTATGTGTATATATTTGTATATTTGATGTTTGTGTTTTGTTTGTGTGATATAATATGTCTGTTGTGCTTGGTGATCTCTGAGTGTGGAGATAAGTTATAACCCGAACTTGAGTATAATTAAGATAGAAGGATGGTACATTCATGTTCAACTTGTGAGGAGTAGTCCTTAACAAGTTGGCTTGAGACTCATCTACTCAGTGGAGACCCTTTTGGAGTTACTAATGTCACACAAGTTATTTGTGGTTAGGGATTACTTTCTCTAATTTGGGGTCCGAGAAGCTGAGGACCGTAGAACATTTAACCCAACTTAGCCTATTTAGGACGTAGTGCGGAGACTGTTCAGGTGTAGACCTAATAATAGTTGTTACGCGATACTACACTTAGACGAGTTTCTCTTGAGAATATTATGGGTTGATGAGTCAGTCATCCTAACCTGTAATATCCGATAGATGGGATTAAGACTCTGGGAACCTTTTAGAACTTGATCTACAGGTTTTTATCCTTAGTACACTCCTTTGGGATGGTTCTTAACCTGACTCCATGCTCGTGACTCACAATAAACCCTTTGATTCTTGGTTGATCCGATCAAGTCTTGTCAATATCAATGGAACTTGGGTGTTGATAAGATGAAAACCATAATCCACCAAAATGGATGATTGATCTTGATGATGACTTGATCAATCGCTTGACCTTTGCTTGTGTTTGCCTTGTGTGTGATCCCTTGTGTGATTGTTGCATTCATGCATACATACCTATCATAACATTCATCATAGAAAAGTAAATTTCAAGGAACTAAGGTCTCATTTGCAAATATCTTCATACCATGGATTGTGGATGAAGGAACACTAACAAGAATACAATTTCAGATGTCCTGATTTGAAAGAGATAAGGAAGTTGTCACCCTTTGTACTAGATCCCTTGGACTTCAAGCAACGTCATGGGAAGCTTTTGTCTGTGTTATCTGCTGATATGGTTGAAGGACTTCTGAGTGTTTTGGTTCAGTTTTATGACCCTCTCTATCGGTGCTTCACTTTTCCTGATTATCAGCGTGTGCCTACATTGAAGGAGTATGCTCATCTCTTGGGTATACCCGTATCTAACAAAGTACCTTTTAGTGGATTGGAGGAGATTCCCAGATCTCATATCATATCTGAAGCTCTTCATTTGAAGAAATATGAGGTTCATGCTCATTTGGTGAAGAAAGGAGGTAATCTTGGGTTGACTTCTGAGTTCCTCATTGGGAAAGCTACTGTCTTTGCTCAAGCCGGTAGTATGGATGCTTTTGAAACCATCTTTGATTTGCTCATCTATGGTTTATCCTTGTTCCCTAACATTGATGGTTTTGTTGATGTTAACGTCATTAGAATATTCTTGATTGGGAATCCTATTCCTACTCTATTGGGTGACATGTATTTCTCTTTGCATTTGAGGAATTCTAAAGGTGGTGGAACTATTGCGTGTTGTGTGCCTCTTCTGTACAAGTGGTTTATTTCGCACTTGCCTCAAACGCCTGCTTTCTTGGAAAACAAGCAATGTCTATAGTGGTCTTAGAGACATATGTCTCTCACTAATGATGATATTATTTGGTGTGATTCTGCATTGAAAGCGTGAATATTATTGACAGTTGTGGTGATTTCTCTAATGTTCCTCTCATTGGTACACAAGGAGGAATCAACTACAACCTTGCTTTGACTTGTCGTCAACTTGGATTCCCCTTGAGAGATAAACCTAATAATACTCAGTTAGAAGGTCTCTTCTATCAAGAGGGTAAAGATCCCCAACAGTTGAAGCAAAGGATGATACATGCTTGGTATAATATGCATAAGAAAGGAAGATCTGAGTTTGGTCCATGCAACTGTGTAGCTTTAGAAGCTTACACTATTTGGGTGAAGAAGAGAGCTTTGGAGCTGAAGATGTTGTACGCCTATGAAAGACCTATGTATTTGGTTGTGGTTGAGCCATCAACTCTCCCTAACCAAGATATAGAGGAGTTGGAAGATGCACTCACTAAGATGAAGGAAGAGAAAGACATGTGGGAAGAGCGGTTCCATGCTTTGAGCCGAAAGCATGAAGAGTTGCAGCTAGAGTCGAAAGACAAGGATCCGCGCTTATTGAGTTTCTTGAAGACCGAGCAGTGAAGAGAAAAAGAGAGCCAGAGAGTCTATCTTCCTCTAGCATGCCTCAACCTTTCGGTGCTTGGAAGAAGATAGTGGATCAGCTTGTCCTTGAGAAGACTCAGATGAAGACTTCCTTTGAGTCTAAGATTTGACGTATCTGAAGAAAGTATGCACCCACAACCAGATCGTCTAATGCAGTTGCTATGGATCCTTAGGATGATAGTTTCCTTTTCTCTTGTATTTGTACTTAAGTTTCTGAAATTGTACTCAGTGTAATCCCTCACAAATTTTATGAATAAAAAGAGATTTTATGGTTAATCAAATTGTTATTATTATTATATATTTGAAAATAGAACTTTATATGTTCCTTGAAATTAAAAACAAATCAAAAACATTGCATTTCATGCATCATTTTCACAACAGGTTTTCTTCCGCCAGATGTCTTATCAGTTCTTCTTCTGTGCATCGGCCAAGCTGACTCACCGTTATAACACTCACGCTAATCAACCAAGGATCATGGAGCATCTAGATCAAGAGAATCGAGAGCTGAAGGATGATATTTCCAGATTAACAGCGCTGATGGAATCTGTCATTGCTCCACAGAACCAGTCATAACCAACTCCTGCAACTTCTTCCCAGAGGACTGTTACTTCTGAGGTGGCTACCTCTTTTTGTTCTCGTTGCTTCCAGTCAATCTATTTCCTCTATGCCTGCTGGATTCCCTTGGGGAATGCCATCAAACTTTATGCCAGAAGGGTATGTGCCCACCTTTGTTTCTCTGCCAGCATCTAGCCTGGTCATGTCAGTGCCACCTCCTATTATTCATACTCTTCCTTGTGTTGAAGACACCATCTACCACTCTGAGTCGTTTGAGGGTTCAGATGTGTATGAGAAGATGGATGAGATGAAAGATCAATTCCTCGAACTACGCAAAGAGTTGAAGACTCTGAGAGGAAAAGATTTGTTTGCGAAGAGTGCTGCTGAACTCTGCTTGGTCCCCAATGTTAAGATCTCGATGAAGTTCAAGGTCTCCGACTTTGAAAAGTACAAAGGGAATACTTGCCCGCTAAGCCATCTTGTGATGTACGCCAGGAAAATGCCTACTCAGACTGATAATGATCAGTTACTGATTCACTATTTCCAAGATAGTTTAACTGAAGCTGCTTTAAGATGGTATATGGATTTGGACAGTGCAAGCGTCTGTACTTTCAACGACTTGGGTGAGGCCTTTATCAAGCAATACAAGTACAACATGGATATGGCACCTGATAGAGACCAGTTGAGGTTTATGTCTCAGAAAGATAAGAAGATATTCAAAGAGTATGCTCAGAGATGGAGAGAGCTTGCTACCCAGATAAGTCCACCTCTTGAAGAGAAAGAAATCACGAATATCTTTCTGAAGACGCTGAGTTTGTTTTATTACAAACGTATGATTGCAAGTGCCCTAAATGATTTTACCGAAATGGAAAATATGCGGATGAGGCTAGAAGAGGGAGTCCGTGAAGGACGTCTGTCTAAGGAAGAAGCATCATCCAGCAAGAAGTACGGTGGGAGTTTCTCCAAGAGGAATGAAGGAGAGACTAACTCAGTGTCAGTAGGGAGGCAGATGAGGTCTCAGGTCAGAAAGACTTCTCAACCTCGTCAACATCAACATCAAGTTTCTTTAGTAATTCCAGTTTTTTCCAACAATTCTAATCAATTAGTTCCAATTCAGCAACAACAACATAAACAACAACCGCAACAAAGAACCAACAACAACAACAACAACAATAATAATCATCACTAATAAAACTTTGAGAGGAAGAAGGTATTCTTTGACCCTATTCCCATGATATATGCATAATTGTATCCATCATTGGTTCTCAAGAATCTTGTTCAACCAAGAAATCCTCCGCAAATCCCTGAGCCACTTCCATGATGGCTCAAACCTGAACTTCGTTGTGCTTTCCACCAGGGAGCCCCTGGCCATGACATAGAGAACTATTATCCGTTGAAATATGAGGTCCAGAAACTTGTGAAGAGTGGTATGGTGTCCTTTGAGGATATAGCATCGAACATGAAAGCTAATCCATTTCCTGCTCATGGTAATGCTACTGTCAACGTGGTGGACGATTGTCCAGGGAATTTTCGAGTATTCGAGGTGCAACGTATCCATAGGTCATTGGTGGAAATGCATAGAACCTTGTGTTTGATCAGTGATTGTGAACATGACCATGATGGTTGTGTAATCTATAGTGTGAACCCCCGTGGCTGTATGGTTGTTGTAACACCCTTCTAAATACCTCAAATATTTAATTAAAACAACAGCATATAAATCAATATCAGAGTAATCATGCACCAAGGGTGTCACATAATACTTCACATAATTCACCGTAAAAATCAGTCATGCTCATTATTTAATTCAACATAAACACTTCTTTAAAAATTCGCAGCGGACAGAAACATTCAACATCTGTAATATCTTAAAATTAACATTTATTCAACAATTAAAACATCCCGTCCCGATGTTACATCTATCAGAGCATGACCCACTAAAACCACTCTAGACTTCAAGCACTAGCTTCTACTCAACTCACTGCTCGTTACCTGAAAAATATAACTGTAAGGGTGAGTTCCTCAATCGATATAACAAATATTATAAATCATCATGTTATGTTAAGTAACTTTACACGTTAATCACCCACATCATATCATGCATTCGGTCGCAGCATATTCAACTCAACATCATATTCAAACACAACGTAAATGCAACTCAAATGAGACTCGACTCTTCATGCATGTGGTACCATTTGGAGTAAAACTCCCAACTTAAAATCATTGCCAGTTTAGTGGGCATCAAGGCATAAGCCTTCAACTTTCAACTTAAAATTTTTTTTGCCAATCCAGGCCAACGTGGTGTGAGCAAAAGCCCCGACTTAATGCATATGAATGTATATGGCATGTACGACTTGAAAGTTCAACAACATAATAACAACGACAACATAACAGCTTTTTCAGCAACAACAACTTAAAAATCAACTTTGGCTCATCAGCCTACAACTCAGCATTTTCAACAAAACAACTTGTATTCAACTTTGGCTCATCAGCCTACAACTTAATATTTTCCACAAAAACAACTTATCAACATATTTGCATCAACATTTCACAACATAGACTCCACGAATTTATTTATCACAATTGGATACAATAGGCCAATCACCAATTACACTTACATCATAAAAATCAACCATTTTTTACATACTGCAACAGTGTTAACCGGTTAACGCTATAGGTTAACCGGTTAACGCAGGAAAATTTACACTTCCAGGCAAAACGCAACAGTGTTAACCGGTTAACGCTATAGGTTAACCGGTTAACGCAGGCAAAACTCAACATTTTTCACAATTTATAACAGTGTTAACCGGTTAACACCCTGGGTTAACCGGTTAACGCAGGCGAAACAGCAGTTCCTGCGCTAACACAAGGCAGAATGCAGAGTTTCCGCATTTTCCGCCGTTGGAGGACTTCCGGACCTCCGATTCAACTTCCGTAAAAAGCTATACGCTCAGAAATTCACAATACACTCAAACACAAATTCAATTTCAGCTTTAATACAACTTATTCAACATAATTTCTCAGCATTCTAAATCCCAATTAGGGTCAATCGACGGCTTATCACTACCCATTACATGTTAATCGATAATACCCATTAAACGACGATAAACCCCCCTTACCTTAACAATCCGGCAACTCTTCGAGCTTCAAGCTTTTCCGTTCTCCAACCTTTGCTCTACAGCTCCTTCTCTTGCCCTTTTCCTCTTTCACGATGCTTCTCTGCTTTTTCACGTAAAACCCTTCTGTTCCAAAATGAGACTCTTTCTCTTATTTCCAACTTATATATTTTCCAAATAATTATTACTCCAAATAATAATAATAATAATCCAATAATTCAACTTTATTTAATTAAATTAATAAAATAATATTAACTCAATTAAATAATTCTCTTATTTTAATCGGGGTGTTACAACTCTCCCCCACTAAAAGAGTTTTCGTCCTCGAAAACATACCTCAAGCAAATAACTCCGGATAAGACTCCTTCATCTGACTCTCCGGTTCCCAAGTCACATTGCCACCTGCTGGTCCTCCCCAAGCTACCTTCACCAAGGCAATCTCTTTACCCCGCAACTGCTTCAACTCTCGATCCTCGATCCTCATAGGTGATGTTTCAACAGTCAGGTTATCTCTCACCTGTACATCATCTACTTGGACTACATGCGACGGGTCATGAATGTACCTCCTCAACTGAGACACATGAAAAACCTCATGCAAATTCGCAAGTGACGGCGGTAAAGCGACACGATAGGCTACCTCTCCTATCCTCTCTAAAACCTGATAAGGACCAATAAATCGAGGTGTCAACTTCTTCGACTTCAAAGCCCGACCAACACCTGTTATCGGAGTAACACGAAGAAACACATGATCTCCCTCTTGAAACTCAAGTGACTTCCTCCTCTTATCATGATAACTCTTCTGACGACTCTGAGCAATTCTCATCTTCTCCTGAATCATCTTAATCTTTTCCGTAGTTTGTTGAACAATTTCCGGTCCGACCACAGCACTCTCACCGGACTCATACCAACATAAAGGTGTCCGACATCTCCTACCATACAAAGCTTCAAACGGCGCCATACCAATGCTCGAATGAAAACTATTGTTGTAGGTAAACTCAATCAAAGGTAAATAACAATCCCAACTACCTCCCTTTTCCAAAACACAAGCTCTCAAAAGATCCTCTAATGACTGAATCGTCCTCTCAGTCTGACCATCAGTCTGCGGATGATATGCAGAACTCAATCTCAGCTTAGTTCCCAAAGCCTTCTGCAAACCTTCCCAGAACTTCGATGTAAATCTAGGATCTCTGTCCGAAACAATACTCGACGGAATACCATGCAAACTTACAATCTTCTCAATATACAACTCAGCCAATTTTTCTAACGGATAATCCATTCTAATCGGAATGAAATAAGCCGATTTTGTCAACCTGTCAACAATCACCCAAATGGCTTCAAAATTCTTACTTGTCCTCGGTAAACCAGAAACAAAATCCATACTGATACTATCCCACTTCCACTCTGGAATAGCCAACGGTTGCATTAGCCCAGACGGCTTCTGATGCTCAATCTTTGACTTCTGACAAGTCAAACAGGAATAAACAAAACTCGCAATTTCTCTTTTCATTCCCGGCCACCAAAATAACTTTTTCAAATCATGATACATCTTCGTAGCTCCAGGATGAATACTCAACCCACTACGATGTCCTTCTTCAAGAATATCCTTCTTAAGTTCGGTAACATCCGGAATGCACACCCGATTACCAAATCTCAAAACACCATTCTCATCAATTCTGAATTCGCCACTTCGACCCTGATTCACCAGAGTCAACTTGTCAACCAAAAGCATATCAGATTTCTGACCCTCTCTGATCTCATCCAGAATACCACTTGTCAACTTCAACATTCCCAATTTAACACTATTGTGAGTACTCTCACACACCAAACTCAAGTCTCTAAACTGCTCAATTAAATCCAATTCCTTAACCATTAACATAGACATATGTAATGATTTCCGACTCAATGCATCAGCCACTACGTTTGCTTTACCCGGATGGTAATTCAACCCAAAGTCATAATCCTTCAGAAACTCTAACCATCTTCTCTGCCTCATATTCAGCTCTTTCTGATCAAACAAATACTTTAAACTTTTATGGTCACTGAAAACCTCAAATCTTGACCCGTACAAGTAATGTCTCCATAACTTCAGAACAAACACCACAGCTGCCAACTCTAAATCGTGCGTCGGATAGTTCCTCTCATGAACCCTCAGCTGTCTTGAAGCATAAGCTATAACCTGCTTATTCTGCATCAACACGCCACCCAAACCCAACAATGAAGCATCGCAATAAACTTCAAATGATTCCGACGAACTCGGTAATATCAGAATAGGAGCAGTAGTCAACCTCCTCTTTAACTCTTGGAAACCTCCTTCACATTTTGAGTCCCAAACAAACGCTTGCCCCTTTCTAGTCAACATCGTCAATGGTAACGCCAACTTAGAAAATCCCTCAATGAACTTCCTATAATAACCAGCCAAACCAAGAAAACTTCGAATCTCAGCAACAGACTTCGGAGCTTCCCACTTAGATACCGCTTCTATCTTAGAAGGATCAACAGCAACGCCACCTCTTGAAATCACATGACCAAGAAAACTCACCTCTTCTAACCAAAATTCACATTTAGACAGTTTAGCAAATAACTTCTTTTCTCGTAGAACTTCTAAAACCACTTTCAAATGCTCAGCATGCTCTTCTTCAGATTTCGAATACACCAAAATGTCATCAATAAACACCACAACAAACTTGTCTAGATACGGATGGAAAATCCTATTCATATACTCCATAAATACTCCAGGCGCATTAGTCACACCAAAAGGCATTACAGAATACTCATAATGTCCATACCTTGTCCTGAAAGCAGTCTTCTGAATATCTTCAGTTTTCACACGTATCTGATGATACCCAGATCTCAAATCTATTTTACTGAACACACTTGCACCAACCAACTGATCCATCAAATCATCAATCCTCGGCAAAGGATACCGATTCTTGATCGTCACTTTATTCAGTTGCCTGTAGTCCACACACAACCTCATAGTACCTTCTTTCTTCTTAACCAATAGCACTGGTGCACCCCACGGTGACACACTCGGACGAATAAATTTCTTATCCAACAGATCTTCCAACTGACTCTTCAATTCAGTTAACTCAACAGCAGACATACGATACGGAGCCATCGATATCGGTCTAGTACCAGGTACCAAATCAATCGAGAACTCCACTTCACGTTCTGGTGGTAATTCATTCACTTCTTCTGGAAACACATCAGGAAAATCACACACCACGGCTAGATTGCCAATCACCAGTTTATCCTTAGCCTCCAAAGTCGCTAACAGCATAAACAACTCTGCCCCCTCAGCTACTGCCTCATTCACTTGCCTTGCTGATAGAAACAAACTCTTTCCCTCCTCAATCTCAGGAAAGATCACAGTCTTATCAAAACAATTGATAGAAACTCGGTTAAACACCAACCAGTTCATACCCAGAATAACATCAATCTGCACTAGTGGAAGACACACTAGGTCCATCCCAAAGTCTCTACCAAAAATGCTCAAAGGACAATTTAAACAAACCGAAGTAGTAGTCACTGAACCCTTCGCAGGAGTATCAATTACCATACTACCAAACATCTCAGATATCTCTAACTTAAGTTTCACAGCACAATCCAAAGATATAAAGGAATGAGTCGCACCTGTGTCAATAATAGCTACAAGAGGAAAGCCATTAATATAACACGTACCTCGGATCAAACGATCATCTGCAGAAGTCTCAGAACTCGATAAAGCAAAGACCTTGCCTCCTGACTGATTCCCTTTCTTCGGCTTCTGACACTGACTTCCAATATGCCCTTCTTCGCCACAATTAAAACAAATCACTTCTTTGTGCTTGCAATCAGCTACTGCATGACCAATCTTACCACAGCGAAAACACCTCTTTACTTCAGCAGTGCATACATTACTCTTATGACCAGCTTGACCACATTTGAAGCAAACTATACCAGCAGGAGCACCTCCCCCACTAGCTCTCTGAGCCGGAGCAGCTCTTTGTCTCCCTTTTCCAGCTAGAACATCATACGGCTTGCCACGGTTTTGATGTTGCTTGCCTCTGCGATCACTGACAATCTTGTAATGAGCATTATTGTCTTCTTCAAATATCCTGCAGCTATCAACCAAATCAGTAAAAATGCGTATCTTCTGATACCCAACAGCCTTCTTAATTTCAGAGTGCAATCCGTTCTCAAACTTGATGCACTTCGAAAATTCAGCACCACCACCAGTGTAATGAGGATAAAATTTGGACAGCTCCACAAATTTCGCAGCATAATCAGTGACAGACATGTTCCCTTGCTTCAGCTCAAGGAACTCAATTTCCTTCTTACCACGGACATCTTCCGGATAATACTTTCTCAGGAATTCCCTACGGAATACATCCCAAGTAATGACTTCACCTGCCGCGGTCAATCTCTCGTGAGTCTCTAGCCACCAGTCATCAGCTTCGACTGCTAGCATGTGAGTACCATACCGAACCTTCTGAGCTGGAGTGCAATCCATAACACGGAAGATTCTCTCAATCTCTTTCAACCATCCCAAGGCTGCATCAGGATCATGCTTCCCTTTAAACACCGGCGGATTCTCTCTCTGAAAAGTCGCCAAGCTACGTGATCCAGCATCTCCACCAGCGTTTGGCAAGTTCTGCACAGCTTGTGCCATCGCTTGCATTGCGGCAGCCATCGCAGCGTCATTCCTTCCAGCCATTTCAACTTATCAATACAACACAACTTAACGTTAGATTAATAACAATTACACAATTGTTAGACAGTAACGACACGACAACTGGCCGGAAAGACCGACCTGCTCTGATACCACTAATGTAACACCCTTCTAAATACCCCAAATATTTAATTAAAACAACAGCATATAAATCAATATCAGAGTAATCATGCACCAAGGGTGTCACATAATACTTCACATAATTCACCGTAAAAATCAGTCATGCTCATTATTTAATTCAACATAAACACTTCTTTAAAAATTCGCAGCGGACAGAAACATTCAACATCTGTAATATCTTAAAATTAACATTTATTCAACAATTAAAACATCCCGTCCCGATGTTACATCTATCAGAGCATGACCCACTAAAACCACTCTAGACTTCAAGCACTAGCTTCTACTCAACTCACTGCTCGTTACCTGAAAAATATAACTGTAAGGGTGAGTTCCTCAATCGATATAACAAATATTATAAATCATCATGTTATGTTAAGTAACTTTACACGTTAATCACCCACATCATATCATGCATTCGGTCGCAGCATATTCAACTCAACATCATATTCAAACACAACGTAAATGCAACTCAAATGAGACTCGACTCTTCATGCATGTGGTACCATTTGGAGTAAAACTCCCAACTTAAAATCATTGCCAGTTTAGTGGGCATCAAGGCATAAGCCTTCAACTTTCAACTTAAAATTTTTTTTGCCAATCCAGGCCAACGTGGTGTGAGCAAAAGCCCCGACTTAATGCATATGAATGTATATGGCATGTACGACTTGAAAGTTCAACAACATAATAACAACGACAACATAACAGCTTTTTCAGCAACAACAACTTAAAAATCAACTTTGGCTCATCAGCCTACAACTCAGCATTTTCAACAAAACAACTTGTATTCAACTTTGGCTCATCAGCCTACAACTTAATATTTTCCACAAAAACAACTTATCAACATATTTGCATCAACATTTCACAACATAGACTCCACGAATTTATTTATCACAATTGGATACAATAGGCCAATCACCAATTACACTTACATCATAAAAATCAACCATTTTTTACATACTGCAACAGTGTTAACCGGTTAACGCTATAGGTTAACCGGTTAACGCAGGAAAATTTACACTTCCAGGCAAAACGCAACAGTGTTAACCGGTTAACGCTATAGGTTAACCGGTTAACGCAGGCAAAACTCAACATTTTTCACAATTTATAACAGTGTTAACCGGTTAACACCCTGGGTTAACCGGTTAACGCAGGCGAAACAGCAGTTCCTGCGCTAACACAAGGCAGAATGCAGAGTTTCCGCATTTTCCGCCGTTGGAGGACTTCCGGACCTCCGATTCAACTTCCGTAAAAAGCTATACGCTCAGAAATTCACAATACACTCAAACACAAATTCAATTTCAGCTTTAATACAACTTATTCAACATAATTTCTCAGCATTCTAAATCCCAATTAGGGTCAATCGACGGCTTATCACTACCCATTACATGTTAATCGATAATACCCATTAAACGACGATAAACCCCCCTTACCTTAACAATCCGGCAACTCTTCGAGCTTCAAGCTTTTCCGTTCTCCAACCTTTGCTCTACAGCTCCTTCTCTTGCCCTTTTCCTCTTTCACGATGCTTCTCTGCTTTTTCACGTAAAACCCTTCTGTTCCAAAATGAGACTCTTTCTCTTATTTCCAACTTATATATTTTCCAAATAATTATTACTCCAAATAATAATAATAATAATCCAATAATTCAACTTTATTTAATTAAATTAATAAAATAATATTAACTCAATTAAATAATTCTCTTATTTTAATCGGGGTGTTACAGTTGTCAAGAGGGATATCTAGAAATTGATGGATGAGAATGTGATCTAGATTCAACAGTCGAGAGATATAGATGATGTGAATGTGAGCATGCATGTATTCAAGACCCCTGAGCGGGTAGTTATCCAGTTTAATAGTAGCAACAACAACAATGTTAATAGATCGGTATTGTCGTTGGTTATACGGTTAGCGGGTCCTGTTCTGTACGCATCCGATAAAGCTGTGCCATATTAATACAACGCCACTATGATTGAGAATGGTTAAGAGGTTCCTCTACCAATTGCAGACCTAGTGGTAAATATTGCAGATATTGGGAAGGTGACCTATAGCGGTTGTGTGTTCGGTCCGGTATTTCCATTAGAAGTAGAAGATGTCACAACAAGTAAGAAGGCAGAGATTCCATTAGTGAATTCAGTTAGTGCTTCAATGTGTCAGTCTGGTGAATCCAGCAAACTGAAGGCTAACGATGATGATGAAGTTTTAAAGTTGATCAAAAGAAGTGAATTCAATGTGGTAGAGTAGCTGCTCCAGACTCCGTCAAAGATCTTCGTGCTGTCACTGTTGATGAATTCTGAAGCACATAGGGAAGCATTGAAGAAAGTGTTGGAACAGGATTACGTTGAGCATGGTGTGACCGTGGATCAGTTTGACCACATAGTTGCAAACATTACTTCTTGTAATAATCTGAGTTTTTGTGATGAAGAGCTTCTTGAGGAAGGCAAAAATCATAATTTGGCGTTGCACATTTGAATGAACTGTAAGGAGGACACTATGTTCAATGTGTTGGTTGACACTGGGTCATCTTTGAATGTGCTGCCAAATTCAACTTTATCTAGACTCTCCTATCAAGGGGCCCCAATGAGGTACATCAGCGTGATTGTCAAAGCGTTCGACGGTTCGCGTAAAACTGGCATCGGTGAAATGGACCTTCCAATAAATATAGGTCCGAGTGATTTCCATATTACTTTCCAGGTAATGGATATCCACCCGGCCTACAGTTGCTTGTTGGGAAGGTCATGGATTCATGAAGTTAGAGCAGTGACGTCTACTCTACACCAAAAGCTGAAATTTGTGAAGAATGGAAAGCTTGTCGTTGTTGGTGGAGAGAAGGCATTGTTGGTGAGCCATCTGTCATCTTTTACATATGTTGATTCCGAGGAGGTTGGAACTCCGTTCCAAGCCTTATCTATTGCTAACGAAATAAAGAAAATTGGGGCACCTGTGTCTTCTTTGAAAGATGCACAAGAGGCAATTCAGACTGGTAGCGTTGATCAAATGGGGTCGTATGGTAGAGATTGCCAAGAACAAGAATAAAGATGGGTTGGGATTTCAACCAGGGCCGCTCAGCACCAAAACCGAAGTTGTGCAACCAAGTTTCC
The DNA here is from genome assembly GCF_024323335.1 of Lathyrus oleraceus. Classification (NCBI taxonomy): domain Eukaryota; kingdom Viridiplantae; phylum Streptophyta; class Magnoliopsida; order Fabales; family Fabaceae; genus Lathyrus; species Lathyrus oleraceus. The sequence continues at coordinate 188,050,469 of NC_066585.1, forward strand.
ACAGTGGAGGGTTCATTCATGGGAATGATCAACACTCAGTTGCCGTGATTGAAGATGATGGTGATGAAGATGAAGCTTGCGACAACTTTGTGACGCATGGCCAAACTTGCAACAATTGGGTTGTTGTTGATATTCTTGTTGTCATTCACTGTTCTAAGTAATTTGTTTTTCATTATTTAAAAAAAAATCCTTCTCCTGTGCCCAAGGGAGAAGTGAACATTGTTGGGCGTTTTCCTGATTATCATAAATAAAAGACAATTTTAGGCATCCATATCTATGATATTTTATTTTTGCTTTTTGCTTTTTCTGAAAATGGTAATCACAAAAAACATAAATAAATAATAATCTTCCATCTGCATAATATTTGGTCGCACTCCACTTCTCTAAAATCAAAATATCAAACCATTATGCGGGTTGGTTCTCAAACCCATTGAATACAATGGTCCTACTCCCTCTCCAAAATTTGATTTTCCTATGTTTAAAGCTGAGGAAGAGATTGATGATGAAGAAGTATCTGATGAATTATCTTGTTTGCTTGAGCACGAGGAGAAAACCGTTCAGCCATTTGAAGAGCAGTTTGAACTGGTCAACTTGGGTTCCGATGATGATGTGAAGGAAGTCAAGATTGGGTCTCAACTGTGTCCAGAAGCCAAGAAGGGGTTGATTGATCTTCTTTGAGAATATTCTGATGTGTTTGCTTGGTCCTATCAAGACATGACTGGGTGGGATTCTAAGATTGTGGAGCATATGTTGCCATTGAAGCCAGAATGCCCGCCGATACAGCAGAAGTTGAGAAGAACTCATCCTGATATGGCAATAAATATCAAAGAGGAAGTGCAGAAGCAGATTGACGCTGGTTTTCTTGTAACCGCCGAGTATCCGCAGTGGGTGGCCAATGTTGTGCTTGTTCCGAAGAAGGATGGAAAAGTCCGCATGTGTGTTGATTATAGAGATTTGAACAAAGCTAGTCCGAAAGATGATTTTCCTCTACCACACATTGATATGTTGGTAGACAATACAGCTAAATTCAAAGTCTTTTCATTTATGGACGAATTTTCCAGTTATAATCAAATCAAGATGGCACCTGAAGATATGGAGAAGACCACATTCATTACACCCTAGGGAACATTCTATTATAGAGTGATGCCTTTCGGTTTAAAGAATGCTGGTGCAACGTACCAGAGAGCTATGACCACTCTTTTTCATGATATGATGCATAAAGAGATTGAAGTCTATGTTGATGATGTGATTTCCAAATCAAGTAATAAAGAAGAACATGTCGAGCATTTATTGTAGTTATTCCTTCGTTTGAGGAAATATAAACTCTTCTTGAATCCCAATAAGTGTATGTTTGGTGTTTGTTCAGGTAAGTTGTTGGGCTTTATTGTCCGTGAGAAGGGTATTGAAGTTGATCCTGCCAAGGTCAAAGCAATACAAGAGATGCTTGCGCCCAAAACTGAGAAGCAAGTCAGAGGTTTTCTCGGCCGCTTGAACTATATCTCAAGATTTATATCTCATATGCCTTCCACATGTGAGCCTATATTCAAGCTTTTTCGGAAAGATCAGTCTTGTGAGTGGACTGAAGATTGCCAGAAAGCTTTTGAAAGTATCAAAGAGTATCTGCTTGAGCCTCTGATTCTGTCTCCGCCTGTTGAAGGAAGACCATTGATCATGTATCTGATTATGCTTGATGAGAGTATGGGTTATGTTATTGGTCAGCAAGATGAATCTGCAAAGAAAGAGTATGCAATTTACTACCTTAGTAAGAAGTTCACCAACTATGAGACTCCGTATTCTGTGCTTGAGAAGACTTGCTACTCATTGGCTTGGGCTGCTAAGCGTATGCGCCAGTATATGTTGAATCATACTACTTGGTTGAATCCAAAATGGATCCAATCAAGTACATTTTTAAAAAGCTTGCTTTAACTGGGAGGATTTCTCGTTGGCAGATGTTGTTATCTGAGTATGATATTGAATACCGATCTTAAAAAGCTATTAAAGATAGTGTCTTGGCTGACCATTTGGCTCACAAACCGATTGAAGATTATCAGTCAGTGCAGTACGATTTTCCTGATGAAGAGTTTTTGTACTTGAAGATGAAAGATTGTTATGAACCATTGCTTGAAGAAGGGCCAGAACCTGGTTCCCGTTGGGGCATGGTATTTGATGGAGCTGTTAATTCATATGGTAATGCCATTGGGGCAGTGATTATTACTCCTCAAGGCACTCATTTTCCGTTTACAACTAGACTGACTTTCAAATGTACAAACAATATGGTTGAGTATGAAGCCTGCATTATGGGGATTGAAGAGGCCATTGATCTCATAATAAAATATCTTGACGTCTATGGAGATTCAGCTTTGGTTGTGAATCAGATCAAAGGTGAATGGGATAAAAATAAACCCGGTTTGATACCATATAGAGATTATGCAAGGATGATTTCAACTTTCTTTACAAAGGTTGAGTTTCATCATATCCCTCGAGATGAAAACCGGATGGCAGATGTTCTTGCAACATTGGCTTCAATGATTGTGGTGAAATTTTGGATGAAGTTCAAAACTTGATTGTGATGCGTCTTGATAAGCCAGCTCATGTATTCGCCGTTGAAGAAGTCAAAGATGAGAAGACATGGTATTTTGATATCATGTGTTTCCTTCAAAGTCAGAGTTACTCGCCCGGGGCATCTTTAAAAGATAAGAAGACTTTGAGAAGATTAGCTGGGAACTTATACCTGAATGGCATGAAATGCTCCGATTTGCTTTGCATGGGTACCGTACGTCCATCCGCACTTCAACAGGGGTAACCCCTTTCTCTCTTGTTTACGGCATGGAAGTTGTGCTCCTAGTAGAGGTCAAAATCCCTTCACTGTGTGTGCTAATAAAAGCCAAGTTGACTGAAGCTGAATGGTGCCAGACCAGATATGATCAGTTGAATTTGATTGAAGAAAAAAGATTGACTTCCATGTGTCATGGTCAGTTGTATCAGCAGATAATGAAGAAGATTTTTGATAAGAAGGTCAGGCCTCGTGTGTTTAGAGAAGGTGACCTCATGCTCAAGAAGATTTTATCTTTCAAACCTGATGTTAGGGGCATATGGACTCCTAATTATGAAGGTCCATATGTTGTTAAGAGGGCCTTTTCAGGCGGTGCTTTGATTCTTACAACTATGGATGGTGGATATTTCACTCGTCCTATGAACGCCGATGTAGTCAAGAAATACTTCACCTAAAAGAAGAAAAGAACAACTCGCTAAGTTGAAAACCCGAAAGGGCGACTTAGGTAAAAATGAGTGTCTCGGTTGATTGAAAACCAATCACATTTTATTGTATTATAGTTTGATTTTCTTATTTTACTAACCAAAATACCAAAAGAATATGTGAATATGTAGTTTACTTCTTTTGTAGGAAGTGTGTGCATCCACCAATGCCTCATCAAGCTTATATATAGGGTTTGAGACCCTTAATGCAAGGAGACTAATCAAGAGATACTTCACATTATCTCTATACATTATATATGGATCCCCATGATATTCATTTATCATTTTGATCAATAATTCACCAAGAGTTTGAAGTTTGTTTGCCTTGGAAGCCCTAATTCATCTCGGTATCTTATGTGACTTCCTCAGCAAGTTTATTCATCATTTGATCAAATATTTGAAGGAATACTTCAGATTAAATCATCTTATAGATATATGATCCTCCATGAGTCCAAGAGATTAAGATAAGTTCAAGTTTGCAAGATGGTTCATGGTGGTTGACCAGAGAAAGTCAACTGGTCAAAACTGGGGTTCCCTAGCCCCTATCTCCTGTAATTTTTGGCATATGAAAATAATTCAAAGAGAAACGTTACTCCTTATGACATTCCAAACAACTTTAATGTTTAAGTCAAGAGCTAGTTTTGCTTGGAAAGTCATTTTTTATGGTAAAAGATTATAAGTCATTTTGTCTGAAACCTAGTTAGGAGGTCAACTTCCAAGGACCATAACTTGCTCATTTTTTATGACATGAAATCCATTAAAGTTTCATGATAAAACTCACGATGTCCCATATAACTTTTATTATTGGAAGATATTAAAATTCAACTTGCAAATGCATGTGCCAAGAGGAAACATTATAGGTCACTTTGGGCCATTACCATTGAACAAGTGATTTTCCTCAACTTCTAAAATGTATAACTCCTTCATGCCAAATCCAAATGATGTCCAATTTATGACCAAATTTAATAGGTGTGAAAGAGCTACAACGTTTATGAAGGAACATTTTCCATTTGAAGCCCATAGCAAAAGTTATTGAAGGTGGAAGAAGTGAACATTTGGCTTGGTGCTTAGAAAAAATTCAAATATGTTGGATTTTCCAAACTTCCACCTCAAAATTCATCATGATCCAAGCTTCAAATGGAAAACTATTCAACATGAAGGTTATTCCCCTTGATCTCACCTTTCCAAAAAGTCTAAGATCATCTCATTTGGCCAAGAATTAGATGACTTACGCATGGTTTCTCTTTAAGGCTCCATTTGGATGAATCTCATGATCAAATTCCAATTTCCATTGCATGATTACTTGACACACTTTCAGCATTGCACATGATGAAATTTGGACATTATTACATCATTTGATGGGCCTATCACACGCCCATGCAACCATGCAAGAGTGAATTTCTATTTTTGGAATTTTGATGGAAGGGTGTGAAAACCAATTGCATTGCCGATAAATAAGACCCCTCATGCAGAATTACAGACATTGCCCAAGCTTTGAACCTGTAATCCTAACCCTCACCATTAGAGGAAAATCTTGAAAAATTTCAATTAAAAATCGAGCCTCAATTTCACTTCAGTTTTAAAGTTGAAACTCCAAGAATCCAAGCCCTTCCTTGATCCATTTCACTTACTTCAAGCATCTGAAGTCAAGCCAAGGCCAATTGGAAGCAAGATTCAAACTCCCTCGAAGGTGATTTTCCAGCATTTTTATCTATTCGATTCTCTCTCAATTCTTCACCATTCTCTTTGATTTTTGGTTGGCTGAAGACCTACCAATGTAGGCAACAAGATTGAGTTGCTTTGAGGTCAAATCGAAGCAACTCAGTTCATGATCCTCAAAATTCAAATCCTTGTATCTTTTTATATACTTGGAATTGGAGAAAATTGAGGCCAGATTCGTGATCATGGCATTTTCTCTTTGAAATAGTGTCCTTGTTTTTCATTTTCCATTGAGATGAAGTTGGACTAGTCCGATGGAGGTCACCGGAGAAGATGACCGGAACCCTAGCTCCGGTGGTGTATTGACACACTTCCTGGCCATCTGATCATGTTTGGATGTTATAATCTGAGCCATTGCTTTTGAATACCACGCGTACATCATGTTGACTAAAGACTACCACAGAACACGCGCGTATGACCACCAGATTTGCCACGTCAATTAATGAGGGAGATCTGATGGCCATTGTTTTTTCTTATTTTATTTTAATTTCTGATTTTATGTTTAATCCTTTGATTTTGTTTAATTCATAGAAATTTTATTTTTAAATCAAAAAATATGGGACTTTCACCAAAAATCTTTAATAGTTTTCTCTTTCATTTTTTGAATTAAAAATATTTTTTGGATTAATTTTGATATTTTTCTTGAATTAAATGTTTTTTTGCATATTTTTAATTATTTAAAAATACTTCTGACTTTTCAAAAATAGTGAAATTTTTTGTCTAAGGTCCTTTGACCTTATTTGACCTAGGATAAATCTCTTGACCATTTATTTGGTGTTTTGAAGGAATTTTAGGTTTTGACCAAATTAAAATGCATTTTTATTCATTTTTAATGTGATTTTTAATTGTTTAATTGTTTAAAAATTATGTTGAGCCATTTTTATGGTCTTGTGATGTTTGACTTTCTGTTTGGGCCTTGGTCAAGGTTGATTTGACTTTTGTTGGATCAAAACCATTGGATTTAGGGGATTAATGAAATGTACATTTCATCTCCCAAAATGAGTGAATGGTTTTGATTTGATAAAAGTCCTCCCTTGGTCAATTTGTGTTTCTATCTTCCCCTCTTTCTTCATCTTCATCCCTATTCTTTCTCATTCCATCATTTGACCAATGAAATCTTTAATATCTTAAGGCTAATTGGTTCATCAATGACCTTGTGTCAGATGAACCAATACAAGTATAACTGAGATAGGTCCCTCCCTCTTGATCTTTTCTTTTAGTGTGTGGTATGTTTTAGGAGTTTAGTTCTTAATACCAAATATCTAACATGCATTAACACCTAAATTATTATTGCCCAGCCTCAAATAGCTGTGACTTCTATATAAGTCCAATTACGATTGCTTAACATAGAGCTAAATTTGACCCTAATGGCATAGCATTCTAGTAAGTGAGATTGTAAGCCTCCCATTCTTCATGGTATTGTGTGGAGTCTTGACCTTTTTTACTTTCATGAGAGCTAGTGGCATACTTGTTAAATTATCCAAATTGGAGCCCTTCTCATGAAAGATGTCTTGGTTTAAGGATTCATACTTGTGAATGAATGGTTGAGTGTTCTCCAAAGAATGACCTAATCAATTAAAAAAACACCACTAACCTTTACTAACCTTTGACTAATTCTTGTTAATATAGCTTTACTTTCAAGTCATTTACTTTATGCAATTTAAATTTCAGTCATTTATCATTCATTTACATTTACATTTCATTTAACTTGTTTATGTTTATGTCATTTTTAGTTTGCTTGTTTGACCCATATCTTGTGGTTGTATATATTTGTTTGTGTGTTTTGGTTTTATTTGTGGTATTAGGACCTTAAAATACTTAATAACAACAAAAACCTAAAAAATGTTTGGTGGACTGTTGATCTTGATCTGAACTCTTGGACTTAGAACTAGGCAACATTTCCTATGCAAAAAGCAATTGGCCAATGCCAACATTTCCTATGCAAAAAGCAATTGGCCAATGCCAACATTTTAAGACTAAGCTATTGTGAACTGAGCCTTCATCTGATGCAAGGCTTGGATCTTATTTGAATTCATCTGCTACTCTGTGTTTGTGCTAATTGTTATCTTGACCTTGTGTCTGATGCTTTTGCTTTGAGTTGATCAAGGAATATTTCATCTGATATATGAGAAGACAAAGAAGACTGCTAGCTTCTGAGATTGCTTGCTTGGATGTGGATATCTTTATTTGATGCCTTGATCTTAATAATGTATGGATATTGCTAATTTCTCATTGATTATTGCTTGACTCAAAGTACAAAGGGAAAATGGGTTTTCTATATGACATTCTTGTCTATTGGATTGCATCCTATTGGTCAGATCTTTTCAACTCTTAACTTTTAATTTGTGCTTAGGACAGCCTCTTCATCTCCTCCCACTTCTTAAATTTCAAATCTCTCCCTCTTTTCAAAAACTTCTTTTCTTGTCATTTTAAACTTAGACTTTGTTTAATGATTAGAAACTTTGGCCTTATGCCATTGAATTTTTAAATCTTTTCTTAATCAAATTTGTAAATAAACTTAATCATATTGACTTCAAATTTAAAAAAGACAAAAAGGACTAACAACCCCATTCAAATTTTTGGGCCATTTGTGCCCCTTTTCTTATTAAAATTTTATTAAAAGCAATTCACCAACTTGGAAATTTTTACCCTGAAGTACGAGGTTTTGATCCCTCATTTTTATGTTGGTACGTAGGCACAAGACCGAAGGTTTTGTCAAACACAAAAATATAACCAATGAATTCTTTTCTCATCCCCACACTCTATTTTTCTCAAACATCTTTTTATACCAAACACATACGCACATAAAAAAAGGGCTCCCTAGGAGTACCTAGGACACTTTGGGTGCTAACACCTTCTCTCTGTGTAACCAACCCCCTTACCTATAATCTCTGGCAGTTCATTAGTTTTTATTTGAAAACTTCTTATCTTTGGGTTTTGTTCGTAATTTTCCGTTTTCCTTTGGAAACAATAAGTGTGGTGACGACTCTGGTTTTATTGACGTCAAGTTTATCCATAACTTGATGGTCATAAATTTACCGCTACAGAATGCTCATGTATTAGGGTTATGGAAGGTGATATGAAGGTAGGGTAAATTTGAGGGTATGCTAGCGCTTGATACCAAATTTTAAAGAAAAAACAAAAATTCAAAGTGGTAACCGATTAACACAATTGTGTAACCGGTTGCATGCATAAATGTTTTGATTTTTTTAAAAACAGAATGCAAAAACATCATGTAACATACACATTAACCTCATATGTATCATGGTAATCGTGTATTGAATATATATTTAGCACATAATACACACTTAAACATGAGGAATCAAGAAGATGTACTAATCCACATTTGAATTTAAAATTAACAATTATAAAATGCAACTTAAACATGTACCTTGATAAAATTTTAGAAGAGTGTGCATGTTGTCAATGAATGAAGAAAGTTTGTGTGTTGATCAAACATCACATTCATCAAATATTCTCAATTCTCTTTGAATCTTGAAGAACAGTTCTTTTGCTAGAGATTTTTTGAAAATATTCGCCAATTGGTTATGCGTGTCCACGAAAGTCACTTAAACATCACCTTTAAGTACATGATCTCGTAAGAAATGACGTTGAATGTCTATGGCACTTGTATTATCACATTCAACGGAATGTGTCCAAGGTTCACGCCATAGTCCCAAAGTTGTTATTTTAACCAAATGATTTATGCACAACAACTTCCTGGAGCAATATATTCTGCTTCAACTATACTAAGAACCACACATGCTTTCTTTTCCGATCTCTTTTACAACCTGATTAATTTGAGTCAGAATAACCAATTAAATCACATACACTATCTTTCGGATACCATAAGCCGACATTTGTTATTCCTTTAAGGTACTTCATGATTCTCTTCACGGATGCAAGATGTTATTCCTTCGGATTTGCTTGAAACCATGCATAAAGACAAAGATTAAACATAATATCATGAAGGTTTGTCGTCAAATATAATAATGAACCAATCATACCTTGATATTTAGTGATATCAATCGAAACAGCGGATTCATCTTGATCTACATATGTTCCGAAACCCATTGGAATAGCCATTGCTTTGCAATTGTCCATATCAAATTTTTCAACAACTCTTTGCAGTACTTGGATTGGTTGATGAAGATACCATTCTTTAGTTGCTTAATTTTAAGTCCAAGAAAATAGTTCATCTTACCCATCATAGATATCTCGAAATCTCATTGCATAATCAATGAAAATTCTTCACATAGTTCTTTGTTTGTTGAACCGAATATGATTTCATCAACGTAGACTTGAACCAATAAAATATGACTTTTAATTTTCTTAATAAACAAATTATTATCAACTTTACCTTTTTCAAATCCTCTTTTATATAGAAAGTTGCTAAGCCTATCATACCATGCTCTTGGTTTTTGCTTTAAGCCATAAAAAGCCTTTTTCAACTTGAGGGCATGTGAAGGGTTCTTGAAGTCTTCAAAACTGGGAGGTTGTTTGACATAGACTTCCTCATTGATGTATCCATTTAAGAAGGCTCTTTTAACATCCATTTGGAATAACTGAAAATTTAATGAACAGGCATAAGCAAGTAACAAATGAATAGCTTCTAACCTTGCAACCGGAGCGAATGTTTCTTCAAAGTCGATTCCTTCTTCTTGATTGTAACCTTGATCCCCAAACCTTGCTTTGTTTCGAAAAATTATACCATTTTCATCAAGTTTGTTCTTAAACACCCATTTGGTACCTATGATGTGTTTACCACTTGGCCTAGGAACAAGTTCCCAAACTTGATTCCTTTCAAATTGATTTAATTCTTCTTGCATGGAAATCATCCATCAGTCGTCTTCTAAGGATTCATTAATTTTCGATGGTTCTATTTGAGAAAGAAATTCCATATTCAAGCAAGCATCCATGAGATTTAGTCTTGTTGTAACTCCTTGACTTATATCACCAATAACTTTGTCAATTAGGTGGTCACGATGGATTCTCCATTCTTAAGAAAGATCACTTTGATTTGACTCTTGTTGGACAAATTCCTCTTTGTATTCCAATTGATCATCATTGTTGATTTTGGTAACATATTCCATAGGAACTTCTGAAATATCATCATCATCATCATCACAAATAACTAAATCCTCCTTAGAGGGGTTAAATTCGTCAAAAGCAACAAGCATTGATTCTTCTATAGTTAAGGTTCTTTTATCATAAATTCTATAAGCTTTACTAGTAAGATAGTAACCAAGAAATATACCTTTGTAGAATTTCTCGCCAACCTTACCGATATTGCCTTTGTCATTGTTGAGGACAAAGCACTTGTATCCAAAGATATGAAAGTGATCAATGTTTGGCTTTCTTACTTTGAAGAGTTCATATGGAGTCTTTTTCAATATTGGTCTTATAATAACCCTATTACTTACATAACATGTCGTGCTTACTGCATCCGCCCAAAAATACTTTGGTAGACTTGAATCACTAAGCAGTGTTCTTGCAAGTTCTATTATAGATCGATTCTTTCTTTCTACCATTCTATTTTGTTGTGGAGTCCTTGATTTTGAAATATTATGAAAGATACCATGTTCTTCAAAACTCTTCAAACGATGCATTTTGGAACTCTCCACCATGGTCACTTATAATTGATGAAATTTGTAGTTATTTTTCATTGTGTACTTGCTTTGCATATCTCTTGAACGCCTTGAATGCATCACTTTTCTGCACTAAGAAGAGTGTCCAAGAAAATCTAGAAAAATCATCAACAATAACTAAAGCATATACATTACCTCCGAAACTTATAGTGGCCTTGTAGTAAACACCACATTCTTTGGTTTAAAAGTTAATTTGGTTTTCTTGCCCTTTTAAAAAGCATCGCATAATTTATCTTTGACAAACTTTATCTTAGGTAAACCAATGACAAGATCATGCTTGACTAGTTTGTTTAAATGTTCCATATGAATATGGGCAACTCTTTTATGCCAAAGCCATGATTCATTATTGTTTACCATGAGACATTTCACTTTTAAAGATAAATCATCTAAAGGAATCATGAAAATGTTATTAATTCTTTTATCTTCGAGTTTTACCTCATGAATGGCTTCATATTCAATCAAGCATACATCCTTGGTGAACTTGATTTTGTAGCCTTCATCACAAAGTTGACTTATGCTTAGAAGATTGTGCTTTAGTCCTTCAACATAAAGAACATCTTCAATGGATGTGAAAGGTGGTGCTATAACTTTGCTATGCCAAGAATATTTCCTTTATTATTGTCTCCATAAGTGACATATCCCTTGGCTTTTAGGACTAAAGATGAAAATTTGTTGATATCTCCCGTCAAATGCTTAGAATAACCAATATCGAGATACCATAGATTTGTATTGGTTTTCAAGCACACCTTCAAAAAAATAGGTTTTGTTAGGTGACCAAATTGCCTTGGATCCTTCATGATTAGTTCCTTTCTTGACCCATACATAATGTCCACTTGCCACATTACATTTCCTTACATAGAAAGCATTAGGTGTGTGACCAATTATACCACAATAGAACAAGTAGGAAGAAAATTACTTCTATATCTAAGAACATAAGATTTCTTCTTAACAAATCTTCTCCTTTTAGGAAAATGATGAACATTTTTTGCTTTGTTCACTTTCTCTTTAGTGGATTGGTATCTAGCCTTAACAAATATAGTTTTGCTAGAACCTGGTTTATCAAATTTAGAGTAACCCAATCCACTTTTATCATTAGAATATTTTTGTTGACCAAGGACACCCTCCAATATAATTTTCCCTTTTTCATATCTTTCAAGAACCCTTTTCAATTGAACGAAAGAAAGTGAGTCACACTCTTTACTTGTAAAATTATGTTTTTGTTTTTCAGCATAGATTTGTTTTTCAACTTCAAAATAATTTTCTATGGTGTTAATCTTTTTTTCAAGGGATAAAATTTGTTTATTTTGTGTTGAAACCATTTTGTACATAATTTTACTTTCATTGAGTAGTTCATCTATAGCACCTTGTGCATCATTATTATAAAGGGAAAACTCATTACTATCCTTTTCATATCCATCATCAGAATGGTGTGATGCCACCAAAGCAAGATTTGCACATTCTTCACTTTCCGAGTCGAGTGATGAACTTACTTCATTGTCATCCCATGTAATGTGGCTCTTTTAGATTTTTGTCTCTTTTCAACTTTTGAAGCCGCTCTTCTTGGTGAGTTTTGGATAACCCGTCTTTATGTGTCCTTGCTTTCCACCTTCATAGCAAGTGACATTTCATGTTGAAGTGGAACCATCCTTTTTCCTGAAAAATTTATTTCTTTTTGTATAATTCAAGGATTTCTCATTATTGCCAAATAACTTACCAAGTCTTTTCACAAGGACCATGAACTTTTCATCTTCTTCTAGAGCATCTTCTTCTTGTTCTTCTTTTGTGTCAAATTTCAAAGAAATTCCTTTGGATTTCTTCTCTTGATTTTCATGCTTTTCTATTCTTCCAAGTTCAAGTTCAGACCCTTGAAGTTTTCCAAACAAGGATGTGTACTTCATGGTAGAAAGACGTTTATTTTCTGATATTGTCATCACCTTTAGTTACCATTCCCTGGTTAAAGACCTAAACACTTCAAGATTAAGATCATCGCTAATAAAAGTCTTACCGAGAGCAATCAAGTGATTGGTAGAGTGTACATATCTCTTTTGCAATGCGAGGATTGATTCTCTAGGCTGCATTCTAAACAAATCATACTATTGACTCAAAGTATTCAATCTAGATATTTTTACTTCAGCAGTTCCTTCATGAGTTTCTACCAGTGTATTCTATATTAACTTTGTTGTTGTACATTGAGAGACACAAAAGAATTCATCCATGCTAAGGGCACTTGTAAGTAGGTTGATTGATTTCTTATCATAAAAGACTTTTTTCTTATCATCTTCATCCCACGAAGTCTTAATCTTTGTTATCCCAACTCCATTGACAACACTAGTAGTAACAAATTGACCATTTTGCACAACATCCAAAATGTCTTCTCCTCGTGCTTCCAAATGAGCCTTCATGTGAATTTTCCAAAAATCAAAGTATTCACTAGAAAACATGGGAGGTTTATTGCTGCTTCCACCATATTTGATAATAGGATTTGCGGAAGCCATATTGGATCTTTAGGAACATGTTACCTATAACCTGCTCTAATACCAATTGTAAGTGTTAAATTCACCTAAGAGGGAGGGGTAAGTATGCATAATTTTGTGTATTTTCATCGTTAGAGGCATTCCGAACCTACGATTTCGGTTTTGTAAAAACCCAAACACTAAAAAATTACAACATATGTAATACCCTAATTATCTCAAGTTAATTCACAATTTTAACACAATTAAAATATCAAATCATTAATTTAAGGTTATTCATAAAACCTTCGAAATTGCAACACTTGTGGAAAACACGGCAAGTATCAAAATTGAAAAATGAGTCATGAATAGTGCATGAAATTCATCAATAATTGTATAAAATTCTTATCATACATCACATATAATCTGAATTCACCCAGATCATACACCTTATTGGAGGTTAATGACTCAGATACCCTACCCCTCATGCATAACCCCTTATTGAATGTTATTCTCCCAAATTACCTTAAATTTCCAGCAAGCAAGCTCCCTAATCAAGTTTGGTTCGTCCCTTCTTAAGCCCTAGACTTGTTCTTCATACATTTTCCTCTTTCTCCAAAACTTTTGTTTTCACGTTCTGATCCCAAAAACTCTCTATTGATCCCTTTTTATTAGAAACCTAACCTCTTTTTAATTTGTTATCTCCACGATGTCCTCACTTTTTTTCCTATTCACCAAAATACCCTTTATTCATCTGCTAACTCTAATTTCTTCTATTTTTCTTATTTACTAACTAATTTAATTATTTAAATTACCTAAGATATTATTTAAATTCTATTTGCGTATAATTATTCTACCAACCCACCAAACTCTCCCTACACCCTCCCATGGCCCACATACTCATACAAGAATCAAATTTATTTATTTAATTAATATAGCTTAATAATTAATTAAATATACAAATTTATATATAACCTAAATTGGGGTGTTACAACTGTCTCCCACTTAAAGAATCTTGGCCCTAATGAATTACCTCAAGTGAACAGATTTGGATATAAACCCCTCATTTGGCTCTTAAGCTCCCAAGTCATGTTTCCACCAGCTGGTCCTCCAACGCTACTTTCACTAAGTTAATCTCTTTACCATACAACTTTGTCACTTCTGCATGGGTGATGCCTCAATAGTCAGGTTATCTCTCACATGTACATCATCCACTTAGATCACATGAGATGGATCCAAAATGCATCTCCTCAACTAAGACACATGAAATACATCATGAATATTAGCAAGTGACGATGGAAAAGCAATCTGATAGGCCACTTCTCCTATCTTCTGCATAATCTTGTACAAATCGATGAAATACGAAGAAAGCTTTAGAGACTTCAAAGCTTGACCAACACCAATTACTAGAATAACCCTAAAAATACACGATCTTCCTCTTGGAACTCAAGTGATTTCCTTCGTTTATCATGATAACTCTTTTGGAGACTCTGAGAAGCTCTCATCTTCTCCTGCATCACTTTGATCTTATATGTTGTTTGTTGGATGATCTCAGGTCCAATCACAATGCCATCTCCTAACTCATACCAACATAAAGGTGTTTTACACCTCCTACCATACAACGCCTCAACCGACTTCATTCCAATGCTCGAATGGAAACTGTTGTTGTAGGTAAACTCAATCAACGGTAGGAAACTATCCCAAGAATCAACTTGTTCTAGTGCACAAGCTCTCAATAAGTCTTCTCAGGATTGCATAGTCCTCTCGGTCCGACCATTCGTCTGTAAATGGTAAGCAAAACTCAAATGCAACTTTGTACCTAATGCCTTCTGCAAACTCTCCCAGAATCTTGACATAAACCCCGGATCCCTGTTACATATAATTGTTCGCTGTGAATTTTGGCGAACAACCTCTGGTTTTCCAAAACTTGTAGAATTGGGTTACTTGCAGGATCAACCACACAAATCCTAGGACATGTACAAATCTAAATAACTTCGTAAATCTCTAGAACGACTTTTGTACTTTTCATTTGGCTTTATAAAGTTTTTATGTCGAAAAGTGTTGATTAGAAATGTTTAAATAGATGTAAACTTGACAAGATAGGATAAATGGTAGAAAATAATTGACGAAACAAAAAGTGTCGAAAGAAGAAATGCAGAAAGATAATTGACTAGTAGATGTAAAGAGAAATTAGTAAAGAACTTTAAACTTTATAAAATAAAACTTTGAAAGAATTGGTGTTTGTTTACACATACATGTTCCAAATATAACTCTTTTCTCTCACACGGGTACTTTGAGTATTTTTCAGGAATTTTGTACAAGTAATTTTTCACACTTTTTCTGATAACAACTATCCTATTTATATACAAATAAAACAACTGTTACTAACGAACAAATCCTAAAACTGTGACACTTGGCTTTCTTCCTTTCGCCAGATGCTTCCACGCGTCTTCTTCCAAACGTCACAACTCTTTTGAATTTGAAATTTACACTTTACGTCGAAATGACGTCTCTCTCCAGGCTTTGTCGAATTTTCGAAATACTATAACATCCTCCATGTCTGTCAAAAGCGTCTTTCCATCTGCAGATATCTTGTCGAAATGTCGAAGCTTCATTTTTGTCGAAATGTCGAACGACACTTATCAACTAAACTGTTTATCCCATGGCGTCATTTGTCGAAAGAACCATTTTGCATACTAATCTTATGGCGTCAAAAACGCATGTATACAAATTGCCCCCCAGCAAAGATGTTTCGACCGTTTTTTGGAGAAACAGTCATTTGTTGTCAACCAGTGTTTTGATGCCATGTCATTTAATTTTATTAATTCCAAGTTTTTGTAGTCTCAAGTTCCAATATAGATTCATCATGAAACTTTCTCCAAAATGTCACGTCTAGCCCACGTTCAGAGTCTACTTCCATCATTTCCTAACATCATGGTTTCTTTTCAACTTCCACCTCTTCAACATCACCATGAAAATCGGGCACGTGTCCCACTATCATCATTAATATTTTAAAGCGTTTTTCATCATCTTCCTCCTATAAATACCCATAAACCTTTTTCCTCTAAACTCTTTTAACGCTTCAGCTTACTTTTCTTCATACCCATTTCTTAAGCTTTCATACTCCCCTGAGAAAAAATTTCTAAGTTCTTCCTAACAATGGATCCTCAAAAACCTTCAAGCAGCAAACATTCCAAGAGGAAACAAGATCCAACTTTCTCCCTTGTGCACGATTTAAAAGGACCAATGACTATTGGAAATCAACAGTATGTTCCAAAACCTCCAAATGAGAAAGAAAAAGAATGCATCTATAAATCCCAGGTATTAATCCCTGTTCTTATTTCTGGAAACTGTCATGCTACGTTAGGTCCCCTTCCAAATCCAGAGATTAAACCAGAACGTTTAAGAGAATTTTTTCCAACTTATTTCCATACAAAACCCATAGGCGCTGGAGTGAAACCTAAGCCTAAGGAGAAAATTGTAGAACAAAATGACCCATCGAGTTCGACGGATGCTGGAGAGTTGAACTTAAACTATTTGAATTACAACAGGATATTTAGAACCTGTCCATGGTCGAAAGACCCCTCTGACTACTTATCTTGGCTAGATAAAATCGAAAAGGTTAAAGGGGATTTTTGGAAAGAAGTAGGCATTTTCGACCTTATTCAGTTGTCGAGAGTAGGACCCAATATCTGCCCAAATATGCTTTTGGCTTCTCTCTACTTCTGGGATAGTACTTACAACACCTTTCACCTCCCTTGTGGGATGGTTACGCCCACTCTTTTCGATGCAGCAGCCATTGTTGGCCTTCATCCCAATGGTATAGATTTCGACCCTACTGTCTTAAATGAAGATACCATCGCTTTCGAGACTAGCCTCGCCCCATACTCTTTATTTACATCCTATTATCACGACAAGAGCACCACTGAAGTTTCAGATGTCGAACACATAGCTTTTCTAACTCTGTGGCTATCCAAATATGTGTTTTGCTCTCGTTCCCTCCAGGTTGCTAAGAGGTTCATCACCATGGCCAATCAGCTTCATGCAGGCACAAAACTATGCTTGAGCGAAATGATTCTGGCAAACCTTTATGAATCTCTGAGTGAGAGCGTACATCTTTTGAAAAACGCCAAAACCCAAGGTAAAATCAACATATCAGGACCTTTCTGGCTCTTGCAATTATGGCTCAATGCCACATTTGAAGTTAATCTTCCTGTAGCACCAGAAGTAGATGAAGAGGAAGTGAAAAATAGGATTGTCGAATGGCCAAGGTTGGTGCAAATAACGCCAACTGATGAAGGGATTAGCCTTCGACAAGCTTTCAAAAGCTATGTCATGATGTTTGCCAAGAGGTATCAGTTTACTTCGACCATGGCACCTTTTGCTGATAGAAAAATTGGACCTAAATGGTTTACCCAACAGCTGCCTTTTGAAATGCAGAAGGATGAAAATATATTTCTGAATGTTTGGGAATCATTTTTAACCCCTAGGCTCCTTTTTTTTATCGTAACACCACTAAAACTCAAATTGCCTTGATAGTTTATCAACCCAACCTTGTTTCTAGACAGTTTGACCTGATCCAGATAAAACCTCGACCTATATTCCCCAAGAAAGGATCCATCATCTTCTACAACTCTCTTCATACTGAAGGTGAGGGCAAAGAACTGTCGAAGAAACTGACTGATGACTCTCTCGACATCCGACCAGTGATCTTCCGACCATCATTCCTATGTACTCCTGAGTTCGATGAATGGTGTAAAGATTATTATTCCAACAGATTTTTCGACGTAGCTGCCTTTACTACACATTTAACAAATGCCTTCGCTTTTGTGCAGGATCGGAAGAAAAAAGGTATTCAAAGACACATTAGAGAAATACAGAAATTTCAAAAATATTTCGAAACTGTGTATAGACCTGATGATCTTAGTCGAACCATACACGAAGCAGCAGCAGAATTAAAACGTAAATTGACGGAGAAGTTTGAAAAATTGTCATTGCCTTCAAATCTTCGACCAGAGGCGCGCTATGACCTGGCTTTCAGTTGTCATCCACCAAAGTTTCCTCCTTTGCCAACTGCTGAATTTGGCGTGGCATTTAGCCCTCCATTTCTAGATTGGTTCGTTTGTGGGGATTTTATGAAAATTCTTCGTCAACAGTACCAAAAACCTGCTGAGCGTGTGGTTCCGACTAAGTATCATCTGGACGAATACCAAGGACACCTTCATATTGGAATAGAACACGTTCGCGTGGAAGATCCCACTCTTGAAGGTGTTCACAGAAAACATGATTTTTTTTCTTTTGTTATTCTAACTGTATTATCATGTGTTTCTTATATTCGTTTCTGAATCTCCTTTCTTTCCTTGGCCGTGAGGATTCCTGCCAAGAAAACTTCTGTCGAAGCATCGCCAAGTGCTGCTAAGAAACATTCGACAAAGGTACAACACATCACTTCTTCTCATTTATTCCTTTCCCTTTTAAGAAACTAACTTGGTTTTGGTCTGTATGACTAGGTAAGTCGAAAACCCCCAACAATCCACAAGAGAAAGAGTGAAGAGGAGAAAGAAGAGGATAATGTTCTTAATGAAGAATCTGGTGACGAATCTCCAGAGCTAATCCCCCCTCCTCCTTAGAAGAAGAAACTTACAAAGGTCTCTTCCCAAAGATCCATAGTTAAATCAACCAGGAAGGATTCTGCAAGTACTCCCACTACTAAACTTCAGTCGAAGGACACGGAGAGTGGGAGATCTAGCTTTAACACTGGGATTCCTGAGGTGAGTCTTTATTTCGAATGTATATATTCACCTTCTTTGCATCTTTTTCTTCTAAATCTTAGAATTATTTTCAGGGACAAGTGGCTGTCGAAAGAACACCTGAGAAAATTCTAGAGGAAACAGTCCCAGAAGAAGATATCCCCACAAGTGATCATGACATGCAAACTGTAGCAGAATTCGACGCTACAGTGGGTGAAGCTTCTGAAGATGAATCTCCTCCTCATCCAGGATTAGGTGCTGCAACTCAGGGTGATGATACTGACATGGGAGCTGGGGTCAAAGATGATCATGAAGACGAAATTGCCCAAGATGGGGGAGACCAGTCGAAACAAATGGAGGCTGAGCAAACTTTAGAGCGAAACACTCCATCTGCTCTTGACCAGACCCCGAGAAGTGGCAAATCAACTGGTTCGACTAGTTTCTCTCGCGAGGAGCTTGAAAATCTCAAAGTGCAGAGACCCTTAGAGTATCTAAAGGCTATGCTTAGTACTCGTTTTAATTTTCAAGATTCTTCACAGAGCAGTTCGACTACTTCTGGGGCCACTTCTGAAGCACCCTCTCTTGGCAACATGTTGACCAAGATCAAGGCGAAGATCCTTGATGTTGATTTGTTCAAGGTCTTGGAAGAAAACGCCCTTGCCCACATTGAACTCAAGAAAATTCTGAAGCAAGTCAATGTCTTGGAAACTTTTGCTAAGGTTGGCAGTTTTGTGATGGAGCTGACGACCCTTATTGACTTGGCAACTGCAGACCTTCATCGTCAAAGAGATCTTACCCAGCAAATCTCCTCAAAATCTGAAGCTCAAACTGCTGAATGGAACGTTGTTGCAACTTCGACTGACAAAGTTTCAAAGCTTCAGCAGCTTTTTGAAACTTACATCAAAGAAGTCGCTGTTTGTGATGATAATATCCAGAAATGGGAAAAACAAATAGCAGCACTTCAAGAGAAGATCTCTCAAGAGAAAAAACGTAAGGCATCTATACAGCAACCTAAGCAGACTGAGATTGACGACGAACTGAAGGCGGGTATTCGACATGCAGAAAAGGGCCAGCAACTTAGTCAAGAGATTGAGACTCTCTCTACTCACAAAAGTCTTTGTGACCATCGACTCCAGTTTCAGAGGAAGAAATTCTCCATGTTGAAAGAAACTTTTGCTAATCTTAATCTGTACTCGAATTAATTTTAACAATTCTCAGCCCTTTGAGGCTTTCTCTGTAATAACTTTAGTGCCATTTTTACTTGGCAGGGCTATCACATTAATGTGTTTTACAATTATTCGACTGTTATTTTTACTTCCTGCAATATTGGCTTATATTTTTTTAAATATTTACCATTTATCTTTAGGATTCTCTCATCCTTCCCTATTTCTTCAATCTCATACGCGCCATTTGAAAACATTTTCAAAATCTGGAAAGGTCCTTCCCACTTAGGAGACCATTTTCCCATTAACTTATCTTTTCGATCCATAGGAAGGATTACTTTCCAAACAAGATCACCAATTAAGAAGGTCTTGAGTTTTACTTTCTTATTGTAAAACTTTTCGACTCTTTCTTTTTGTCTTTTTATTAGATCTAGCGCGCGCAGCCTTTCTTCGTCTAGATCAACTAATTCATCCATCATCATACTCCAATATATATCTGATGGAATTTCATGGTGCTTTTGCACTCTAACTGACTGCAAATATATTTCGACTGGTAAGACTGCATCATGTCCATAAGTCAACTTAAATGGAGTCAAATTTGTTGCTTCTTTTGGAGACGTTCGACAAGCCCACAAAATATGATCTAAAGTTTTATGCCAATTTCTAGGTTTTTTCCCTACATGCTTCTTGATCAAATTTATTACTACCTTGTTGGCTGCTTCAACTTGCCCGTTGGCTTGAGCATAGTAAGGTGTCGAAGTAAGGAGTTTAAAACCTGTTTCTTGTGCAAATTTCTGCATGTTTTTACCAGTGAACACAGATCCTTGGTCTGTTGTTATTGTTTCAGGTATCCCAAATCTGTAAATTATGTACTTTTGGATAAAATCTATGACTGCTTCTTGATCCACATTTACCAATGGTATAGCTTCAATCCACTTAGTGAAATAGTCTATCCCAACTAAAATGTACCTTTGCCCTTTTGAAGAGGCTGGTCGAATTTCACCAATCAAGTCTAAAGCCCATCCTCTAAATGGCCAAGGCTTTATAATTGAATGCAACTCGCTTGCAGGAACATGGGGGATGCCTGCATGTACTTGACATTCCTGACATCCTTTTGCAAATATGACACAGTCCTTCAGCATTGTTGGCCAATACATTCCTTGTCGAAATAATAACCTTTTCATTTTATGACCTGCTTGGTGTGCGCCACACGCTCCACTGTGCACATTTGACAAAGCTATGTAGGCTTCATCTTCACCTAAGCATTTAAACAAGACTCCTTCTGCAGTCTTTTTGAACAATTCGTTTCCAAAAAGTACATAACTTAAAGCTCTGTATTTTACCTTTCTTTCTACTTTCTGATTTGGGTCTTGTAGATAATTTTTGATAGGCTTTCTCCAGTCTGTAATTCCTGAATCATCTATATTGAATATCTCAAAAATTTCTTCGTCACCGTATCCTAATCTTATCGACTCCAAGTCTGATGGAGATAACTTGGTGGATACGACTCTCCCTCTGACTTCAATAGCTTCTTCTAACTTTTCCTTCGACACTTTGTATCCAGACGCTAGTTGAGAAAGATCATTCGCCTCTTGATTCTCCAGCCTGGGAATGTGCCTAAAGGCCACATTGTCGAATTCTTTGAGAAGTCTATTGGCTATTACAAAGTACATGATTAAATTATCCTTTACACATTTATATTCTTTAGCCAACTGCTTTATCACTAGTTCAGAGTCACCCATTATTTCGACTCTTGTTGCCCCCAATTTCAACAAGATTTCAAGTCCAGCAATCAAAGCTTCATATTCTGCTTCATTATTTGAACACAGACTTTCAACTTTGTACTTGAATTTTGTTGGAATTCTGTCAGGAGAAATAATCAACATCCCAACGCCAGTTCCATTTCTATGACTAGAACCGTCGAAATACAGTTTCCAAGGTTCTAATTCGACATATTCTACATCTTCATCTATAGAATGGTCAACTATAAAATCAGCAACCACTTGTCCTTTCACAGCCTTTAGGGGCAGATATTTCAAGGAGTATCCTGTTAATGTTAAAGCCCATTTTCCAATTCGACTATGTAAAATAGATTTAGACAACATATATTTTATTACGTCGAAATGGGAGGAAATATATGCATCAACAGGTTTTATATAATGCTTTAATTTCATACAAGAGAAATATACACATAAACATAGTTTTTCTATAATACTATATCTAGTTTCAGCATCGTTCAGGACTCTACTGAGATAATAAATGGCCCTTTCGACACCATTCTCATCTTCTTGACACAACATACTTCCTAATGTTTTGTCTGATGCCGAAATGTACAATCTCATACTTCTTTTTCTGCAAGGGGACATTAGGATTGGGGGATTAGCCAGGTATTCCTTGATTTTGTCAAAGGCCGCTTGCTGTTCTTGCCCCCATGCAGAGTCTTCCTTCTTTAAACGAAGTAGAGGAGAGAAAGCTTGCGTTTTTCCACTAAGGTTGGAGATGAACCTTCTGAGAAAGTTGATTTTCCCTAGCAGAGACTGCAACCCCTTTTTTGTTGATGGCGCTTTCGCCTCCATTATGGCTTTGGCTTTGTTTTCATTTATTTCGATCCCCTTCTTGTGGACCACAAAACCTAAGAAATCACCCGCCTGCACACCAAAAGCACATTTAAGTGGATTCATTTTCAAACCAAACTTCCTCATCCTTTCAAAGGATTGTCGAAGATGATCTATATGACTTTTTCCTGAAACGGACTTAATTACGATATCGTCTATGTACACTTGCATGAAAGTTTCAATAAAGTCATGAAAGATGGAATTCATAGCACGTTGGTAAGTTGCTCCAGCGTTCTTTAGACCAAAAGGCATTACTACCCATCCGTACGTTCCTATTGCTCCAGGACAGCGGAATGTCGTTTTAGGAACATCTTCTTCAGCAATAAAAATTTGATTATAGCCAGAGTATCCGTCTAACATACTTAAGTACTCATGGCCTGCTGCAGCATCTATAAGCATTTCTGCCACTAGCATAGGATATTCATCCTTTGGGGTAGCCGAATTTAAGTCTTGAAAATCAATGCATACCCTAAGTTTTCCATTTTTCTTAACTACAGGAACAATATTTCCAATCCATTCGACATACCTGGTTGTGCGGATGAACTTGCATTTTAGAAGTCTTTCGACCTCTTCTTTTATTTTCGACAGAATTTCTGGTGCGAAACGTCGTGGAGTCTGCTTTATTGGCTTCTTTCCTTCCATTATTGGTAGCTGCAGTTCGACCAAACTTCTGTCTAGACCAGGTATCTCGTCGTAATCCCATGCGAAGCAGTCTTTGAACTCTTTCAGCAACTGGACTATTTCGACCTTGAACTGGGGGTCCATTTTTGCGCTTATGTAGGTTGGTCTATTTTCTGCCCCCACTCCTAAGTTTATTTCTTCTAATGGATCCTGCGCCACCATCTTCTCGTTAGTTGACACTGGATCTTTTTCGAACCCTAGAGGTTCGTCGTCATAAATGGCGTCAAGCTTTTGGTGTTGCCATTCGCCCATTTGGTTGTTATCATGATCTTCTGCAACGTCTCTTTGGGGACATTGTTTGTTGAAATTTTCTTCGTTGGCTTCGACGGCCATGTATTTTACTTCAGCCTCAAGGGCCTCTTTGAGTTTGTTTTCGGCTATGTAAGCCGTAATTCTTTCGAGCGTTGATTCTTTACTCGTCATCGTCAAATTCACTTCCCCATCCTATTGGCGCTATATGAGTAGTTCCCCACATGTAAGATTCGCCAATTACTTCTTTGTCCCACTGGAAACCATGTGTAGGATGAAGGTACATGGACCAGTAGGCGTTGTCTGTTGCCTTTAAGTCGAATTCGGTTGGGCTGCATGGAGGTATTTGAGCCAGGTTCTTGTCGAAACTTTAACTGTTGACATTGTTTATCTCTATCATGAAATAGCTTTGATCAGCCTCAATGTTTTCGAAGATCCCGTCTAGCCTCCATATGGCTATTCGCTGATGCATTGAAGAAGGTACGGCTCCTACGCCATGAATCCACTCCCTTCCAAGCAGTAGGTTGTAGTTCGCCCTTGAAGCAATGACCATAAACATCGTTGGCCTTGTTATGGTTCCAATAGTCAAATTCACTTGGATGACACCCATAGTGGTTCCTACTTTCCCTTCATAGTTTGACAGCACCATGTTGTGAGGTTTTGCGTCTGAATCATCTTTCCCAATCTTCTTCAGCATGAAATGAGGCATCAGGTTCACTGCTGCTCCGCCATCTACCAGTATCTTGTTCACGCCAACATTCTCCACCTTTCCTTTTATGAACAAAGGCTTCAAATGTGCTTTCATGGAATCATCTGGCCTTTCGAAGAAAGCGTTCTGCTCTTCGACGCACCCATTGTTCATCACGTAGTAGCAGACGGACTTGTGTGCCATTGTTTCCTCTTCCATTTCATCTTCTTCGTCTTCGACCTCCATGACTCTGTCATAATCTCTAGGGAGAACAGAGACCACGTTGCAGATCACATTAAAGGATGCTTCTGAGTCAGATTCGAAGTTGTCAGTTATTTCATCGTCTTCCTGCATCTTCTCTTTCGACGCCACTGGTTTGACGATGCTACCAGGATTGATCTGGAGGGAAGTCTCTTTTCTGCTCATTATCTGACGATTGTTACTAGACTCTGCTTTATCTTTGTTGTCAGTGTCTTTTCCATTCACGCTCTTTTCTGCAGCCTCCTTTTCTGCCCTCTTCTGCCTCTGGAATCTTCTCCATTGGGATCTCGACATAGGGTTTTTTCCTTTGTAGTTTTCTGAAGGATATGGTCTTGGCTTGTGCTTTTCCATTTCCTTCTTGCCTTCCATTGAAGCGCCTCTCTGAACCTCGAACTTTCCCCATTTTTTCTGCCCTTGGGCATCTCTAATGGGTTGAACCCATTTGTCATCCGTTGCTTTGTTTGATGGTTTATAGGTGTTATGGTGTCTCTCTCCATGCCTCCACTGGTGGTGATCACTTCTCCTTGGGTCATATCTTACTGTCCCCCAATTCTCTTTCCTTTTGGCTTTATCCACTGCTTCCAGGTTGGTTGCTGCCTTCCTGTCGAAGATTGCACTGCAGCGTGGGCATAGCATTACTTCGGTTTCCATCCTTTGGCACCTCTTGATGAATTCTATTAGATTTTCTTCCTCTTTGGGATACGCCAGCCTTTGGTACTCCTTTCGATGACGATCTTCACCCATCTCAGCTTGATCTCCCTGAGATACTTCCACCATGTTTATCCCAACATTTCGTTCGTCAGTAATGCTTAAGTCGTTCATTTTCTTGATGAGTCCTTCTTCTTCGACTTCGACACCACTTGGTATCTGGTCCGACTCCTTTTCTGGGCAGCAGCACCAAGACATGTTCCTGGGACCATGTTTGCAACAGCATTTGTTCCAATTTCTTTTGGGGTCTTCCATTATTCTGCGCAGGATTCCACTGGTCATAGGCTTCGTAGGACCATTCACAACTTCTGTTTTGATTCTTGTGACCTCTTTGCTGAAAGGTCCCATGGTGTTGACGCAGTTTGCGGCATCACCTGTCTTTGTTTGATCAAAATCAAGGCCTTCAGTAGCCTTGTTTTTAATAGTGAGGTCTTCAGTAACCTTCCTTTTTATAATAGGGGGATTCTCAATTGTTTCAGATATTTTTTCATTGTTGTCTGAAGGAACATCTCCCCAACCGCTTGGTTGGATTGTGTTGATGTCGATCTGAGAACTTGCCGGCGCATTGTATTTCACGAGATAATCGTACTTCCCACTTGGTTGTCCCAAGCAGTCCCAATTCTCGTCCTGTCGAACCAAACCATCTTCGGCAGTATTGTCACTGTCCTTTTTGTCGAAACCTTCAGTAGTTTCCATCTTATTTTGGTCGTCAAAGCCTTCAGTAACGTCAACTTCGTTCTGGTTTGCGAGATCATCAACAATCTCCACCATGTTGATATTTGTGTCGAATTCTCCAACAGCTCCCATCATTTCGAGATTGCCATCAGGAGCAATTTCGACCTCCACCATGTTCACAATGGATGGTTCAGCGTAATGGGCTTCGACTGGCTGCATGGGATTCGAATCGATCCTCATCTGTTGTTTTGGCTTATCACCAAACTTCAGCCTTCCGTCACGGATAGCATTTTGAACGAGATCCCTGAAAAGGAAACAGTGAGACGTTTTATGGCCCAGAAAATTATGGTATTTACAAAAACCTCTCTTTTTCTGTTGTTCCATAGGCGGTTCTTTAGCGCCTGGTGGTTTTATTAATTGACCATCTTTAACCAACAAATCAAAAATTTTGTCACATTTGGTGATGTCGAATGTATAAGTTCTTTTGGGGAACTTATCATTGGTTTCGACTGGGTTTCCGTTCGACGGAGTTAGTACTTTACACGAATAAGGTGGGCCTTGTTTTAATTCTGCTAAGTCAATCTCTTGTTCGTCGAAGTTACTTGGTTCGTTTTCGTCGTACTCATCATCTTGGCGAACCCCTACGTAGGCCACCCTTTCTTTTTTATTCTTATTTGCTCTGAATTTTTTGTCCTTTAACCTTTCGACTTGTCTCACCCTATCTGCTAATTGCGCCATATCCCTTAGATACTGGGTGTCTAGTTTCTTTCTTATAGAATAATCTAGTCCTCCTGCGGTCATTTCGACTAACTCATGCTCTGGCACCGGAGTGAAACATCTAGCCTTTAGCAATCTGAACCTATTTAAACAATCATCTATTGGTTCTGAGTGTTTTCTCTTAACACTGGCTAATTCTTTCAGACTAATTTTTTTTTGCCCCATGTAAAATTGTTCATGGAACAACCTTTCTAATTGGGTCCACGTATACACTGAGCCTGCGGGCAAAGATGTAAACCAAGTAAAAGCGTTTTTCGTCAAGGAACTGGGGAAGTATTTTATTTTCAAATTTTCATTACGGGCTATCTCCCCTGCTTCGATCAGATAACGTGCTACATGTTCTATGGTGGACTCACTAGTATCCCCTGAGAACTTGGTGAACTTAGGGACTTTCCACCTTGGGGGCAATTCCTCCTGCAGAATATATTCCGACAGTGGGGAAGCGTAACTGGGCCTTTGTAATCCCATGTTCACCCCATTTTGTGCCATTATCGTTTCGACCATGGCCGCTAAATTGTTTTCGACAGGAGGGTTATTATACCAGATTCGCTGTTGCAACACAGCATCCGCGTCTTGGACTCTCTGGATTACTATCCTTCTAGGTTCTTGTGAAATAGGGACTTCGACACGAGGCTGTTCGACTACATCCTCTTGGTTTCTGACGTTTGTCTGAGGATTGTCTAACGGTATTTGGTTTATCGTAGGCTCTTCCTGGACCGCTACCACTGGGTTATGCACCATTTGTTCTCTATGTCGAGTTTGAGGGACCCCAAAAAAGTCAGCAATGCGCGTCATCTGCGCTGCCAACAATTGGTTTGTTTGGGTGGTGTTTTGTATTAGAGGATTAAACACCGCTCCCATTTGTTGCGTCAACATTTGGACCATATCATGATTACTCTCGTCCATTTGTTGTCTAATTACCTGGGCCGAATTATTTGTTATCGGCGGCACGTAAAGTGGTTGTTGATTTAGTCTACTCATGTTTCCGCCATATCCTGACCCTTGTAAAGGTGAAGACGTATTGGCCAGAGAATCAGAATACACTACCGGGGAACTGTGTAGATTTGCCATTACCGAAGTTGGCATTCCAAATGGTTGTTCCCTACCAGGCAAAGGCATGGTGAAATTTGTCACAAAAGGCCTAGAAGTGTTTCCCATAGGAGGGGGTGTCCCAACAGGCATTTGTTGCACCCTAACGGACGAATTAGGCGCGTTTTGCGATATTGAAACCGCTGGTATTGACCCTGTTGACGAAGGCATAGCCTCTGACACAGGGACTGGTCCTACATTGCCTCTCGTCGAAGGGATAGGGTTGGATACTGGTATGGCTTCACTTGGATTAGAATTATTTGGATTATTTGGCTGACTCGCCATTTTCCTTACTCTTGTTCTTTTAGGTCTTTCTACGTCAGATACGGCTAATTTACCGCTTCTTAGTCTCATACAACGAAGAAAAAAAACCTTGACTAACGATTATCTAAGTTTTAGATTTCTGCATTGTCCCACTGGGCGTGCCAATTTGTTCGCTGTGAATTTTGGCGAACAACCTCTGGTTTTCCAAAACTTGTAGAATTGGGTTACTTGCAGGATCAACCACACAAATCCTAGGACATGTGCAAATCTAAATAACTTTGTAAATCTCTAGAACGGATTTTGTACTTTTCATTTGGCTTTATAAAGTTTTTATGTTGAAAAGTGTTGATTAGAAACGTTTAAATAGATGTAAACTTGACAAGATAGGATAAATGGCAGAAAATAATTGACAAAACAAAAATTGTCAAAAGAAGAAATGCAGAAAGATAATTGACTAGTAGATGTAAAGAGAAATTAGTAAAGAACTTTAAACTTTATAAAATAAAACTTTGAAAGAATTGGTGTTTGTTTACACATACATTGTTCCAAATATAACTCTTTTCTCTCACACGGGTACTTTGAGTATTTTTCAGGAATTTTGTACAAGTAATTTTTCACACTTTTTCTGATAACAACTATCCTATTTATATACAAATAAAACAACTGTTACTAACGAACAAATCCTAAAACTGTGACACTTGGCTTTCTTCCTTTCGCCAGATGCTTCCACGCGTCTTCTGCCAAACGTCACAACTCTTTTGAATTTGAAATTTACACTTTACGTCGAAATGACGTCTCTCTCCAGGCTTTGTCGAATTTTCGAAATACTATAACATCCTCCATGTTTGTCAAAAGCGTCTTTCCATCTGCAGATATCTTGTCGAAATGTCGAAGCTTCATTTTTGTCGAAATGTCGAACGACACTTATCAACTAAACTGTTTATCCCATGGCGTCATTTGTCGAAAGAACCATTTTGCATACTAATCTTATGGCGTCAAAAACGCATGTATACAATAATACTTGAAGGAATCCCATGCAAATTGACAATCTTCTCAATATACATCACTGCTAACTTCTCCAACGGATGATTGAGTCGAATTGGAATGAAATAAGTTGATTTAGTCAACCTATCCATAATAACCCAAATAGTATCATAACCCTTCGCTGTCCTCGGCAATCCCGACACAAAGTCCATCGGAATGATGTCCTATTTCCACTCAGAAATAGACAACGATTGCATCAAACTCTACAGCTTCTGATGCTCAACTGTTGAGTTCTAGCAAGTCAAATACACATACACAAATTCAGAAATCTCATTTTTCATTCCCGGCCACCAAAAGATCCTCTTCAAGTCTTAATAAATTTTCGTAGTATTGGGATGAATACTCATACCACTTTAGTGTCCTTCCTCAAGAATAATCTTCTTAAGTCCAGGAACATCAGGAACATTAACTCTACCTCTAAATCTGATCACACCATTCTCATCGATTTTGAATTCACCATCTTTATCGTGATTTATTAGAACTAATCAATCAACCAATCTCAAATTCATCCTCTAACATTCTTTAATCTCTTCAAGAACACTATCAGTAAGCTTCAACATACCTAGCTTCACAAACTAAACTCAAGTCTCTAAATTCTTCGATCAAATCTAACTCTCTAGCCATCAGTGTCGACATATGTAACATATTCCTGCTCAACACATCGGCTATGACACTAGCTTTATCATACTGGTAACTCAAACCAAAATCATAGTCCTTCAACAACTCAACCCATTTCCTTTGTCTCATATTCAACGCATTTTGATCGAATGGGTATTTCAGACTCTTATGATCACTGGACACTTCATATCTAGTGACAAACAAATAATATCTCCAAATCGTAAGTTCAAACACAATGACTACCAGCTCCAAATCATGCGTAGGATAATTATTTTCATGAACTCTATGTTTTCGCAAAGCATAAGCCCCAACTTTTCCATTCTGCATCAATAAACCACTCATACCCATCTTAAAAGCATCACAATAAACGATAAAAGATTCAGATGGACCGGCAGAATCAACATTGGAGTCGACGTTAACCTATTCTTAAGCTCTTGAAAACTCTCTTCACATTTCACATCCCACACATACGCCTGGCCATTCCTAGTTAGCCGAGTTAACGGAAGTGCCAACTTAGAAAATCCCTCAATGAACTTTCGAAAATAACCAACTAATCCAAGAAAACTTTGAATTTTGGTGATATACTTTGGAGTCTCCCACTGTAACACAACCTCGACCTTCGAAGGATCAACAATAATACCCCCACTAAAAATCACATGACCAAGGAAACTCACTTCTCTTAACCAAAACTCACATTTGGACAATTTAGCATATAATTTCTTCTCTTTCAATAGTTTCAATACAACTCTCAGATGTTCGACATGCTCTTCATTAGTCTTTGAATAAATTAGAATATCATCAATAAATACTACCACAAACTTATACAAATACGAATGAAAGACTATGTTCATATATTCCATGAAAACACCGGAAGCATTAGACACACCAAACAACATCACTGAATACTCATAATGATCGTACCTCATTCTAAATGCAGTCTTTGGAATATCCTCAGCCTTCACACGAATATGATGATATCCCGATCTTAAATCAATCTTGTTGAAGACATAGGAATCTACTAATTGATCCATCAAATCATCAATCCTCAGAAGCGAGTACTTGTTCTTGATAATGACTTTATTCAGTTGTCAGTAGTCAACACAAAGACACATACTACAGTTCTTCTTCTTCACCAATAACACTGGTGCACCCCATGGTAAGACACTAAGCCGAATAAACTTCATCTCAAGTAAATCTTCTAGGTTCTTCTTCAACACACTCAGTTCTGCACCAGACATCCGATACGGAGCCATTAATAACGGGCTCGTATTAGTCACCAAATCTATAACAAACTCATATTCGCACTCTGGCCGCAAATTGATGATGTCTTCAGGAAACACTCCTGGAAAATCACACACCACAGAAACTCACCAATCACTACTTTACTATCAGCCTTCATAGAAGCTAATATCATAAACATTGTAGCATCATCCTTCGCAAACTCATTCACTCGCTTAGTATATATGAATAACTCATCACTTGCATCAAACTTTGGAAATAACATTGACTTGTCGAAAACCATCACTCTTGCAAACAACGACACGACAAAGCAAATCTCCATACCTGAAATATCTCAGAGAAGTAGAAGCTTCTCCCTCACTTGTTTCAATCTCGCTCCTACAGGAAAATGATTAGAAAAACAAATAAGCATCGACAGTGTTTCACACACATGTCACGTACTAGAGAATAAACAACATGTCAAAAACCTGTCCAGCCAGACCAACCTACTCTGATACCACAATTGTAACACCCTATTTTCCCAATGCATAATTATAATTAAAATCATATTTTTCACAACATTCACACATAGGATGTTACACATCTAGAAACACACACCTGTTGATCATGTAACACTTAATTTAAATAAACATACAACACCTGTCATCACATGCTCACTTTCACTTAGGGTATCATAGCAGCAGAAATACTCAATTAAAACACACCAATTTAAATCTCATAAATAAATCTCATATCATAATTAAAAATATCAACTCGCAAGTCTTCTCCAAATGCTTATCACACTAAAATATAAAACACAAAATTATACATTGTCTCTCAGAAATCTCAACCTAAAACAAAGAAAACGCTCCCCAGTGTTACATATAAGAGCATAACCAAAGCTAAGATAAAGAAACTAAAAGAAATAGCTCCAATAACTAACTTACACTCACAGGGTCGACTCTACTATTAAGTATCTGCATGATGCCCATGTAAAGGCAACATTCAAACAGAAGGGGTGAGAAATAACATTCAATAATAACAAGCATATATTTCAAGGTAGGATATCAACACATAGCATAATCTACACAATCTCAAATCACAGTATATCAATTACATTCTCACACCCAAGGCACCGACCAATCACCAATTAACAAATATTCATATAAATCATTATACAATGAAACTCAACTATGCAACTCTATGCATATGCATGTGGTACCAACTCAACATTTGGTTCTTTCAGGAACCAAATCCCCTCTCTAAACCCATGAGCCCCCTCTCTAAGCTCCAATCCCTCACTATGAGATTGGGACAAGCCACTAGTCCCCTCTCTAAGCTAGCAGACATACCTCTAGACATAACTCATATGATACATGAGAATAATATCAAATCAACGCATTAAGTACATCCTCTGATACTAACATAATGTATTGACATATCAGTTAATCCGCTCCTAGGATTACATCTCAACCATAATCACAAAATGTACAATATCAGATTAATAGTGCAACTCAAGCATACACTAATTCATCTCAATCAAATTATATCTCAAACATTTAATAATATAAAAAATATAACTCAAAATAATCCATATCCACTCTCAATATAATCCACATATTCAACATTTACATCGTTAACCAATTTTAATTAACATTCTCAACATCATAATATCAATACAAGATAACATCAAGAATTACACACAATTATCATCAATTATGTGAGCAAATTCTTTACTTTGAATAAGTTTTGAATGATAGCAAATTGTGTGATCATTGTCTAATTGTTGGTTGTGCATTATTTTACATGATTCATTTATGTTTTTAGCCTATACTATTGTTTCATGTCTATACGTAAAGATCCACATTGATACATCTCTTAAAAGAACTCAAAAAAACTATTTTGTGTCAGTATGTATCAATACATGTTCATATGCATCGATCCATAAATTTGTTGTAAATCACAAAATGTTTTTGCTTCAGTATGTATCGATCCATACGAGTCTTGTATCGATACATGGTCAGTTAAAATGCTCTATGTATCGATCCATACGAGTCTTGTATCGATACATGCTTAGTTAAAATGCTCTATGTATCGATACATACAAGCTTTGCATCGATACATGCTTACATTAATTCTCTAAAATTAATCAAAGTTACAGTATGCATCGATGCATAACCTTTTGTATCAATGCATAAGTCTGTTTTGTCCACTAACAGCTTCTGTCTTTCATATATAAGAAGTATTGTGACAGCAGTGCAAGGTACGAATTCAGAAGAGAAAAATAGTTGAACACAAGATCAAAGGAGTGTGTAGCAGCAATTGTTTTTTAGCAGTTAGAAACCTGAAAGAGACTTCATCTTCTTCATCTTCTCAATCTCTTTTCTTCAAGAACATCAACACATAATCATTCTTGTTCTTTGGATTAAAGGATCAACGAGATAACGTTTAGTGGTACGATCAAGGATCTAGCTGAGGTGTTCAGTGGAACGATCGAGGATCTAGCTGAGTTGAAGGTTAAAGGGGGTTTCGAGGAAAAACCAAACGGTTTGTCCTTCAAGAACTGGAGTGTTCTTGCGGGTTTGTTAGTCACGTTTGCAGAACAGATTCAGCCGTAGCGTAGGGTTTGGAAATTGGGTGATTTCGCAAACAGGTCGTGGAACCGGTGAATTGTTTGCAATTCCTTGCAGGAAATTCTTGATCGAGCTCAGATCAAGTGGAACTTTGATACAAGAAGAAGTTCTTGGGATTTAGAATTCTGTCTTTGTATTGTAACCTTGTATCAACGAATTCGGCATTATTGATAATTACAGTTCTCAATTTCATTTGAAATTGAGAGGGAGACGTACCAACACGCGAGGACGACAGTGGGGAACTTCCTTACCAAATCTCTGCGTATCATATTCTTTCCTTATCTCTCTTTACGTTTTCAACAGTTTTGTAATTTCAGTTAGTGTGTTGTGACTGTACTTTTCGCGATACAATAGTGGCAAGAAAACTTCTTTAACTAAAGTCCACCATTGTTCATCATTGATCAACATACACACCAATTGTTTGACAAAACTGTCAGCTGAGTTTTATTCATTGGAATTAGGATTTAGTGATAAGTGCATTCAATTTGATAAGATTTTGGTGTTAATAATTTCGATCGTTCTAATTCAAATCCAGCAATAAATTCGCGTGTCCGGTTTTCTAGTAGCGGTTCAGAATAGACGGAAGTCGATTCGGGACTGTAATTTTCCGCTAAGTTTCAATAACTCTGATAAGAATTTTAAATCCGTTTATTTTAAATAGGTGGTCTATTCACCCCCTTCTCGATCACTAGCCACACCGTCTAACAAGTGGTATCAGAGCGCCGGTTCGCTGGTGCTCTGTGGCTGCCTGTAACGATATGGATCCTGAACCAAAGGGGGCGTATAATAGAGCGCCGATTTTTCAACGGTGAAAATTACGGCTACTGGAAAGACTGCATGCGAGTTCATATAAATTCTGTTGATAGGCTAGTATGGGCTGCCATTGAAAATGGTCCTTTTCAAATTACTATGACAAATGCGGTTGGCGCCATAGTTCCTAAACCAGAAGCTGATTGGAATGAGAAAGATGAGAAAAAGTGGTCGTGCGATTGGAGAGCTCGAAATATGCTAATTTCAGCACTTGGTGTTGATGAGTATTATCGGGTATCCCATTGCACGACAGCTAAAGAAATGTGGGATGCTTTAGAAGTTGCCCATGAGGGTACTACTGAAGTAAAACAGTCCCGTATTAACACACTCAATCAAGAGTTTGAGCTCTTTCGCATGAAACAAGGAGAATCTATCTCCGACATGCAAAAGAGATTCACTCATCTCACTAATCGGTTGAATGCACTTGGAAAACCGGTTTCCAATGAAATAGCTACTAATAAAATTCTGAGGTGTCTTAGCAGGGAATGGCAACCTAAAGTAACAGCTATCAAGGAAGCCAACGATCTAACGACACTTACGATTACAACTCTGTTTGGAAAGCTGGAAGAACATCAGCAAGCATTAGAAAGTCTTGAAAAGTTTGAGAACAAAAGTAAGAAGGAAAAGGAGAAGAAGAGAGACAAAGAGGGAGAGAAGAAGCCAATAGCTCTTGTGGCCTCTAGCTCTAAGTCCTCACGAAAAGAGCAAAGTGACAATGATTCTAGTAGTGACAAAGATTCGGATGATGAGGAAATGGGACTTTTTGTAAGGAGATATAATAGATTCATTCGAAAGAATGGAGTCAAGCATTCCAA
Source organism: Lathyrus oleraceus (assembly GCF_024323335.1). Lineage (NCBI taxonomy): Eukaryota > Viridiplantae > Streptophyta > Magnoliopsida > Fabales > Fabaceae > Lathyrus > Lathyrus oleraceus. The sequence continues at coordinate 188,085,599 of NC_066585.1, forward strand.
CAAAAACCTCATGAAGTTTCGAAGACAATCTACAGATTCAAAACAGGAAGAGAATAAGAAGAGTAGAGGAAGAGGATCTTGTTTTAATTGTGGTAAATCTGGACATTATAAAACAGATTGTCCTATGAAGTATAAGGATCAAGGAAAAGCTCCACCAAAAGGGTACATCAAACAAAGAAGAGCTTACATTGCATGGGAAAGTGATAGTGATTCATCAAGCACACAAAGTTCAAGTGATAGTGATGAAACAGCAAATCTGTTCCTTATGGCTCACACCAAAAATTTGTCCTACCACAAGAAGAAAATCAATGATAAAAAGGTAAAACAAGCCTATTATAATAATTTCTCTTCTATGTCTTTTTCTGAACTGAAAATAGCTTTTGAAAAACTGCATAACGAAGCTGTAGATGCTTTTAAAAGATTATCTTCCGATAAACAAATTTTTTCATTTCTGGAAGGTAAAGTATACAAAGATGAAAAAGATTTAGAATGGTTAAAAGCTAGTATTGCAGAAAATTCAAAAATTATTGACATAGATGGATGTAGTAAAGTTAGGTATTGTGAAGCTTGTCATATTTGGCAAAAAGAGGTAAACACTCTCAAGGTCAAATTGGAAAAAGCTTTACAACCTAAGGTTACTTATGCCATTGACTCTAGGTTGTTTAAGAAGTCATTAAATCCACCATATGCAAAATACTCTTTTATTCCAAAGGATTTAATGAACAAGAAGAAACAAACACATCATCATGGTTTATGTCATTATTGTTGTCATGCTGGCCATACCATTGAGAAATGCAAGTTTAGGAGATTTCTTGTTCCTAAAGGTATTTATCAATGGAAGCCAAAAGGCAACCATGTGAGCACTTACCCACTTGGACCCAATGAAAATTGGGTACCAACTTCTCTCTTTTGATATTGTAGGATGAGTGCCTTGCTTCCGTAGATAGGAGATGGTTTCTTGACAGCGGTTGCTCAAGGCACACGATGTAACACCCTTCTAAAATACCCCAAAAGTTAAATTAAAACATCAAAACAACAATCAGAGTAGATATGCAATTTAAGGGTGTCACACTTGACACTTCACACCGTTTTCCAAAATATCCTGTCATGCTCATTTATTTAATCAAAATAAAACATTTGCATAATTCGCAGCGGATAAAGTCTAACAACAATGCAAAACATGTAACACATTACATGTAAACTTGTTCAACAATCATCAATGAAAAACAAGTAAAACATCCCGTCCCGATGTTACATCTACCAGAGCATGACCCACTAAGGGACTACACTAGACTCCAAGGACTAGCTTCTACTCAATCACTGCTCGTTACCTGAAACATAGTTGTAAGGGTGAGTTCCTCAATCGATATAATCAGCATTATAAATTATCATGTAATGTTAAGTAAGTTAACACATTCAATCACCCTAATCAGATCACACAATCAGTAACGGCAATGTCAACTCCAAAATAATACTCAACACAATCACCAAAATAACATGTATAATATTGGAATACATCCATTCATATTATACGCCATACATACATACATTATGCAATGAGACTCCATGCATGCGGTACCGACTATTCGTGAACATGTAGTTCAACCTCACCGATCAAATCCAGATACGGCTACCAAGCTCACTAGTCCCACTCATTTGAGACCTAGTGACTCACTCACTAATTCCTCACCATGGGAATTAGCTACCACCCCAAGGGCTATGATATGCACGCTAATCACCTAGCATGCAAACATCAACAACAATCCACAATACTCACTCACTAATTCCTCACCATGGGAATTAGCTACCACCATAAAGGCCATAATATGCACGCTAACCCAACTAGCATGCAAACATCAACAATCCACAATGGACACATGCTCACACTCTAAGCCATAAAACAGTCCATTCCACAATTGCATACATAATACATACATTCACAGCATTATGCATATCATCATACATCATCAGCATATTATCACAAAATCATATCATGTCATGCCAATTAATAATCACAGTATTAGCACACTCTACTAATACCTACACTGCTCAAAGCAACGGGAAATGATCCCTACTATATCATACATCAGCTAAATTACATTACTCAGCTGAACAACCAAAAAAACTGCACAACAACAGCTCAGAAAAATCACAATTCTGCCCATACGCGTATTGCCTAGTCCCATACGCGTATGGCCCATCTCCTGACCAAATCCCATACGCGTAACACCATCTCATACGCGTATGCTACGCGTAACACCTCTCCCATACGCGTACCAACAGAGACAAAACTACGTTAGAAATATCATCTTCTTCATCCATACGCGTATTGCCTAGTGCCATACGCGTACCAGACCATTTCATACGCGTATTGCCTAGTGCCATACGCGTATGACCAGAAATCAGATTTCCAGATCTGCTATGGTTTTCTCTACCACGAGATTCCTCAAATCCAACCTCCCACAGTCCAATTTACACAGTATTCGTTCATATCATCTAACACGAATCATACCCTATTCGATTTCACAAATTCTAACATTATTACATCTAATTCCTACGAATTCCCTTCAATTATAATCCAAATTTCGTTCATCCAATATTTCACAAATTTCAGCATACATCATTCTAATCAGAGTCAAATCAATGGTTTATCACTACCCATTACATGTTAACCCATAATACCCATCAAACGACGATAAACCCCCCTTACCTGAGTTAATCCTACAATCCTTTAGCTTCGAGCTCTCCCTCTCTTCAACCCTTGTTCTCTGGCTCTTTGCCCTTTTTCCACTTTCCTGTCGCTTTTCCCTTTTCACGTGAAAAAACCTTTCTTTACCAAATGGAACTCTTTATATATATTCCAACTTTATTATTCCAATAATAATAATTCCAATAATAATAATTCCAATAATATTCCAATTATTTAATTAAATTAATAAATATACTATTAACTTAATTTAAATAATTATCTTATTTTTATCGGGGTGTTACAACTCTCCCCCACTAAAAGAGTTTTCGTCCTCGAAAACATACCTCAAGTGAATAACTCAGGATAAGATTCCTTCATCTGACTCTCAAGTTCCCAATTCACATTGCCACCTGCTGGTCCTCCCCAAGCTACCTTTACCAAAGCAATCTCCTTACCCCGCAACTGTTTCAACTCTCGATCCTCGATCCTCATAGGTGATGTTTCAACAGTCAGGTTATCTCTCACCTGTACATCATCTACTTGGACTACATGCGACGGATCAGGAATGTACCTCCTCAACTGAGACACATGAAAAACCTCATGCAAATTCGCAAGTGACGGCGGTAAAGCGATACGATAGGCTACCTCCCCTATCCTCTCCAAAATCTGATAAGGACCAATAAATCGAGGTGTCAACTTCTTCGACTTCAAAGCTCGACCAACCCCAGTTATCGGAGTAACACGAAGAAACACATGATCTCCCTCTTGAAACTCAAGTGACTTCCTCCTCTTGTCGTGATAACTCCTCTGACGACTCTGAGCAATCCTCATCTTCTCCTGAATCATCTTAATCTTTTCCGTAGTTTGTTGAACAATCTCCGGTCCAACCACAGCACTCTCACCGGACTCATACCAACATAAAGGCGTCCGACATCTCCTACCATACAAAGCTTCAAACGGTGCCATACCAATGCTCGAATGAAAACTATTGTTGTAGGTAAACTCAATCAAAGGTAAATAACAATCCCAAGCACCTCCCTTTTCCAAAACACAAGCCCTCAAAAGATCCTCTAGTGACTGAATCGTCCTCTCAGTCTGACCATCAGTCTGCGGATGATATGCAGAACTCAATCTCAGCTTAGTTCCCAAAGCCCTCTGCAAACCTTCCCAGAACTTCGATGTAAATCTAGGATCTCTGTCCGAAACAATACTCGACGGAATACCATGCAAACTTACAATCTTCTCAATATACAACTCGGCTAATCTCTCTAACGGATAATCCATTCTGATCGGAATGAAATGAGCCGACTTTGTCAATCTGTCAACAATCACCCAAATAGCTTCAAAATTCTTAATTGTCCTCGGTAAACCAGAAACAAAATCCATACTGACACTATCCCACTTCCACTCTGGAATAGCCAACGGTTGCATTAGCCCAGACGGATTCTGATGCTCAATCTTTGACTTCTGACAAGTCAAACAAGAATAAACAAAACTCGCAATTTCTCTTTTCATTCCCGGCCACCAAAATAACTTTTTCAAATCATGATACATCTTAGTAGCCCCAGGATGAATACTCAAGCCACTACGATGTCCTTCCTCAAGAATACTCTTCTTAAGTTCGGTAACATCCGGAATGCACACCCGATCACCAAATTTCAAAACACCATCCTCATCAACTCTGAATTCACCACCTTGACCTTGATTCACTAGAGTCAACTTATCAACCAAAAGCACATCGGATTTCTGACCTTCTCTAATCTCATCCAGAATACCACTCGTTAACTTCAACATTCCCAATTTAACACTATTGTGAGTACTCTCACACACCAAACTCAAGTCTCTAAACTGCTCAATTAAATCCAATTCCTTAACCATTAACATAGACATATGCAATGATTTCCGACTCAATGCATCAGCCACTACGTTTGCTTTACCCGGATGGTAATTCAAACCAAAGTCGTAATCCTTCAGAAACTCTAACCATCTCCTCTGTCTCATATTCAGCTCCTTCTGATCAAACAAATACTTTAAACTTTTATGGTCACTGAAAACCTCAAATCTTGACCCGTACAAGTAATGCCTCCATAACTTCAGAACAAATACCACAGCTGCCAACTCTAAATCGTGCGTCGGATAGTTCCTCTCATGAACCTTCAGTTGTCTCGAAGTATAAGCTACAACCTGCTTATTCTGCATCAAAACACCACCCAAACCCAACAATGAAGCATCACAGTAAACCTCGAATGGTTCCGACGGACTTGGTAATATCAGAATAGGAGCAGTAGTTAACCTTCTCTTTAACTCTTGGAAACCTTCCTCACATTTTGAGTCCCAAACAAACGCTTTCCCCTTTCTAGTCAACATCGTCAACGGTAACGCCAACATAGAAAATCCCTCAATGAATTTCCTATAATAACCTGCAAGTCCAAGAAAACTTCTTATCTCAGAAACTGACTTCGGAGCTTCCCACTTAGATACCTCTTCTATCTTAGAAGGATCAACAACAACACCACCCCTTGAAATCACATGACCAAGAAAACTAACCTCTTCTAACCAAAATTCACACTTGGATAGTTTAGCAAATAACTTCTTTTCTCGTAGAACTCCTAAAACCACTCTCAAATGTTCAGCATGCTCTTCCTCAGATTTCGAATACACCAAAATATCGTCAATAAACACCACAACAAACTTGTCTAGGTACGGATGGAAAATCCTATTCATATACTCCATAAATACCCCAGGCGCATTAGTCACCCCAAAAGGCATTACAGAATACTCATAATGTCCCTACCTTGCTCTGAAAGCAGTCTTCTGAATATCCTCAGTTTTCACACGTATCTGATGATACCCCGATCTCAAATCTATTTTGCTGAACACACTCGCCCCAACCAACTGATCCATCAAATCATCAATCCTCGGCAAAGGATACCGATTCTTGATCGTCACTTTATTCAGTTGCCTGTAGTCCACACACAATCTCATAGTACCTTCTTTCTTTTTAACCAATAACACTAGTGCGCCCCACGGTGACACACTCGGACGAATAAATTTCTTATCCAACAGATCTTCCAGCTGACTCTTCAATTCCGTTAACTCAACAGCAGACATACGGTACGGAGCCATCGATATCGGCCTAGTACCAGGTACCAAATCAATCGAGAACTCAACTTCACGTTCTGGCGGTAATTCATTCACTTCTTCAGGAAACACATCAGGAAAATCACACACCACGGCTAGATCGCAAATCACCAGTTTATCTTTAGCCTCCAAAGTCGCTAACAGCATAAACAACTCTGCCCCATCTGTTACTGCTTCATTCACCTGCCTTGCTGATAGAAACAAACTCTTTCCTTCCTCAATCTCAGGAAAGATCACAGTCTTATCAAAACAGTTGATATAAACTCGGTTAAACACCAACCAGTTCATACCCAGGATAACATCAATCTGCACTAGTGGAAGACACACTAGGTCCATTCCAAAGTCTCTACCAAAAATACTCAAAGGACAATTTAAACAAACTGAAGTAGTAGTCACTGAACCCTTCGCAGGAGTATCAATCACCATACTTCCATGCATCTCAGATATCTCTAATCTAAGTTTCACAGCACAATCCAAAGATATAAAGGAATGAGTCGCACCTGTGTCAATAATAGCTACAAGAGGAAAACCATTAATATAACACGTACCTCGGATCAAACGATCATCTGCAGAAGTCTCAGAACCCGATAAAGCAAAGACCTTGCCTCCCGACTGGTTCTCTCTCTTCGGCTTAGGACACTGTGGACTGATATGACCCACCTCTCCACAGTTGAAACAAGTCATAGTCTTCAACCGGCACTCTGCAGCCAAGTGACCACCTTTGCCACACTTGAAACACTTCCTCTCAGTACTGGTACACTCATGGATACGATGTCCAGCCTGACCACATCTGTAACACTTAGCAGGGGCACTGGAGTCTCCCCCACTAAGCCTCCTCATCCCACTCTGCCTCTGGAAACCTTTGCCAACTGCATACGGTTTTCCACGATCATTCTGATTCTTGCCTTTCCTATCAACCCTTTGCTGATAGCTCTCCGCTCTGGCCTTGGTATCCTGTTCAAAAATCCTGCAACAGTCCACCAAGTCAGAAAACACTCTAATCCGCTGATATCCAATAGCCTGCTTGATCTCAGGACGCAACCCGTTCTCAAACTTCACACATTTCGAAAATTCCCCAGTAGCCTCATCATAGGGAGTGTAATACTTCGACAGCTCTGTGAACTTAGCAACATACTCAGTAACAGACCGGTTGCCCTGCTTCAATTCTAAGAACTCCATCTCTTTCTTTCCTCTGACATCCTCTGGAAAGTACTTCCTCAGGAATCTCTCCCTGAACACCGCCCAAGTGATCTCAGCACTCCCAGCAGCTTCCAACTCAGTGCGGGTAGCAACCCACCAATCATCTGCTTCCTCTGACAGCATATGCGTACCGAACCTGACCTTCTGGTTATCGGCACACTCAGTCACTCGGAAGATCCTCTCGATCTCCTTCAACCACTTCTGAGCGCCATCTGGATCGTATGCTCCCTTGAACATTGGAGGATTGTTCTTCTGGAATTCACTCAGTTGACGAGCAGCTCCCAATCCCACAACATTCGGATTCCCTCCAAGTACTCCAGCTAGCATACCCAGAGCCTCAGCAATCGCAGCATCGTCTCTACCTCTTCCAGCCATCTCTATTCTGAAAGCCCAACAAGATAAAACAATAAGTACTGATAGGGTTACACAACACCTATCCCGTACAGGGAAACAGAATAATTACGACTCGACTCGACCGACTATGCTCTGATACCACTAATGTAACACCCTTCTAAAATACCCCAAAAGTTAAATTAAAACATCAAAACAACAATCAGAGTAGATATGCAATTTAAGGGTGTCACACTTGACACTTCACACCGTTTTCCAAAATATCCTGTCATGCTCATTTATTTAATCAAAATAAAACATTTGCATAATTCGCAGCGGATAAAGTCTAACAACAATGCAAAACATGTAACACATTACATGTAAACTTGTTCAACAATCATCAATGAAAAACAAGTAAAACATCCCGTCCCGATGTTACATCTACCAGAGCATGACCCACTAAGGGACTACACTAGACTCCAAGGACTAGCTTCTACTCAATCACTGCTCGTTACCTGAAACATAGTTGTAAGGGTGAGTTCCTCAATCGATATAATCAGCATTATAAATTATCATGTAATGTTAAGTAAGTTAACACATTCAATCACCCTAATCAGATCACACAATCAGTAACGGCAATGTCAACTCCAAAATCATACTCAACACAATCACCAAAACAACACGTATAATATTGGAATACATCCATTCATATTATACGCCATACATACATACATTATGCAATGAGACTCCATGCATGCGGTACCGACTATTCGTGAACATATAGTTCAACCTCACTGATCAAATCCAGATACGGCTACCAAGCTCATTAGTCCCACTCATTTGAGACCTAGTGACTCACTCACTAATTCCTCACCATGGGAATTAGCTACCACCCCAAGGGCTATGATATGCACGCTAATCACCTAGCATGCAAACATCAACAACAATCCACAATACTCACTCACTAATTCCTCACCATGGGAATTAGCTACCACCATAAAGGCCATAATATGCACGCTAACCCAACTAGCATGCAAACATCAACAATCCACAATGGACACATGCTCACACTCTAAGCCATAAAACAGTCCATTCCACAATTGCATACATAATACATACATTCACAGCATTATGCATATCATCATACATCATCAGCATATTATCACAAAATCATATCATGTCATGCCAATTAATAATCACAGTATTAGCACACTCTACTAATACCTACACTGCTCAAAGCAACGGGAAATGATCCCTACTATATCATACATCAGCTAAATTACATTACTCAGCTGAACAACCAAATAAACTGCACAACAACAGCTCAGAAAAATCACAATTCTGCCCATACGCGTATTGCCTAGTCCCATACGCGTATGGCCCATCTCCTGACCAAATCCCATACGCGTAACACCATCTCATACGCGTATGCTACGCGTAACACCTCTCCCATACGCGTACCAACAGAGACAAAACTACGTTAGAAATATCATCTTCTTCATCCATACGCGTATTGCCTAGTGCCATACGCGTACCAGACCATTTCATACGCGTATTGCCTAGTGCCATACGCGTATGACCAGAAATCAGATTTCCAGATCTGCTATGGTTTTCTCTACCACGAGATTCCTCAGATCCAACCTCCCACAGTCCAATTTACACAGTATTCGTTCATATCATCTAACACGAATCATACCCTATTCGATTTCACAAATTCTAACATTATTACATCTAATTCCTACGAATTCCCTTCAATTATAATCCAAATTTCGTTCATCCAATATTTCACAAATTTCAGCATACATCATTCTAATCAGAGTCAAATCAATGGTTTATCACTACCCATTACATGTTAACCCATAATACCCATCAAACGACGATAAACCCCCCTTACCTGAGTTAATCCGGCAATCCTTTAGCTTCGAGCTCTCCCTCTCTTCAACCCTTGTTCTCTGGCTCTTTGCCCTTTTTCCACTTTCCTGTCGCTTTTCCCTTTTCACGTGAAAAAACCTTTCTTTACCAAATGGAACTCTTTATATATATTCCAACTTTATTATTCCAATAATAATAATTCCAATAATAATAATTCCAATAATATTCCAATTATTTAATTAAATTAATAAATATACTATTAACTTAATTTAAATAATTATCTTATTTTTATCGGGGTGTTACACATGACCGGTGACATATCGCTTTTTATAGACTTCAAAGCAAAGAAGAAGGGATATGTTACTTATGGAGACAATAACAAAGGAGCTATACTTGGCAAAGGTAGTGTAGGTAATCCCTCTACCACTACTATTTCTGATGTCCATTTAGTAGAGGGGCTTAAACATAATTTGTTAAGCATAAGTCAATTGTGTGACAAGGGTTATAAAGTTTCTTTCACAAAAACTTGCTGCATAATTGAACATGCTGAACAGAACGTTGTGTTTAAGGGTGTAAGAGTAAACAATATCTATATGCTTGACCTTTTTGATGTATCTTTAACAAGTACTAAATGTCTAGTTACCTTGAATGATGATTCTTGGCTTTGGCATAGACGTTTAGCGCATGTTAATTTCGATTTGCTAAATAAGGTTGTATCTAAGGATCTAGTAGTCGGTCTTCCAAAAATAAAATTTTCAAAAGACCACCTATGTGACGCGTGCCAAATGGGAAAGCAAACGAGGGTCTCTTTTAAATCTAAAAATGTAATTTCAACTTCACGACCCCTTGAGCTTCTCCATATGGATCTCTTTGGACCTTCTAGGACAAAGAGCTTAGGTGGAAATTATTATGGTTTTGTAATCGTTGATGACTATTCTAGATTTACTTGGACTATATTCCTTCATAGCAAAGATGAAACTTTTTCCGCTTTTAAGAATTTTGAAAATCTGTCCCAAAACAAAATGAATTCCAAAATAAATACAATTCGTAGCGATCATGGTGGTGAATTTCAAAACTATCACTTTGATAAGTACTGTGACAAGTATGGTATTGAGCATAACTTTTCAGCTCCTCGAACTCCACAACAAAATGGCGTTGTGGAGCGTAAAAATCGTGTTTTAGAGGAGTTGGCAAGAACAATGCTAAATGAGGGTGGATTACCAAAATACTTTTGGGCTGATGCAGTTAGCACAGCTTGTTATGTTTTAAACAGGATCTTAATTCGTCCTATTTTAAATAAAACCCCTTATGAGCTTTTAAAAGGAAGAAAGCCAAACTTGTCACATCTTCATGTATTCGGTTGTAAGTGTTTTGTTTTGAATAATGGTAAGGAAAATGTTGGGAAGTTTGATGCAAAAGCGGATGAAGGTATCTTTCTTGGATACTCACAATCAAGTAAAGCATATAGAGTATATAATAAGCGTTTACTTACTGTTGAAGAATCTGTCCATGTTTCTTTTGATGAGTCTTATCCGAAAAGTGTCGGAAAAGGTATTTCTTTTGATGACGCAGGTGTATCTACAGAAGACATACTCAAGGAAGCTGTTAAGGAAACTGATCAGTCCAGAACAGTTGCCCATGAGAAGGAGGAAGATACTAGTCATGAAGAAGATGAGGAAGAAAGGACAGCTGAAGTGAATGACCTTCCACTAGCTTGGAAATCTTCAAAAGACCATCCTATTGACAACATCTTGGGAGATATTTCAAAGGGAGTAATGACTCGTTCTAAGATAAGTAATTTTTGTTCTCACTTCGCGTTTGTTTCACAAGTAGAACCTAAAAATGCCAAAGAGGCCTTGATTGATGAATGTTGGCTAATGGCCATGCAAGAAGAGCTTAATCAATTTAAAAGAAATGACGTTTGGGAACTTGTCCCTCGTCCGCGAGATCATCATATCATAGGTATTAAATGGGTTTTTAGAAATAAGCTTGATGAAAACGGAGTGATAACTAGGAACAAGGCACGTTTAGTAGCACAAGGGTATAACCAAGAGGAGGGCATAGACTATGAGGAAACTTATGCTCCAGTTGCTCGCCTTGAAGCTATACGTCTCTTGCTTTCCTATGCATGTTCTAATGATTTTAAGCTTTACCAAATGGACGTAAAGAGTGCGTTTCTAAATGGTTTCATAAATGAAGAGGTATATGTCTCACAACCTCCTGGTTTTGAGAATGCTGAAAATCCAGATTATGTTTACAAATTAAAACGAGCTTTGTATGGTCTTAAACAAGCCCCTCGGGTTTGGTATGAAAGGCTTAGCAAATTTCTAATTGATCATGGATATTCAAGAGGTAAAGTGGATAATACTCTCTTTATTAAACACAAGGGAAAGCACATTCTTTTAGTTCAAGTTTATGTAGACGATATAATTTTTGGTTCAACTAACATACACTTGGTCGAAGAATTTTCTAAGGTTATGCAGGGTGAATTTGAGATGAGTCTTATGGGGGAGCTGAATTACTTCCTAGGTCTTCAGATAAAGCAACTTGATGAGGGTACAGCAGTATGTCAAACAAAGTACTGCAAAGAACTACTCAAGCGCTTTGGAATGAACGACTCAAAATCAATTGACACCCCTATGCCTACCAACGGAAATCTAGATAAAGATGAGCATGGTAAGAGTGTAGATGTCAAAAAGTTCAGAGGTATGATTGGATCTCTTCTGTATCTTTCTGCTTCTAGACCTGACATCATGTTTAGTGTTTGTATGTGTGCACGATATCAATCAAATCCTAAGGAATCACACCTAAAAGTTGTTAAGCGTATATTTAGATATCTTCATGGAACATCTAAATATGGGCTTTGGTATTCCAAAGGAAGTGATTGTAGCTTAGTAGGTTACTCCGATTCTGATTTTGCTGGCTGCAAATCAGATAGGAAAAGCACGAGTGGTACATGTCACTTGTTTTCAAACTCCTTGGTAAGTTGGCATAGCAAAAAGCAGGTATCTGTGGCTTTGTCAACTGCAGAGGCTGAGTACGTTGCAGCCGGTAGCTGTTGCGCTCAGATTTTGTGGCTAAAGCAACAACTACAAGACTTTAACATTCAACTCAAACGTATTCCAATAAAATGTGACAACACTAGTGCCATCAACCTTACTAAAAATCCTGTTTTACACTCACGCACTAAACACATAGAGATTAGACATCACTTTCTTCGCGATCATGTTGAAAAAGAAGACGTTGTATTTAAGCATGTTGATTCTAAAAATCAGCTTGCTGATATTTTCACTAAACCTTTGGCAACGGAACCATTCTTCAACATTCGTCGCGAATTAGGGATCTTAGATCTCTCTCCATTGTTGTCTTAAGCATGTTTGTTCTTATTTATATCATGCCTCACCTTGGTTGATGAGATTTGCTTTAGATTTCACTTATTCCTCACAAGGCTACACCAACAGAGGTAATATCACTCCTTTCTATATCTCTTTTAGAACTATGTGATTGTGTATGTTAGAACAAAATTCCTCACTCTCGTTTATGTGAATTTCTTTGCATATATTGTTTGAACATTAAAATCTGATTTGTGAATCATACTTGGGCATAATTATCATGACATACTTCATAATGCATATCCATATTGCATAAAAATTAATTAAAATTTGGTTTGGCATCAGTATGTATCGATACAAACATGTATGTATCGATCCATGTCTTCTTCATTTCAAATCTGTCAAAATTGGTTCAGTATGTATCGATCCATCCGTCGTTTGTATCGATACATAGACCCTTTAAAAACAAAAATGTGTGACATGGATCGATCCATGGCCATATGCATCGACACATACTGATTGATATTTGGATTAAATGCATTCTTTTCTCACTCATGGATCGACACATCAGCAACTCTTATCACATCTCTTCATAAACTTGGTATCAGCAGTTCCCATACCTCCCAAAACCTGCGGCTAACCCTAATTTCCTTCATCATCATTCTTTCCAAAACCCTAAATTCATCTCACTTTTCTTCAATATTTCATCACCATGCCTCCAAGAACCATTCCAGCTAGAGCAAAGGGAAAAGGAAAAGGAAAGGAACCGGTTGGCACTTCCCAGCAGTTACCAGAAATTCCTCCAAATGCCTTAGATTTGCTTCATCCTGCTATTGCTACTGAGTTTGAGGATTCCTTCAAGACAAGGTTAGTTATGAAACCCCATGTTTTCGATAAACATGATGCTATTCATCTGCATCTCAATGATGTGGTTGAACTCCTTCATGCACAAAAACTTGGGTCATTTTTGTCTACAAAAAAACCAGTCATGAATAGTGCATGAAATTCATCAATAATTACAGAAAATTCTTATCACACATCACATATAATCAGAATTCACCCATAGCATACACCCTATTAGAGGTTAAGGACTCAGCTACCCTACCCCTCATGCATAAGCCCTTATTGAAGGTTATTCTCCCTGATTACCTTATATTTCCATCAAGCAAGCTCCCTAAAAACTTATGTTCTTCACTCCTTGAGCCCTATACTTGTTCTTCACACTTTTGTGTCTTTCTCTAAAACTTATGTTTTCACGTTCTAATCCCAAAAACTCTCTATTGGTCCCTTTTTATTAGAAACCTGACATCTTTTTTATTTGGTATCTCTATAATGTCCTCACTTATTCTCCTATTCACCAAAATACCCTTCATTCCTCTAATACTCTAGTTTCTTTTATCTTTCTTATTTACTAACTAATTTAATTATTTAAATTATCTAAAATATTATTTAAATTCTATTTACTTCTAATTACTTTGCTAACCCACCAAACTATCCCTACACCCTCCCATGACCCGCATACTCATACAAGAATCAAAATTTATTTATTTAATTAACAACTCAATAATTAATTAAAGACTTAAATAGTCTTTTGGTGCCTATAAGTTAGCGGATTTTTAATTTTGGTCCCTGTAATTTTTTTTGGTCTGAGTCCCTATATCTCACTTTTGTGTTGGTTTTAGTCCCTAAAAGCAAAATCCGTAGGAAAGTCCACAGGAAAACTGCGGATTTTGACTTTAGGGACTAAACCCAACACAAAAAGTGAGATATAGAGACTCGTACAAAAAAAACATTACAGGGACCAAAATAAAAAACTCGCTAACTTACAAGGACCAAAAGTGCATTTAAAACTTAATTAAATATACAAATTCATAAATAATCTAAATTAGGGTGTTACAACACGCATACACTATGTACTTTTTGGGACAATATAGTGGCGCCCACCATGGGGTCCGGTAAAACTAACCTTGGTCACACCTCCTTTTAACAAACAACATCTTTCACTCCGACCCTATCATCCCCTTTTTTCCTTTCTCACAGGAGATGCATAACAGGGTCCTAAATCAGACACCAAGCACCATCTCTGGAGGTATCTCTAATAAAATGACCACTCCAGGACCACCCAACAGAGATATGTGAGGCAGGTGCTTGCTGCAAACATCATATCCTCTAGTTTTACTAAGATAACCACATGAGTAACCAGGGCTAACATCATTTTCTATAAAGAAGATGCCCTAGGCTTCAATCCTCATGACGATGATCCCTTGGTCATCAATGTCCAGCATGGCAACTAGGATATCAGGTGCATACTGATAGACCCAGGTAGCTCAACTAATGTCCTGTTCTGGGATGTCTTCCAGAAGTTACAACTGAATTTCGATGACGTATAGGGGTTCACAGGCTCCCTGGAGGGTTTATTAGGGGAGCAGATATAAATAATGGGTTATGTGACCTTAAAAACCATATGCGAGGAGGGAGAGGATGCTAAAGCTATCAACGTCAACTAACTCATCATCTACACCATGTCTCCCTACAACATCATCATGGGGAACCTGGCTATCAACGCCATAATAGCGGTCATATCCATCCGATACTTAACCTTGAAATATTTTCTTCTAGATAGCTGAGTGGGCACCATTTGGGGAGATCAATAAAAAGCTCCCGAATGTTATATAAGCATCCTGGAGACAGCCAGAGAAGAGCTTCCATCGATTGATGTCCATCCCTCTGAAGTTCCAAATACTAACTTTGAGGGTTGGGACCCCAGATTGGGCACAAAGACGGAATGACTCACGCCCATAGAAGACTTGAAGGAAGTCCAAATATGACCTCACTCATATCAAGTCATAAAGATAGGCACCTCTTTGTATGAAAGGGAGGAGCAAGAGCTAGTGGACCGACTCAAATGAAACATCGACTTGTTCGCCTTGGCCCCCTCAGACATGTCAAGTATAAACACCAAAGTCGTGAGCCATCGTATTATCATTCATCCATCATTCATACTAGTGGCGCAAAAAAAGCGGAAGGCGGGCAAAGAAAATAGGGTCTCCATTGATGAAGACATAGAAAAATGCCAGATTCATCACTGAGACAAAGTACATCCCTTGGCTGGCCAACATGGTCCTGGTGAGAAAGGCCAATAACAAATGGCGCATGTGTGTAGACTTCACAGATCTGAACGCTACATATCCCAAGCACTCATACCCGTTGTCAGATATCAACTGCCTGATTGATAGATCCTCAGGATAATGAGTGTTGTGTTTCATCAATTCCTACTAAGGATACAACAAATTAAGATAGATCCATTGTGTAACACCTCAAAATTTGCCCTCCTCTTCTTGGGACTAGTTTAGCATATTGCATTTCATATTTTAGGGCATTAGGCATGTACATGTTGCATATCATTTGAAATAAGACAAGTCATCCTCCTAAGTCTTTCTCAGAAGATAAAGAGGTTGAGAGATTCAAGCCTGAGGGTCTTGTTGAATTGATCAATCACCTGAGGGTTTGTGCTTCAATTAGGGTTTCTAGAGGTTGAGTATTATCTTGTTGGCAAGGATATATCACCATCATCATGGTTTTATCATCACCAAGGGGTTCATTGTTCATGATCATGTTTCCTTAGGATTAGGGTTTTGACCTCTGGTCAACCCTAATCAGTGACTTCTATTCCAACCAGGGATTTTCAAGGAGATGAGGTTTTTTCTTGAGAAGGAGATCATCATATGATTTTATTGGGCTTGTAAAAGCTAGGGTTTCATTTTGGAGCCATTTCATCAAGTGGTTGAGGCTCAAAGTCATCTGTGCATGTTCAAGTCATCTAGGGCTCATAAAAGTCAATTGTGCAAGAATTGAGGGCTAGGAGGGGGAGAAATGAGTTTCAACATCTCATTCATGTTCAAAAGAGGTTCATTTGTCATTACAAACATATATCTTGAAGAATTTGAGGTCAGATCAAAAATTTCCCAAAATGGAAAGTGACCTGTAATTGAAAGTTTCCAAAAATGGAAAGGTTTTGGACCAAATTCAACTTGATTTTACATCATCAAAGAAGCTTCAAATGAATTTTTGTCCAACATGAAAGTTGAAGATCTCTCTCTCTCTCCCATTTCCAAAAAGTCCAAGATCATGAATTTATGATGAATGGTTGAGGAGATATGATCAAATCATTGTCAAGTGTGCATGGAACTTCAAAAGGGCATAACTTTTGACTCATAACTCCAAATTGAGTGCTCCTTTTTGCCAAATTCTTCTCATGACATGAACTTTCCAAAACATTCATCACATTGCATGAAAATTCATCTTATGATCATATGCATATTCATGCTTATTTTGGAGGGAAAATGCTAATTTTGAAATTGGTACATCATGGGAACAAATCACCATTGCCATTGTGTTAATTGGAAGTTTTTAAGTGGAATTGATCAGCCATATAGCATTGTTCACGTGGGATTGCGCTATGCACCATGCAAAATGTCATTTTTGGCCAAACACCTTATTTTCACTTAATCTCAACTAAACATGATTAATTTTGATTAAGAGTGGATTAACACGGAGTATATATACATAATCATAACAGAATTTGAGAGATTTCACCATTTCTAGATCTAGAACTTTTTCCCTCTATTTTTTTCTCTCAATCATAATTCAAATTTTCTCCACATAACCTTGCTATATTCTTCCATATTCTTGTTCTCTGGTGTGGATTTAGTATAGATCAAGCCTTGGATCATCAAATTTGGACCAGAATCGTGCATGTGAAGCTCAAGAACATAGCCATGGCAGTTGAGATTTAAGCTAGATCTATACAGTTCCAAGCCTCAATTTCTTCATCAAACTTCATAGCAAGTGATCAGGAGTGTGTTGCAAGCTTGCTAGGCCTTGAAACTGCAGATTCCAGAAGTTGATCTTCAAGAGGTCACATTTTCGATCATCTTAATTCTCTGTTTTATGTGCATGTTAGTGTAGATCTTATGTTGCTGATAATTCTAGTGAAAATTTCGTGTGATTTGGTGGCTTATTGACTGAGATATGTGAGATTGAAAGTTTGAATCCAAAAATGTTTGTCTTCGATTCTCTTGATTTAGGAAGAGTTAGGCTTGGATTTTGCTTGATCTGAATTCCTTGTTGAAAGAGCGTTCTAATGATATAAAGATTTCGTGTTTCTGGAAATTTTTTCACATGAGCTTACTGTTCCTTCACCGTCTCCACGAAGGAGACGGTTGTTTCCTCTGCGAGCTAAAGTGCGCTCCGCCTCTGGTTTTATGTTAGGGTTCCATCCCAGTCAGTGCCACATGTGCGCCTATTTGGCCAATTGATTGGCTGTGCTTTCGCTGACTTGCTCGCGTGGCCATTGGATGCGCTGACTGTAGCGCCACTTCATTAGTAAAACTCAGCGTTTTGGTACATGCTCCCTCACTTCGATTCTGGCTGAGAGCAAATTTCAAATTAATCCATATTTATCTTTTCCCTCCATTTCATATACATATTTCATTTTAATTCAATTTTTTTCCAAACTTCCAAAAATCATAACTTATTGAAAATAGCTCCAAATTGAATGCAATTTTTTGCCAAATGTTCATTAAAATGTCTAGTATTTTATCATGTGATTTCCCTGATTTTATCCCTTCTGGAATTTGATTTGTGTTGGATGGATTGATCATGTGTGCATATGTGACATTGCCTTGTTATTTCCATTGTGAAATGCTTGATATTAATCCAATTGCCATGAAATTTTGTGTGATGGTTCTTAACATGTTGATTGACATTTTAGGCTTGGTTTGGTATTTTTCTCATGTTCCATCCCTGTTTTATGTACATGTTTGTATGGTGTGACAATGTATGTCACACAATTGGATGTCCTATTTGATCATTTTCATTTCCATATCAATTGATCTCTTCTGTTACAATTTTTGGTATGCTAATTGTGTTTGATGTGTTGAATGCTCATGAAAATTTCTAGAATTGTTTGAGCCATTTCTGATTTAATGTGCATTTTCTCATCTTGTATGTCCAATTGATGATCATGTTGTGTGCATTGCCTTCTCTTGGTTGAATGATAACCTTGCTTGATGATTTTGATTTGGTCCTTTTTAGGACATGTTCATGATTGATTAAGGATGATTTATGTTGAGTTTTAGCTTCTGTTTTGAAGTTTTTCTTCACCTTTGACCCTAGGCTTTGCCCTAGGCGTTTGTACTCACATTTGAGTTGTGAATTTCATGTTCAAGCATCCATCTCCATGATTGATGTTGCTTCTTCATTTGAGCTTGGCCATTTGTTATTGTTTGCTAACATTTGTTTATTTTGTAGGATTTGATGATAATTCACTTGAGTGTTTGCCTTATGGCTTACTCATTGTGCATATTGGATTTGTCTGTCTGTTGAGATCTATTGACTGTTGTCTGTTTGTCTGAATGTAAATATTGACTGTTTTAGCTTTTCTTACAGGTACTTTAGCCGCTTTAACTCATTATTTGAGTTGCTTTGCTTGGCTTGTGGTTGCATACCACTTAGGTAAATCCCTGATCTCCATGTAGTCTGGAAGACCTGTCATGTTATTTTGGCAGGCCCCTGTCTGAAGCCCTCCTTAAGAGGCAATGTTTGTGGTTGCTTATCTTTGTGCCTTGTACATGTAAAGACCTCCTAAGTGAAGAGGCATTGGCAAATAAAAGGGATGTGTAATCCATCCCCTGCTATTCAGTTGTGTCTTTCATCTTGCTCACACCCTGTGTTGATGCACTTTGAATAAAAAAACCAAAATCTTGTTGTGTCAAGTCATGTGGAATAGAGTCCCACATTCTGGACTCCCACACATTCTTTGATTCAAGCTCACCCAGGCCCGGGTTAAGAGCTATGAGGCATAACCCTCATCTCCATTTCATCTGCTCACCCTAACTCTCAATGTTAGAGGTTAAGAGCCTGACCACCCATTCCAGTATTTGGCTTGTTTGTCAAGGTCAATATGACCCCTTGACTAAAGCCCAACCTTGTTTGAGCCCCCTTGGTTGTGTATAGTGTGTGCTATTTGCGTTTGATGTTTATCTGTTTTGCTTCTCATCTCTTTTCTGTAGGAGTCGTATGATCAACTTTCAAGGAAGTTGAACGTACGTAGAGATAGACTTGAGTTGACTCGCTGCCTGTGTGAGTCAAACTCTTGTTAGAAACCTCAACCTAGGACTATTGTGGATTACACGATAACTATTAGGCTCGAGTCAGTCTCCCTTTTAGTTTGTCATTTCCCAGTCTCTAGTTAGGATAGAAATTTTTCCCCTGTTCAGGGGAACTACGTCGCCCTGATCCTCATACCAGATGAGGTACGTAGGCAGGAGATCGTGCGAGATCTCTCCGGGCGCCCTTTTTCTTTTTGTGTGTGTGTTTTGCTTGACAGCTATTAGGTCCGAGTTCCCGACTCCCTTCTAGTCTGTGTGTTCAACCTTTTTCTTTTTCAACTCTTCTGCTTTGCGTGTGTGTTTGGAGTCCGATGTAAGCCCAGCGATTGGCATTCGGTTTCCCGCTTGTGTTTGTTTGTTTGTGGAGTTGGATGTAAGACCAGCAATTGGCATTCTGATTCCAGTTGTGTGTTTGTTCTGATGTCTCAGCGTCTTTGTGTGCGTTTTGTTTCGGCGTGCATTAGCCGAACTACGGTAGCTCTGATTCTCATTCCAGATGAGATACGTAGGCATAGGATGCGATATCCTAGCGAGCCCCGTTCCCCTCTTCTCCCATCTGTGTTTTATTCTAGTGTGCGTGCATTCTTTTGAGCAGTTATTTGGCAACCTTATTCTATTCTTTTGAGCGTGGATCCCGTCGAGTACGACGAACGTGAGGGGGTGCTAATACCTTCCCCTTGCGTAACCGACTCCCGATCCTTGTAATCTTCGGTCGTAAGACCATTTCCTTTCCAGGTTTACTTCGAGCGTTTCCTTTCCCTCTTTTGGGATAAATAACGCACGGTGGCGGCTTTGTTTGTTTGCTTTTTCCCGCCGGTTGTTTTTCGCGGATGCGACAGCTGGCGACTCTGCTGGGGACTAAGAAGTTGACCTCTTGCTGGTCCATCTTCCCTAAGCGAGTCATTCCTAGCGCTCTCTAGGATAGTTTTGGTTGTTTTTACTGCTTTATTTATTGCATTCAGGATAATTATACTGTGATTATATACATTTGCATATGTGTTTGCATGCATCATATTATCATTGTGCTGGACTCTATACAGGTTGGTTCCTCTGATTTGGGGGTGGGTGTTCTGAGTGGGGCCCAATACCCAGGCCCGAGTATACACCTAGGATTAGCGTGGTCTCATGTCTCTTCAAATGTTGTACGACATGATGCGGAGATGTGACATACCACAGCCGGACGAGGTTCATCTGAGAGAGTCCTTCCGGGTGGAGTTATTCCACTTAGGTTGGGTTATCTCATCTGAGCTATTGACTTCGGTGACCGTTCTTTCCCGGATCTTTGGTTTAGACGATCTTATGAGAGCTACAGCGGCACACCCGAAAGGGAAAACCCGTTGAGTATCTTGTCCGATTGTCGAGACCATTATCCGCCTTAGGATGACCTGATTAGAATTCACCTATGAGGGGAGGGTTTGATCTTACAGATGCATGTTCTGATGGTGACTTTGATGGTGACTAATGGTTCAGATATTGATCAGAGTCCTGTTTATAAGTCGGATTTATGGATGTTTATTTCTGAGACGTCGGAGTTCTGTCCACGGTATTTATCAGTGGGGATCCGTTTATTTCAGGATTCCCTGGGTTGGTACAGATGATTTTTGTTGTTATCAGATCAGTGGTTCTCCAGTGATGGTGATGATATATCCTTCAGTTCCGTTTATTTTGGAACCTCTCAAGTTGGATTTAGGGTTACACAGTACCTCAGATGGTTGTGATCAGTTCAGAGACCAGGGCTTTAGTACAGTTGATGTTCAGATGACTTGGAGGATGGCACAGTGCATTGCGTTCATACATCAGCATCATTCCCATTTTGCATTTATCCGCATCTAACACATGTTTATCCATATGCAGGGGACATTCTTGATTGAAATCCTGGTTGAGAGACTTCTTTGTTCCAGACATGAGGACCGGCTTGAAGGACGATGTTGTCTACAGTTTCTTCGACCCAGAGATTGGTGTGCTGAGAGATATGATAGCATTGATTACACCTGACCGTGTGGGGATGTTCCGTGAGGCATACGGTGGTATTCTGAAGTTGGTTTTCAGGCTCATAGACAGTGATAGGAGCACCATCCATACTCTTCTCCAGTTCTATGACCCAGGTTTGAGGTGCTTTGTTTTCCCAGATTACTTGTTGGGACCTTTGATGGAGGACTATGCCAGTATCCTGGGTATTCAGGTCAGAGATCAGATTCCTTTCTATGTCACTAAGGGGGAACCTGATGTTGCTGAGATTTCTCGTGCTCTTTATTTGAGCCCAGAGGTGATTAAGGGGGGTTTGAAGGAGAAGGGAAAGTTGCCTGGTTTTCATCTGAGTTTCTTGGAGGCTAAAGCCAAGGAGCATGCTGTTGTGGGTAATTGGAGGACCGTTTGTGCTTTGATTGCTGTGAGCATCTATGGGATCATCATGTTCCCTAACCAGAAGAACTTTGTGGACATTAACGTTATTCGGTTGTTTATGCAGAGGAATCCTATTCCTACCTTGGTTGGGGATGTCTATTACTCGATCCATAATCGGAACGAGAAGCGGCGTGGGGGATTGATCCGGTGTTGTGCTCAGCTGTTGTACAAATGGTTCATGGGGTATTTGCCTTCCAGAGGTGCATTTGCCTTTCTTGATCCTACTGTCAAGTGGTCAATCAGTTTGATGGGTTTGCGAGCCAGAGACATAGCTTGGACTCACAGTGGTATGGCTGGACGAGATTTCATTTACAGTTGTGGGAGTCTTCCCAATGTGCCTCTTATAGGAGTTCAAGGTTGCATTAATTACAACCCGGTGCTTCTTAGGAGACAGATGGGATTTGCTGTGGAGGGTCCTCCTCTCGGGCGAGAGATTCAGGAGTCTTTCTACTTCCCAATTGAGGGTAATCAGCCAAGGTTGAGGCAAGTGTCTGATGAGTGGCGTGACATTCAGAGGAAGGGCAAGGTTCCTTTTGGCAAGGTTAACAGCAGGTCTTTTCCTCCGTTTGATGATTGGCTTAGGAAGAGGATTGAGCTCACGCATCTACCGTTTCCTGGAGGTGATCCTTGGTATCCTTTGATTGAAGGGCCATGTTCTTCTGTCAGCATGGAAGAGTTCCTTGAGATGAAGAAGGCCAGAGATCAGTTGCAAGCAGAGAAGACTGAGTTGGAGGTGAGTGTTGCTAGGATTCAAATGGCTAATCAGGAAATCAAAAGGAAAATGGAAGACCAGGATAAGAGACATGCCATGGAAGTGAAGCGCTTTGAGATAGACACTGCCTATTACCGCAAGATCAGCCAAGCGTTGGAGTCATCTACAAAGGAGCACGACATTACCAAGGGGAAGCTAGCTAGAGCTTTGAGGGATATTGAAGATGAGAAGAGGAGACAGGTCCTTGTGAAGAATCAGAGAGATGCCAGAGTCAGAGTTCTTATCGCCGAGTGGGAAGCAAAGCTGAAGATTAAGGAAGCAGAGAACACGAAGATTATTGCTGAGAGAGATCACTATCTTGCTGAGAGGGATCATTATTTCCGACAGATGAAGATTCACCAGAAGGAAGTGGGGAGATTGCAGCAGGAGAACATTGAGCTCAGGTTCACCATGAAGTTTACCGGGATGGTTGATGATGTAGGGCCTTCTGTGGGACCTTCGTCAGATTAGACCTTTCTTATTTGTGTTGGATTACCGTCAGGCCTGTTGACGGAATTCACTTGCTTGTATTTCCTTTCTGTTTCTGGAGAATTGTAATTTGATTTGTGTCAGACTTGATGTATGACTCTCGCACATATTGTGCACTTTTGATATACAGTGGTTATTTTCATTCTGTGATTGATCTTCAAGCCTTATTTGCTTTGCTTCACTCACACAGTACACACATGGTTGGGTAATATCTTTGCTAAATCATATATCTCTGCTCGGATTGGCAAAATCAGATGATTGACATCAGAATGTTGCTGGCAAATTATTCTCTGTCTCGATGAAGCTAGGATCGAAAGACAGAGTGTTCCTCATATGGATAGACATTGCATTCATGCATGAATCATAATAACTTGTCTTCTATTTTGTAGGTGTCGGTTTCTAACGTGCTTGATTGTTACAAGAATCATTGCTCGCGCACGTAGAATCATTCCTTTGCACGCAGCACGTTCACACAGATACCCTACCAGACGCAACACATCTAGGATGATGGATCTACCCAACGCAGATATTCTCGAGCTGAAGGAGAAAATGAGTGAACTGATCAATGTCATGCAAGGGTTCGCCGTGGGACAAAAAGCACTTGCTGATAAAGTGGAGAAGCTCGAGCGGGCTTCAGCTGCCAACAGTGGTAACAATCAGGAAGGAGTGTCCAACAATGGCCTTGGGGGTTCTAGGGATGGAGGAGATCTCAGAAAGAAAACTACTGCTGGTGTAGTGATAAGTAATGGGGGTGGTTTCGGTGTTGCCACAGGCAGTGGACCAGGTCCGATGGGTAACAATCTGAAGGATAGCCTGTTTCCTCTTTTCTTCGGGGCTGAGGAGGATAGAGAGGAAGACAAAGAAGCGGATCAGTTCTCCATGTTGAATGAACAGTTCGGGCAATACGGTGTCCAACCACCAAACAGAGAGATTCAGGTGTTGGCGGAGAAAATCAGGGCTCTTGAAAGCTATGCTACTCCGGGGGTTGTTAACATGTCGAACATGGGGCTTGTTGAGGGGATTGTGATTCCACAAAAGTTTAAAGCGCCCTCGTTTGACAAGTATAATGGGAGTTCTTGCCCGGAAACTCATCTCCAGGCTTTTGTCCGAAAGATTTCTGCTTATACAATGGACCAGAAGCTTTGGATGTACTTCTTCCAGGACAGCTTCTCTGGTGGGTCTCTGGAATGGTATACCAAGCTGAGAGCATCGGATATCAAGAGCTGGCAGGATCTTGGAGATGCTTTCTTTAAACAGTACCAGTTCAATGCTGACATGGCTCCTAGTCGTACCCAGCTGCAGGGTATGTCTCAGAAGCCAAATGAAGGGTTTAAAGAATACGCACAGAGATGGAGGGAGTTGGCTACCCGAGTTCAACCTCCGTTGGTAGATCGGGAGATGTCTGATCTGTTTATGGGTACCCTTCAGGGGACGTTTGCATAAAGAATGGTGGGATGCCCGGTTACCAACTTTGCAGACATAGTGGTGGCAGGGGAAAGAATTGAGAGTTGGCTGAAGATGGGGAAGATCCAGGGAAGTGCTTCATCGTCTGGATCGAAGAAGCCCTTTGGTAATGGCCAACGTAAGAAGGAGGGTGATATGAGTGTCGTGTATGCCCAGAGGGGACAAGGTAGGGATCGTTACTACCAGCACACTGCTACGGTAACCATTCCTACTGATAATCAACAACAACATCAACAACAACATCAACAACAACCGCAACAGCAACGACAGCCATTTCAGCAGAGACCGCAGAGGGTCGGGTATCAAATGAGAGGACGAATGGCTGATCGTCAATTTGATAGGCCACCTGTGACATACTCATTCTTGTTGAAGAAGTTGAAAGACTTGGGGTTGGTTCAGTTGAGGACTTTGGCTCCGTTGAGACCTGACCAGAGGCCTCCCAACTATGATGAGAACGCCAAGTGCGAATTCCACTCTGGTGCCCCTGGACACAATGTGGAAAATTGTAAAGCATTTAAACATGTGGTCCATGACTTGGTGGATTCTAAGGCTATCAACTTCGCACCATCTCCAAATGTTAATGCTAATCCCATGCCTGCGCATGGTCAAATGGGGGTGAATGTGATTTCTGAAGATGGTAGAAGAATTGGGTTGACAGAGGTAGACCAGTTGAAGACTCTGTTGGCTGAGGTCAAAAGACAATTGTTGAAGAATGGGGTCTTCCCGGGTTGTGATGACTGTTGTGCTGCGTGCACTGTTGCTATCAATGGGTGTGTTTTCTTGAGGGAGGCTGTCCAGAAGATGATGAATGAGGGAAGCCTCAGATTTGAAAAGATTGATTCGGGGAAGGAGGATGTCTCCACCATAACCATTTACTTCGACCCGGTTGATTTGTCAACGCTGGCAGATGCGGCTCCGGTTACCATCACGGTACCTGGACCAATTCCTTATGACAATGACGACGCGGTGCCGTGGAATTATGGTGGAGAAGTCTATTGCAATGGGGAAAAGTTGGAGGATCAGACTGCAGGTGAAACCACCGTTTCAAAGGTGGATAATGCCGGACCCAGTGGTTTCACTCGCAGTGGAAGGTTGTTTGCACCGGACGCTTTGAGGAATGGAGATGGGGGAAAAGAAAAGAAAGATAAGGTCGAGGCTTTAGCCAGGGCGAGAGGGAAGCAGGTGGTAAGCGAGGTTACTCCGGTGGTGACACCGGCGCCTGGTGGGTCGGAGAGAGAACTTGATGATGAAGCTGAAGAATTTTTGAGAATCATCAAGAAGTCAGAGTACAAGCTTGTTGACCATCTGCAACAGACTCCATCCAAGATCTCAATCTTGTCTTTGTTGCTGAGCTCCGAGGGGCATAGAGAGGCTTTGTTGAAAATACTGAAGAGAGCATATGTTCCCCAGGAGATAACAATCAATCAGTTGGAGACGGTGGTGTCAAATGTCAATGCCAGCCATGGGCTGGGTTTCACTGATTTGGATCTGACTGTGGATGGGCGGAATCACAATAGAGCATTACACATTGCCATGGAGTGTAAAGGAGCGGTGCTTTCGCACGTGTTAGTGGATACCGGCTCATCGCTCAATGTGTTGCCTAAGAAGGCCCTGACGAAGCTGGACTGTGAAGGGCTAATCTTGAGGCCCACAGACTTGGTTGTGAGAGCTTTCGATGGTTCTAAGCGGGCTGTGTTTGGGGAAGTGGAGCTCCCACTGAAGATCGGGCCTGAGGTGTTTAAGTCTGTATTTTATATCATGGATATTCAGCCGGCATACAGTTGCCTGTTGGGTCGCCCATGGATTCATGCTGCTGGAGCAGTGACTTCGACTTTGCACCAGAAACTGAAGTACATCTAGGAAGGGCAGGTCGTCACAGTTTGCGGAGAGGAAGACATCTTCGTCAGCCACCTATCATCGTTCAAATATGTGGAGATGGACGGTGAAATTGTTGAAACACCAAGTCAAGCATTCGAAACCGTCAAGGTGGAGAATGCTATTTTTGCTAAAGAGGAGAAACCGTCCATTTCTTCGTATAAGCAGGCCGCTGAGGTGGTGAAGAATGGAGAAGCTCCTGGTTGGGGAAAGATGATGGACATCGCCGCCAAGAAAGACAGATTTGGGGTTGGTTATCAGCCGGGCCGAGGCTCGTCTGGGCAGAACAGAGGACATCGTCCGCCGTTCACGTTCACCAGTGCTGGAATGCTGGATCCAGATCACATCTGTATGGTGGGTGAAGAAGTTGACAGTGACTGTGAGCTTGATCAATGGATAAAGCCGTGCGTACCAGGGATGGAATTCCAGAACTGGAAGGCCAAAAATATCATCACTGTCACTCTACGTGAAGAGTAATATTTCCTGTTTTTCAATTTTGTCTGCATGAAAGCCATACGTTTTGCCCGAAACGTAATGGTTCATTGTAAGGGTCACCTCATGTTTCATTTTGCAAAATTTGCATCAGTAATAAATGGATGTTTTTCTTTAAAAGCGGTGTTCCCTGTTTTTCATTTATTTTTGCAGTTTAAAAACAAAAATAAAAATGGCAATGTTTGTTTTCATTTTTCTTTTCATTTGCTTCGATCCGGTTCTAAAGCAATGCATGAATCAACATTCATGCAGATGCGATCATTCTCCGGATCTCATTGATAACAATCCTGTTACACCCTCATATGACTTCGACAATCTGATCTATCATGCCGAAGAAGAAGGCGAAGAAGATTGTGAACTGCCGGAGGAATTAGCCAGGTTGTTAAAACAAGAGGAGAAGGTGATTCAACCGCATGAGGAGCAAGTTGAGATTGTGAATCTGGGTACCGAAGAGGTTAGAAAAGAAGTGAAAGTTGGGGCTGCTTTGGAGGCGAGTGTTAAGAGCAGAATGGTAGCCTTGTTGAAAGAGTATGTGGATATCTTCGCCTGGTCTTATCAGGATATGCCAGGGTTGGATACTGATATCGTTGTGCACAAGCTACCGTTGAGAGCAGATTGTCCTCCAGTGAAGCAGAAGTTGCGCAGAACTCGACCTGAGATGGCCATGAAAATTAAAGAGGAGGTTCAGAAGCAGTTGGATGCTAGTTTCCTCGCTGTCACTAATTATCCGCCTTGGGTCGCGAATATTGTGTCGGTGCCGAAGAAGGATGGGAAGGTGAGAATGTGTGTGGACTACCGGGATTTGAACAGAGCTAGCCCGAAGGATGATTTCCCATTACCTCACATCGATGTGTTGGTAGATAATACAGCTCAGTTCTCGGTGTTTTCCTTCATGGATGGCTTTTCTGGCTATAATCAAATTAAAATGTCGCCATATGATATGGAGAAAACAACGTTCATCACACCGTGGGGCACTTTTTGTTATAAGGTGATGCCATTCGGTCTCAAGAACGCCGGTGCTACTTATCAGAGGGCTATGGTGACTTTGTTTCATGATATGATTCATCATGAAATCGAATGCTATGTTGATGACATGATAGCAAAGTCCCAGACGGAAGAGGGGCATCTGGTAGATCTGGCCAAGTTGTTTGACCGGCTGAGACAGTTCAGACTGAGGTTGAATCCGAATAAGTGCACTTTCGGAGTGCGGTCCGGTAAATTGCTGGGGTTTATTGTGAGTGAAAGAGGAATCGAGGTTGATCCTGCTAAAGTAAAAGCAATAAGAGAAATGCCTGAACCGAGAACAGAAAAGGAGGTTCGTGGTTTCTTAGGTAGATTGAACTACATTTCACGGTTCATATCTCATCTAACAGCCACGTGTGAACCTATATTCAAATTATTGAGAAAAGATCAAACGGTCAGGTGGAATAATGATTGCCAAGCGGCATTTGAAAAGATAAAAGAATATTTGCAGGAGCCTCCGATTCTGATGCCTCATGTGGAGGGACGACCGTTAATTCTGTATTTGACGGTCCTCGAGGGGTCTATGGGGTGTGTATTGGGGCAGCATGACGAGTCTGGTCGAAAAGAGCATGCCATATACTACCTTAGCAAAAAGTTTACCGACTGTGAAACAAGATATTCACTGCTCGAGAAAACTTGTTGTGCTTTGGTATGGGCTGCTCGCCGACTGAGACAGTATATGCTGGTTCATACCACTTTATTGATTTCCAAGATGGATCCGATCAAATATATTTTTGAAAAGCCAGCATTGACCGGACGGGTTGCGAGATGGCAGATGATTTTGACCGAATATGATATCCAGTATACCTCTTAGAAAGCAATTAAGGGGAGTGTATTGTCTGATTACCTCGCCCAGCAACCCATTGAGGATTATCAACCGATGAAGTTTGAATTCCCTGATGAGGACATCATGTTTCTCAAATCGAAATATTGTGAGGAACCAATCCTGGAGGAGGGGCCTGACCCTGAGTCCGAATGGATTCTGATGTTTGATGGGGCCGTTAACGTGAATGGTAGCGGTGCTGGTGCTGTTTTGGTTACGCCGAAAGGATCCCACATTCCTTTTGTTGCCCGGCTAACATTTGAGTGCACCAACAACGTGGCTGAATACGAAGCTTGTATTTTGGGGATTGAAGAGGCGATTGATTTGAGGATCAAGAACCTTGTTATATATGGAGATTCGGCTTTGGTTGTGAATCAGGTTAACGGAAAATGGTATACGCATCAATCTCATTTAATTCCATATCGGGATTATACGAGGAGGTTATTGACGTTTTTCACCAAGGTGATATTGCATCATGTGCCGAGAGAAGAGAATCCTTTGGCAGATGCTTTGGCTACTCTGGCCGCCTTGATTAAGGTGCAGTGGTGGAATCAGTTCCCAAGTGTTGAGGTGGGACGTCTGGATAGACCGGCTTATGTGTTTGCTGTTGACACAGCGCCTGATGATGAGAAGCCGTGGTATTACGATATCAAGCGCTATCTGGAAACCCAAGAATATTCTGAGGGAGCATCCAAGAAGGACCGGAAGACTCTAAGGAGGTTGGCCATGGTGTTCTATCTGAATAAGGATGGAGTTTTGTACAAGCGGAATTTTGATTGGGTTTTGCTCAGATGTGTTGATGACAGAGAAGCAAGCCAGTTGATGAAAGAGGTACATGAGGGGTCGTTTGGTACCCATGCCAGTGGGAATGCAATGGTGAAGAAATTGTTGAGGGCTGGATATTATTGGATGACGATGGAGGCCCAATGTTTCAATTTCGTGCGGAAATGTCATAAATGTCAGATTTATGCTGATAAGGTGCACGTGCCTCCAAATCCGTTGAGCTTGATGTCATCTCCGTGGCCGTTTGCTATGTGGGGCATTGATATGATTGGGAAGATTGAGCCTACGGCTTCGAATGGGCACCGGTTCATATTAGTGGCTATCGATTACTTCACCAAGTGGGTGGAAGCCGCCTCTTATGCAAACGTGACGAAGCAGGTCGTGGCCAGGTTCCTGAAGAGAGACATCATTTGCAGATATGGAATTCCCGAGAGAATCATTACTGATAATGGTTCTAATCTCAACAATAAGATGATGGCAGAACTGTGCCGGGAATTCAAGATCGAGCATCACAATTCTTCTCCTTATCGTCCGAAGATGAATGGGGCGGTTGAGGCAGCCAATAAGAATATTAAGAAGATTGTGCAGAAGATGGTCGTGACCTATAAGGATTGGCACGAGATGTTGCCATTTGCATTGCATGGGTATCGAACCTCGGTGCGTACATCCACGGGGGCAACGCCATTCTCGCTTGTGTACGGAATGGAAGCCGTGCTACCGGTTGAGGTTCAAATTCCGTCGTTGAGAGTCCTGATGGATGTGAAATTGCAAGAGGCTGAATGGGTAAGGACTCGGTATGAAGAGTTGAGCCTGATTGAGGAAAAGAGGCTAGCGGCCATTTGTCATTGGCAGTTGTACCAGCAGCGGATGAAGCGTGCTTTTGACCGAAAGGTGCGGCCTCGGGTATATCATACGGGCGATATGGTGTTGAAAAGGATCATTCCTCCTCAGAACGATCGTAGGGGCAAGTGGACACCTAACTACGAAGGCCCATTCGTGGTCAAGAAGGTTTTCTCTGGTGGAGCCTTATTGTTGACGACCATGGATGGCGAGGATTTTCCATCCCCTGTGAATGCGGACGCAGTTAAAAAATACTTCGTATAAGAGACCCGCTGGACGAAAAGAATAAAATAGTCCAGGCAAAAAAGGGCATCCCGGCGAACTAGAAGAAAAATAAAAAGGTTCGGGCAAAAATTAGGGATAAAAAGAAAAAACTGTACACCCGGCAAGTCGAAAACCCCACAAGGGCGGCTTGGGCAAAAAAGGGTATCCCGGTGGACTGAAAACCCGAAAGGGTGGTCCAGGCAAAAGAGGGATTGAAACGAACAACTGCGTCCAGCATGATCGTTTGTACTTTGGTTATGACACGTGGATAATCCCCGGCAGGGATCAATCGGGAACGTCTTGTTCAGAAGGCAGAAAGCGCGGAGAGTCTGAGGACATATGGGGTGTAACTGAGTTGGAACTCGATGAGATCACGGGTTCACATTGCCATTAGCGTAGATTTTCCTTTTGTGCGCAATTACCTCTTTTCAGGAATTGCTTCCTGTGTATTGCTCATTTATGAGCCACATTTTCAATCAATAAAATGCATATTCAGTCAAATAATTTCGTTTTTGTTTTCATTACCGCTGTGATTGCAAAAACATCCGTTTATTTTGATAAGAATTGTTGCATTTTAAGACATACAGGTCTCTTCCAATGCATGTTGATAAGATTGAAAGCCTGGAATCTTATTCGGAAGGTTGAGTGACCTAGGTGTTGAAACTTTGGCATGCCTGGGGCACGTTTTTATCTAACGATCTCTTTTGCAGGTGCTGTTAGATGTTTTCACTCACTTGCAGGTTGTGATGTGAAGCTTTTGACAAAAGATCCCCGCGGAGTCCAGTCAGGGACAAGAGAAATAGAAGAATGGTGAAAAGACGACGAAAGACGTGCGACGATCTTGGAGGATTAATCAAGAAGACTCTTCAAAGTCTAAGGACCGGAAAGTTTGTATGAATCCAGGGAGTTCGATCTCCGTAGAGTACGGAGAAGTCGAGAATACAAGGTGATGAATCAGAAAAGTCCAGACGAGCCTGGGAGCTCTCAAAAGTGGAAAGCTGACACTGGATTTAGATGTTGAATACCAGGGTTCGACGAGTCGACGGGTGTTCTGTGCCAGACTTTCCTTATTTCCCCAAGCAGAGTCGGGATTGTTATCTCCCCAGCAGATTCAAGGTCTGTGTCTTCCCTAGCAGAGTCGGGATTGTTATCTCCCCAGCAGTTTCGAGATCGGTATTTCCTCAGCAGCCAGGCCTGAAGGTTGTTATTTCCCTAGCAGAGGTGTCTGTGGGTAGCAGTTTCCCCTAGCACGGCGGAGCTTGTTAGTTTCCCCCAGCAAGTCGAAGATTGTTGTGTTCCCCGCAGAGTGTGTTGGTGGTTTCTTCCCCGGCGAAGTCCCCAGGCAGATCGGGTTCAGCGGAGGTCATCCCTGGTGAGGGTTGCCTATTTCCCAACAGCAGTGCTATTCCCCAGCAGGGTGGAGATTGGAGTGTTGTCGAGTTCCTCAGTAGAGTGCCTCGAGCTCCCCAGAAGAGTCCCTTGAGGGGGATACTTTTTAGGCATTCATCATTTAGATAAGCATAGCATATTGCATAGCTAATTGCATAGCATTTCCATGATTATGGAGCATTACGCTAAAAATCGTCATGCATCAGCATTGCAAGCATAAGCTAGTCCCAAGCCGCGGTTACCGTTTGAGAGGTGGTTAGCCGGTTGACGAGGATGTTACTCTGAGGAGTCTAGCATCATGACGTCAGATCAATAATATTCCCCAGTAGTGCGATATTGGAGGAAGGATTTCTGTCGGGCGGAGATGGAAATGATAATCAAAAGAAGTTTTGAGGTTCAAGAAAAGCAAAAAAAAAAAGAGCAAGAAAAAAAAGAAAGAGAATAATCCCCAGCTGAGCGCGAATTGTTCGTTTGCTAGGGTTGAATAGAGGATAGCATGCTCATGGCTTGTTATCCCCAACATGGGTCGTTGGCACGCGTGCCGCCTCATTTATCATTGTCCCTTATTTCTGCCGATGCTGACAGGCATGACCAGTTTTCGGGTATTCAGACCGATGTGGCGTTCAGGCCAGTTTTTCGGGTATCCAGACCAATGTGGCGTTCAGGCCAGTTTTCGGGTATTCAGACCGATGCGGCACTCAGGCCAGTTTCCGATGTTCAGATCGAAGAAGCTTCCGAAGTTCAGATCGATGCAGCTTGCGGCATTCAGGCCGAGTTTCCGGTGTTCAGGCCGAGGTGGGTATTCATACCAGATTTTCCGATGCTCAGATCGAAGAAGTTTCCGATGATCAGGTTGAAGTACTTGTGGCCCAACCTTGCTTGAGCCCCCTTGGTTGTGTATAGTGTGTGCTATTTGCTTTTGATGTTTATCTGTTTTGCTTCTCATCTCCTTTCTGTAGGAGTCGTATGATCAACTTTCGAGGAAGTTGAACGTACGTAGAGATAAACTTGAGTTAACTCGCTGCCTGTGTGAGTCAAACTCTTGTTAGAAACCTCAACCTAGGACTATTGTGGATTACATGATAACTATTAGGCTCGAGTCAGTCTCCCTTTTAGTTTGTCATTTCCCAGTCTCTGGTTAGGATAGAAATTTTTCCCCTGTTCAGGGGAACTACGTCGCCCTGATCCTCATACCAGATGAGGTACGTAGGCAGGAGATCGTGCGAGATCTCTCCGGGCGCCCTTTTTCTTTTTGTGTGTGTGTGTTTTGCTTGACAGCTATTAGGTCCGAGTTCCCGACTCCCTTCTAGTCTGTGTGTTCAACCCTTTTCTTTTTCAACTCTTCTGCTTTGTGTGTGTGTTTGGAGTCCGATGTAAGCCCAGCGATTGGCATTCGGTTTCCCGCTTGTGTTTGTTTGTTTGTGGAGTTGGATGTAAGACCAGCAATTGGCATTCCGATTCCAGTTGTGTGTTTGTTCTGATGTCTCAGCGTCTTTGTGTGTGTTTTGTTTCGGCGTGCGTTAGCCGAACTAAGGTAGCTCTGATTCTCATTCCAGATGAGATACGTAGGCATAGGATGCGATATCCTAGCGATCCCCGTTCCCCTCTTCTCCCATCTGTGTTTTATTCCAGTGTGCGTGCATTCTGTTGAGCAGTTATTTGGCAACCTTATTCTATTCTTTTGAGCGTGGATCCCGTCGAGTACGACGGACGTGAGGGGGTGCTAATACCTTCCCCTTGCGTAACCGACTCCCGATCCTTGTAATCTCCGGTCGTAAGACCATTTCCTTTCCAGGTTTACTTCGAGCGTTTCCTTTCCCTCTTTTGGGATAAATAACGCACGGTGGCGGCTCTGTTTGTTTGCTTTTTCCCGCCGGTTGTTTTTCGCGGATGCGACACATTGGATCCCCCAAAAATCATCTTCATGTCAAACCAGGGCAACTACCACTACTACTACAATGTTGTGCCTTTTGGCCTAAAAAATGTTGGCGCCACCTACCAACGACTCATGGACGTTATGTTTGTCTATCAAATCGGATGGAACCTCGAGTTATATATCAACAACATGATCAGCAAGACGGAATATGGGCATAGCCATGCCGACAGCCCAGAGGATATTCTATAATCGGTGAGAAAATACGACATGTGCCTAAACCCTGCCAAATGCCCTTTTGAAGTATGGTTGGGGAAATTTATGGGATTCATGCTGAAGGGGAGGGGGATTTAATCCAATCCATACAAGTTCCAATCAGTCATCGATATGAGAATCCCCACTAAAGTGAAGGAACTGAAACGACTCAATGGACACCTATTCTCACTTCCTCTCTTCCATTCATGCGCGGGCGACAAAGGTTTCCTTTTCTTTGCCACCCTGAAGAAAAATTAGAAGTTTCAATGGACAATTGGATGTGAGGAAGCTTTGAGTAAGATCAATGAGCCCCTCACATTTCCCCTGATCCTCACTCACCCGAAGGAAGACTCACCTTTTCTCCTTTACCTCTCGGTCACTGAGCGGACAATGAGCTCAGTCCTTGTTCAAGAAATAGACAAAGCATAGAAACTTGTGTAGTTTGTAAGAAAAGTGTTTAAGGGCGCGGAGATGCGTTACAAGAAGACTGAGAAGCTCGCGTTATCCATTGTCACTACAACAAGAAAACTCCAACCTTATTTCGAGGGACACGTCATCCTAGTGAAAAAAATACCCCATATGCCAAGTGTTGAAGAAACCCGACCTGGTGAGAAGAATGGTGTCTTGGTCGGTAGAGCTCTCGAAATACGGAATCCAATATATTCCAAGGGGAAGTATCAAGTCACAAGCCCTAGTTGATTTTGTAGCCGGGGTAAGTTTTCCTGTTGAAGAGGAGCCACCGCCAAAATGGGCATTATCTATTGATGCCACCTCTAACGTAAAAGAAAGTGGAGACCAGACGATATAGTTATTTAGTCGATGTTGAAGTTTGAGTTCATCACTAGCAACAACCAAGCAAACTATGAAGCACTCATCGCCAATATGATCCTCGCCCTAGAAATGGGAGCTACCAAATTAAAAGCCAAAAGTGACTCTCAGCTAGTAACCAACCAGATCTTGAGGCAATACCATGCCAAGTAACCTATGTTAATAAAATATCTGCATAAGGCACGACATTTGTCCTCATGTTTCATTTCTTTAGAGGTAGAGCACGACCCTGTGAACATAACCTTATGGAAGATGTCTTGTCAAAGTTGTCCAACTCGAAGGTCACGGGGTTTAATAGGACAACCATACAGGAAAGTTTAGCCTCCCCTAACATTGAGGTGGGTTTAGCATACTTTGTATAACTTTTTCCTACGTCCGACTAGATGTCACCCATTATGCGTTACCTGTATCCCGCCGAACTCCCACATGACGGGGGAGAAGCCATGAATATCAAAAGGAAAGTCGCCAAGTATACCCTTCTCTCATGGAAGCTCTACAGAATAGGGAGGGATACTACCATGTTGAGATGTCTATGTGAGAAAAACATCACCCTAGTTCTCGCAGAAGCCCGTAAGGGAGCCTGCTGCAGTCACATTGGTGGAAAATCTCTCGCGCATAAGTTGTTAATAGCGGGTTACTACTAGCCCACATTAATGAAGTATAACATCACCTTAATCAAGAAATGTGATCAATTCCAAATACATGTTGACCTTCACCACACCCTAACATATTTTCTATGATCAATGACCTCATTATGGGTCTTCAACCAATGGGTGTGGATATCTTGGGCCCATTCCCTCTAGCACCAAGACAATTAAAATTTTTGATAGTATGGGTGGAATATTTCACCAAATTGATAGAGGCGAAGGCAGTGGCAAAATTCACGGCAAAAACAGTCAAGTGCTTCTACTGGAAGAGGATCATGTGTCGATACGGTCTCCTTGGCGCCACTGTTTCAGACAATGGAACCCAGCTGGCCAATATCATGGTTACTGACTTCTGCAAGGATCTGGACATGCAGACAAAGTTCATATCTGTGGTACATACTCAAGACAACCAACAAGTCGAGCCAATGAATAAAGTAATCCTCAAAGGACTCAATAAGAAGTTGGACGATGCCAAAGGTCTGTGGGCAGAACTGCTCCACGAGATACTATGGCCGTACCATACCATGCCACAATCCACCGCCAAGGAAACCCAGTTTTCCATGGTTTATAGGGTGGTCGTGATGCTTCCCGTAGAAATGGAGAAGTAGTAATAGTAACGAGCCCATTTCGAAAAAGAAGCAAATGAGATAGGATTGAAGTGTGCAGAGGATATTGTAACACCCCAAAATTTGTCTTCCTCATTCATGCATTCATTTTTAGGTCATTTAACATTTCATATTGCATTTCATCATGTCAATCAGAATCAGATCCAAGAAACTTTAGTAAAAAAAAAAAAACGAAAAAAAAAAAGAAAAACGAAAAAAAAAAACGAAATAATAAAAAAAAATTAATTAATTAAATAAATAAATAAATAACTAAATAAATAAATAAATAAAAGAAAAATTTTGGACTTGGGTCTCTCTCATTTGAGCCCACAGGTCCACAAAAATCAGGTTATAAATTCAGAGTTTCAGTAAAACAAAATTTCATTCTATTCCTATTACCCTGGCTGGAAAAAGATAGTGAGAGAAGAGCTAACAGAGTTCAGAGCAACCTCCAAACCCTGAAGGGAACTCAACTGCACAGAATCACCTTTGCCTCACATAAACCCTAAAGATTGTTTTGTAAACCTCACGGGTGCAACTCAATTTCAATCAAGCTCTCCAATCAGGTTTGCCCTTATTCCCATTACCTTTGTGCTTTGAAGTTGAATACTCTGAATGTTTGAGGTATGATGGATGAATTTCATTAGGTTTTTGCCCACGGGTTCATAATTATGTATGAATGTATAAATAATACCTTGAATGCTTAATCGTTTAATTTCTGAAGTGTATGCCACAGGGTTTGAGGTTTCTGAAACCATACTGTTATCCATGAAAAAAATGCTTATCGTGTTTCACTAACCCTTTTGTTGAGTTTTTGTGAGGGCTCACATACTCTTGCAGGGATAGCTTGCCTGGTGTTCCACTTTATTTGTGGGATACCACCTGAAGGTTCATTCCGATTACCTGTACTGACCCACTTTCTTTGATGATGTTATCTTGGAAGGATCTCAGGGTTTATCGTTCCTTTAATTGCTGTTACCTCGGATCTTCATCCGTGTGGTACTTTTACATTTTTCCCGCATTTTACTGCTTTCCTAGCTGGAAGACCTCGATAGGAGGCAATGTTTTTGTGTATTTTTTTTTACAGGTTCCTTCGTCAAGGACTGCCCTTTTGCATGAGCATCCCAAACCCTAACCCTTCATTGATTTTTCTTCTCCTAAGAACATATTTACTCCTTCTACTACAGGCGAGTAAGTCTCCAAAGGTCGAGCATCCGGTAGATTGCGTAGTAATGTCGTTCGTCCAAAACCCAATCCATAACCCCGTAGTTATCCGAACTACGGCTTGCTCTGATTCTCATATTCAGATGAGATACGTATGTAGTGGATGCGACATCCGTGCGAGTCATTTTCTTTTGACCCCCTTTTTTAGTAAATAACACATTAGATAAACCCACACCCTTTAGATAAGAACTACAAGAGTGGATCCCGTAGAGTACTACGGATGCGTAGGGATGCTAATACCTTCCCTTCGCATAATCGACTCCCAAACCCAAGATTTGGTTGCGAGACCCTGTCTTGTCCTTTCCTTTTTCCAGGTTTACTTCGAGCGTTTCCTTTCCCTCCTTTGGGATAAATAACGCACGGTGGCGACTCTCCTGTCTTTCTTTGCCGGTTGTTTTCTTTTTCGCATTCCATTTTTCAGGATGCGACAGCTGGCGACTCTGTTGGGGACCCGGTTTCCCTAAGCGAGTCCCTCCTAGCTTTTGTAGGTTGTTTGTTTATTGGGTGTTTATTCTTTTGTACTGTTATTTATCTTTCAGCATTTACCTGCTTTATTGCATTGTGTACATATGACTGTTGTATCTGCTGGTTCTGTTTGTGAGATGAGTTCTATACCCGGACTCGAGTGCAATTAAGATAGGAGAATGGCATAGTCTTGTTGACTTGTGTGGAGTTATTCCTTAGCAAGTTGACTTGCAAGCCCATTCACTTGGTGGAGGTCATGTTGAGATCAATAATGTCACACAAGTAAGTTGTGGTTAGACATTACTTTTTCCAATATAGACTTAGAAGCCAAGGACCTTAGTTTACCAAACCCATCTTGGCCTATTTGTAGGATGTAGTGCGAAAGTCATTCAAGTGTAAGATTTGATACGATTGTTACGCGATACTACACTCATAAGAGTCTCTCTTGAGAATATTTTTGGAATACGAGTAGTCGTTCCTCCGATAATATCCGAAAGATGGGATTATGACTATGGGAACCTTTTGTAGAACATGTTTGGCATGTTTAAACTTTAGTACACTCCCTTTGGGTGGTTCTTAACCTAAACTCCATGCTCGTGACTTACAACAAACCCTTGATTCATGGTCGATCCGTTCAGGTATCCTTAATATCAATGAAACTTGGGTGTTAATAAGGTGTAAACCATAATCCACCAAAAATGGATGGTTGATATTAAGGATAACATGATCCATCCCATGACCTTTGTTTGATGTGCTTTGCTTGATCCTCTTAATTTCTCTCCAGGCAGTGCAACCTGACAGATGTTCAAGCGGATCCAGCAATTCTGATTGACATGCCTTTGCATTGTATAACATCATCTGCATATTTGCATCCAACATCTCATGCTTATTCATTTCCAGGGTATTCCCTTTCAAAAGGGGGGGCCTTAAAATTGAATAAGCAGTGCATCGCATACCATGCATACTAACCCTTGTTTGTTTTGCAGGTGTCACCGCAGTGTCTAATGTTTGTTCCCTGTATCAGGCAGTTATTGGTCCCAAGCAAGTTCACAGGTATCCGACAAAGGAAAATCGACTGCTACTAGCGATGGACCAGATACAGAAAGAACTGGCTGATATGCGTGAAAGGATGGATCAGTTCATGACATTGATGACTGGTTTGGCAGCAGGCCAAGAAAAGCTGAGGGAATTGGTTGAGCAACCGAGGCCCGATCCAGATTTGGAGATACCAAATGCTGAGGGAAACCCTGGTAACCCTGGGAACGCTGATAACCCTATGAACACTGGTAACACAAATGCTGATGGAAATCCGGGTAATATTGGCGGAAGATACAATGTGAATCAAGGAATTCGGATTAACGGGCGCCCCGTTACTGAAGATTGTCAGTATGATCAATTTTCTTTGCACGAAGAAGCCCTCGAGACCACTCGCCGTATGGATGAGCTTGCTGAGAAGCTCAAATCTTTGGAGTCTCAAAATTCCTTAGGTTTTGATGTCACCAATCTTGGTCTGGTTCAGGGAGTAAGGATCCCTCACAAGTTCAAACCCCCTACTTTTGAGAAATACAACGGGGCTTCTTGCCCATGCACTCATCTCCAATCTTATTTGGGAAGGTTGGGAGCTCACACGGAAGATGAAAAGCTGTGGATGTACTATTTTGAAGACAGTCTAACTGGAGCTTCTCGTGAATGGTATTCTCATTTGTCTCGCACTACCATCAAGAGCTGGAAAGACTTGGCAGAGGCTTTTATCAAGCAATATCAATACAACTTGGACATGGCTCCAAATTAGACCTTGGTGCAAGGAATGTCTCAGACTGCCAAGGAAACCTTTAGAGAATATGCTCAGCGTTGGAGACAAATTGTTGCGTCCGTCCAACCCCCTATGTCTGAAAGGGAGATGGCGGACATGTTCATGAACACTCTTCAAGGCAATTATATCGAGAGATTGGCTGCTTGCCCGTCAATCAGCTTTGCAGAGATAGTGATTGCTGGAGAAAGGATCGAGAGTTGTTGAAGATGGGCCGAATTCAAGACAACAGTGCTTCCAACTCATCAGTTCCCAAGAAACCGTTTGCGGGTAACGGTCAGCGAAGAAGAGAAGGTGAGACGAGCGTTGTATATGCCGGCAGAGGCAGGGGCAGAGGACGCCCTAATTATTATCAAGATCAAGTGGCCGCCGTCACTATTCCAACACATGTTCCTCAACCGCAGTATCATCCGCAACAGCAACCCAGGTACAACAATCAACAACAAGGAGGTAATCCGAGTCAGCAGAGACACTATCAACAACGTCCGAGGCAGACGGATCGGGTCATTGAACCAATCCCAATGCCTTATTCTGTGTTACTTCCCAAGCTGATTGACATGAATCTGGTTACGTTGAGAACTCTGGCCCCACCGGTCGATCCCAACAATCTGCCTAGAGGTTATGATGTCAACGCCAGATGTGCTTTTCACTCCAACGCACCTGGCCATACTACAGATAATTGCAAAGCTCTCCAGCTAAAGGTACAAGATTTGAGAGATGCCCAGGCCATCAATTTTTCTCCGGTGCCTAATGTTATCCAAAACCCGATGCCAGCTCACGGCGGGCAGAGGATTAATGTTGTTGATAGTGGGGAAACTTTGAATTTGGTTTCCGATGTGGATAAAGTGAAGACTTCGCTATCGGTAGTTAAAGACCGACTTTTGAAAGGACAGATTTTCCCGGGCTGTGGGGAAGAGTGTGGAAATTGTCAAGCTGTCGAGAACGGATGTGACAGTTTGAGAAAGGGTATTCAGCAACTGATAGATGAAGGTTGTCTTTAGTTCGATCAGACTCGTCCAGTGAAGAATGATGTGTCGACATTAACATTTTATTTCACTCCTGAAGAAATATATGTTCCCGAGAGACCCGCTCCGATGACAATATATTTCCCACAAAGTCCAGCACCAATTTACTCTGACAACCCTCAACCGACTTTGATTGGTCCGGTCACCATCACGGTACCAGGACCTGTTCCGTATGAGAAAGACAGTGCTATCTCGTGGCACTATGGGGCTGATATCTACTGCCAGGGGCAGAAAGTTAACGAAGAAGACATTGACATTGGTAGCTCCGATGTAGACAATGTTGTAGGAATTGGTGGCTTCACTCGCAGTGGACGCCTATTTGCGCCATCAACATTGCGCACGAATGCTGAAGCTGAGGCAGCTGCCAAGGCTAAAGGAAAACAAGTATCCACCGAAGAGGTTACTACCGAGGAAGCTCCTCCTGAGACCGCATTCGAGAAGGAAGTGGATGAGTTTATGAGGATTATCAAGAAAAGTGACTACAAGGTAGTCGACCAACTAAATCAGACACCCTCAAAGATCTTCATTCTCTCACTATTGATGTGCTCTGAGGCACACAGAGCAGCCTTATTGAAAGTACTGAATATGGCCTATGTTCCACCAGAGATAACTGTTAACCAGCTGGAGTCGGTAGTTTCGAATG
This sequence comes from Lathyrus oleraceus, assembly GCF_024323335.1. Taxonomy (NCBI): domain Eukaryota; kingdom Viridiplantae; phylum Streptophyta; class Magnoliopsida; order Fabales; family Fabaceae; genus Lathyrus; species Lathyrus oleraceus. Next base: position 188,127,306 of record NC_066585.1, read on the forward strand.
TACACACTAGCCATGCGCTAGGTTTCACCGATTATGACCTGACGTCTGAGGGCAGGAATCACAACAAAGCCTTGCATATCACAATGGAATGCAAAGGGACGGTGCTTTCCTATGTCTTGGTTGATACACGCTCTTCTCTGAATGTTCTTCCAAAGAAAGCCTTGATGAAGTTGGACTGCGATGACGCCACCCTGAAGCCAAGTAATTTAGTTGTGAGGGCTTTTGATGGCTCTAAGCGAGCTGTCTGTGGCGAAGTTGAGTTGCCAGTTAAGATTGGACCGCAGGTATTCAAAAGTACCTTTTATGTGATGGATATCCAGCCTGCTTATAGCTGTCTGCTAGGTCGGCCCTGGATTCATGCTGCCGGTGCTGTTACTTCTACTCTCCACCAGAAGCTCAAATGTGGACTAGAAGGTCAGATCGTCACCGTCTGTGGTGAAGAGGATATTTTTGTTAGCCACCTGTCTACATTTAAGTATGTGGAGATGGATGGCGAGATGCATGAGATGCTGTGTCAGGGCTTCGAAACTATAAACATCAGTGAGGTCGCGCCCGAAGTTGTCTTTTCACCTGAGTCCGAGAAGGTCGGGACTTCTATCTCTTCATACAAGCAAGCTGTTGAAGTGGTTAAAGCTGGTAATGCCCAAGGTTGGGGCAAATTTGTGGAGCCAATCATAAAAGAAGACAAGTTTGGATTGGGGTATACTCCGGGGTCTCAGAAGAATGAAGGTGGTACTTTCTCCAGCGGGGGTTTGGTTTCTCCCCACACCGTCAATGCTGCAGATGAAGACAAGGCTGACAGCGACTGTGACTTAGATAGCTGGATTCGCCCGTGTGTCCTAGGAGAAAAGCTCGACAATTGGTCGTCTGAAAAAGTCGTCCGGTTTACTCTACTGAAGGAGTAATTTTTATTGTTTTCCTTTTATCACATGCATAATAAAGTCTTACACTTTGACCAAGGTGTAATGACTCATCTGTAGGGCCATCCATTTAGTTACATTTCGCAATTATTTTCATCATCAATAAAGGACAGCTTTTGCAAACAATTTTGTGTTCTCTTTCTTTCAATTATTTTTACTTTACAAAAACGGCAATGTTTCTTTTTCATTTTTCTTTTTCGTTTTCTTTCCAAAAAAATCCTCCATCATGATCACCCGGATCTCACTGCTAACGACACTGCTATGGCCAAGTATGACTTCGACAATCCTATCTATCAAGCCGAAGAAGGGGTTGAGGAAGATTGTGAATTGCCAAAAGAGTTAGCCAGGTTGTTGAAACAGGAGGACCGAGCTATTACACCTTATCAGGAGGTGATTGAGACCGTCAACATTGGTACCGAAGACGACAAGAAAGAAATCAAGATCGGGGCCAGTTTACATGCCGAGGTGAAAGAACGATTGATCAGTCCTATCAAGATATGCCAGGTTTCAAGAAATGCCTGCACTTAAAACAGAAAGAGAGGTTCGTGGCCTCCTGGGCAGATTGAACTACATTTCAAGGTTCATATCTAATCTTACAGCCACATGTGAGCCATTGTTCAAAATGCTGAGAAAAGAGCAAGAGGTCAGTTGGAATGATGATTGCCAGAAAGCCTTTGAAAGAATAAAAGAGTATTTGCAGGAGCCCCGATTCTAATGCCTCCAGTAGAGGGAAGATCGTTGATCATGTACTTAACTGTGTCAGAAAGGTCAATGGGTTGTGTGCTCGGTCAACATGACGAGTCAGGTCGAAAAGAGCATGGAATATACTACCTTAGCAAAAAGTTTACCGACTGTGAACAAAGATACTCACTGCTCGAGAAAACTTGTTGCGCTTGGGCATGGGCTGCTCGCCGACTAAGACAGTATATGTTGACTCACACGACTCTATTGATATCAAAGATGGATCAAGTCAAGTATATTTTTGAAGAGCCAGCGTTTACCGGAAGGGTTGCTAGGTGGCAAATGATGCTGAAAGAGTATGACATCCAATACATTTCACAAAAGCCATCAAAGGAAGTGTCTTGTCAGACTATCTTGTCGAGCAACCGATTGATGATTACCGACCTATGAGGTTCGACTTTCCTGATGAGGACATCATGTTTCTCAAATCGAAAAACCACTCTCGGAGGAGGGGCCTGACCCTGAATCCAAATGGATTATGATGTTTGATGGGGCGGTCAACGTCAATGGTCGCGGAGTTGGTGCAGTGTTGATCACGCCGGAGGGGGTTCATATGCCATTTTGTGCCAGAATAACTTTTCCCTGCACCAACAATGAAGCCGGACGAAGCAGAATGGGTCCGTTCTCGATACAATCAGCTGAGCCTAGTTGAGGAAAAGAGACTAGCAGCTATATGCCATGGCCAACTATATCGGAGACGGATGAAGAGAGCATTTGATCAGAAAGTGCGCCCTCGGGAGTATCAAGTTGGTGAATTGGTACTCAAAAGAATTCTTCCTCCCAACACAGATCACAGGGGCAAATGGACATCGAACTACGAGGGCCCGTACGTGGTTAAAAGAGTTTTCTCTGGCAGAGCTCGGATGCTAACAACCATGGAATGGCGAAGACTTCCCGTCCCCTGTCAACTCAGACGCAGTTAAAAAATACTTCGCATAAATTGACCCGCTGGACAAGTAAAAAGAATGGTCCGGGCAAAAAAGGGGCATCCCGACGAACCAAAAAAAAGGAATGAAGAGGTTCGGGCAAAAATTAGGGATATAAAAATAAAAATGTACACCCGGTGAGTCGAAAACCCAAAAGGGCGGCTCAGGAAAAAAAGGGTATCCAAGTGGATCGAAAACCCAAAAGGGCAGTCCACGCAAAAGTTAGGGAATAATCGAATGACTGCAATCTGAGTTCACCTGTGTTACATCACCGTTTCATTCAATCCGGCAATCTTCGAAGGTTAAAGATCGTCTAACCATCCACTTCAGAAAGCAAGATGAGCAGAGCGTCTTGAGGACATACGAGCCATAGCAGAGTCGAAACTCAGTGGGACCCTGTTTCCACATTGCCATTAGGATAGTTTTCTTTTGTTCAATTTATAGCGATCACCTCTTTCCAGGGATCAGTTTCCTGATATACTCGCCTATTCCTGGCGCAAATCTTTCAACCAATAAAAGTCGAATAATTCAGTTAAAAAGCCTCTTTGTTTTTCATTTATCAGTCTGTTTGCAAAAGATGTCTGAATTCTTGAGGAAACATATTGCGTCTGAATATAATGGTGGCTTTTGCAGATGATTTGCACAGGAAAACAGTCAAAATTGCTTTGAATGTGCTTAATCCCGGACGGTGAATTCAAACCGAGTAATTCCCCGGGGCATACGTGTATTTTTTAGTTACAAGTCACAGGAACCGGATGCCAAGTCATGAATCCTCACCCCCAAGCGGTTGACAAAGCCTCTCCTCTACAGAGCAGGTTCCCCAGTAGAGTTGATAGTATCCAAACTGTATATCCCCAGCGGAGTTGACAGTGCCAGACTGTATCTTCCCAGTAACAGCGGAGTAGTTGCATACCCAACAGACAAGAGGGTGGTGTTCCCAGTGTTCATCTCGTCCCCAGCAGATTATTTCTAACAGATTTGTTTTAATCCCCAGCCTGAGGACGATTAGCAAGTTCGTATCCTCAGCAAAGGTCGATTCCTACGACATTTCCCCAGGAAGCGCTTTCCTCACAGACTCTCCTCGCAGAGCCTCGCCAAGCAAAGTTTCCATAGTTGATACTTCCCCAGCAAGGTCAACTTTTCAAAAGGCCGATTTATTTTCGGTGGCTCCCCGGTCCCGGCGGACGGATCGTTCCCCACAGAGCATTCAAGGATTGATACAGCGATCCGCTCCCTACCAGAGTTGCTTCCCCAAGCAGATTTCTTTTATTCTTTTTACACCATGCATAACATTTGCATTTGCATTCATATCATATCAAGCATACACATAAGCTGATAAACAGGTCCTTCAAAGCAGACTGAAGAATTGCTTTACAACCAAAGTCATGAGATCCAGCCAGAGGATCAAGTGTGAGTGATCCAGCCTGAGGGTCATTTTTGAAGATTCAGCCTGAGAATCGTTTTTCCAGTGATCCAGCCTAAGGGTCATTTTTGAAGATTCAGCCTGAGAATCGTTGTTCCAGTGATCCAGCCTGAGGGTCATTTTTGAAGATTCAGCCTGAGAATCGTTTTCCCAAGAGTCGGCCTAAGGTTCAATTTGAAGATTCAGCCAGAGAATCGACTACGAGCGTTATTTCCCCAGCAAGCCAGTTGGAGGAATAGATTGACAGCTCAACAGAAAATCAACCTACAAGAGGATCCAGCCCGCGGATCGCATTAAAATAACAAAGTCTAATCAAAGAGTCGTTATAACATGTTCTAGCCTGAAGAATATGTACGAAGCCCAAGAGTGGGATATTCTCGAAGCTGCACATCTAACCTGAAGATTGTAGATTCCGAAATAGGGTCAACCAGCGCATACCTCAGATGCGAGATCCTGATGATGGGAATTTATCATCAAATCAATCCAGATCTAGCCAGAAGATCGAAGTCAGGTCTAGCCCGAAGACCGGAAATAGATTCAGCCAGAGAATCGAAACAATTCAGATCTAGCCAGAAGATCGAAGTAGATTCAGCCAGAGAATCAAAGAAAATAGATTCAGCCAGAGAATCGAAACAAATGAGATCTAGCCAGAAGATCGAAGAAGATCTAGCCAGAAGATCGAAGTCAGGTCTAGCCCGAAGACCGGAAATAGATTCAGCCAGAGAATCGAAACAATTCAGATCTAGCCAGAAGATCGAAGTAGATTCAGCCAGAGAATCAAAGAAAATGGATTTAGCCAGAGAATCGAAACAAAGGAGATCTAGCCAGAAGATCGAAGAAGATCTAGCCAGAAGATCGAAGAAGATCTAGCTAGAAGATTGAAACCGTATCCAGCCCGAGGATCAAAATTAACATCCAACCAGAGGACTAAATTGAGTATAGATTCAGCCAGAGGATCGAAACTCCAGATTAAGTCAGAAGACTGATTCAGATTCAGCCAGAGGATCGGAAGAGAAATAAACAGCGCGGTGTATTTCAGCATTTTTGTGGTGTTCTCGGAGCGCAAATTTTCGGTCTGTCTTCGGTATTCAATCACAGCTCACCATGTTTGTCTGATAAGCTGTTCGCTTTCATCCTGCTCGGGTTAGCTGATGACTGAATAGGGGCAGCTGTAACACCCCAAAATTTGCCCTCCTCATTCATGCATTCATTTTTAGGTCATTTAACATTTCATATTGCATTTCATCATGTCAATCAGAATCAGATCCAAGAAACTTTAGTAAAAAAAAACGAAAAAAAAAACGAAATAATAAAAAAAAATTAATTAATTAATTAATTAAATAAATAAATAAATAACTAAATAAAAAAAAATTGGACTTGGGCCTCTCTCATTTAAGCCCACAGGTCCACAAAAATCAGGTTATAAATTCAGAGTTTCAGTAAAACAAAATTTCATTCTATTCCTATTACCCTGGCTGGAAAAAGATAGTGAGAGAAGAGCTAATAGAGTTCAGAGCAACCTCCAAACCCTGAAGGGAACTCAACTGCACAGAATCACCTCTGCCTCACATAAACCCTAAAGATTATTTTGTAAACCTCACGGGTGCAACTCAATTTCAATCAAGCTCTCCAATCAGGTTTGCCCTTATTTCCATTACCTTTGTGCTTTGAAGTTGAATACTCTGAATGTTTGAGGTATGATGGATGAATTTCATTAGGTTTTTGCCCACGGGTTCATAATTATGTATGAATATATAAATAATGCCTTGAATGCTTAATCGTTTAATTTCTGAAGTGTATGCCACAGGGTTTGAGGTTTCTGAAACCATACTGTTATCCATGAAAAAAATGCTTATCGTGTTTCACTAACCCTTTTGTTGAGTTTTTGTGAGGGCTCACATACTCTTGCAGGGATAGCTTGCCTAGTGTTCCACTTTATTTGTGGGATACCACCTGGAGGTTCATTCCGATTACTTGTACTGACCCACTTTCTTTGATGATGTTATCTTGGAAGGATCTCAGGGTTTATCGTTCCTTTAATTGCTGTTACCTCGGATCTTCATCCGTGTGGTACCTTTTACATTTTTCCCGCATTTTACTGCTTTCCTAGCTGGAAGAGCTCGATAGGAGGCAATGTTTGTGTTTTTTTTTTTTTTACAGGTTCCTTCGTCAAGGACTGCCCTTTTGCATGAGCATCCCAAACCCTAACCCTTCATTGATTTTTCTTCTCCTAAGAACACATTTACTCCTTCTACTACAGGCGAGTAAGTCTCCAAAGGTCGAGCATCCGGTAGATTGCATAGTAACGTCGTTCGTCCAAAACCCAATCCATAACCCCGTAGTTAGCCGAACTACGGCTTGCTCTGATTCTCATATTCAGATGAGATACGTATGCAGTGGATGCGACATCCGTGCGAGTCATTTTCTTTTGACCCCCTTTTTTAGTAAATAACACATTAGATAAACCCACACCCTTTAGATAAGAACTACAAGAGTGGATCCCGTAGAGTACTACGGATGCGTAGGGGTGCTAATACCTTCCCTTTGCATAATCGACTCCCGAACCCAAGATTTGGTTGCGAGACCCTGTCTTGTCCTTTCCTTTTTCCAGGTTTACTTCGAGCGTTTCCTTTCCCTCCTTTGGGATAAATAACGCACGGTGGCGACTCTCCTGTCTTTCTTCGCCGGTTGTTTTTTTTTTCGCATTCCATTTTTCAGGATGCGACAGATATGATTAAAGAGCTATGAGAGGCCGCCCATGTATGAGAGTTCACTGCCTAACATAGAGCTTCCTGGAGATACAACTCCAAGGTGAAACCGAGGGAGATGAAGGAGGGCGACCTGGTATTAAAGGAAGTAGTCATATCTACACAGCTTAGGAAGGTACAACCTAAATAGGAAGGAACATATCACATATACCAAAAACCACCTCACGGAGCATACAAATTGTAAGAGCTTGAAGGACAGATCCTACCCCATACTTGGAACACACTCCACCTCTGATATTACTATAGTTAAAATTATTTGTAACTCTCTAGTAAATGGTATTCCTTTGTAATTTTGAACAAGCATTCAGGTGTTGTGTTTCGCCAGGGACCCCACCCCTTCCCTCTTTAGAATAAATTATATGTTGGACTTCCACGGGAAGATCCTTGCCACCTCTCGGAGCAACATGAATATTTTGGACCTTCATGGAAGGATCCTTGCCGCCGCTCGAGGAAATTATATGTTAGACTTCCATGGGAGAATCATTATTGCCTATCATGGCAATATGAATATGTTGGACCTTCATGAAAGGATCCTTTCCGCCTCCCGAGGCAATTATATGTTGTATTTCAACAGGAAGATCCTTGCCTCCTCTTATAGAAATATGACTATGCTGGACTTCCACGGGAAGATCCTTTCCGCCTCTCATGGCAGCATTAATATGTTGGACCTCCACATGAAGGTCCTTGCTTCCCCAAGAGGAAGTCACACGAATGAACTTCCATAAGAAGATTTCGGCCGCCCTCTCAGGCTATACCCAATTGGCAAACATAAAGCTCTCTCCTGAGGGACTCAATATCTCCTAGGGCGAGATCGGTACCAAAAACCACGCCTAATGGGTGCGAACTATATCAAACCCCAAAGATTTGGTGTCAAGTCTTGCTAGATTGCTTGATAGAATTCCCACCTAAAAGGTTAAGCGCTCCGCCTGGGAGTCTCAGAATCTCCCCAGTCGGGTTACATGATAAAACCTCTAAGGGACTTAGAGTTACCAGAGTTGATAAAGCTCTCTCCTGAGGGACTCATTATCTCCTCATGCAAGATCTCTCCCAAAAATCATGCCTAAGAGGAGAAACCTATATCAAGCCCTTGATATTTGGTGTCAAGTATTTCTAGAGGGCTCGATATAAGTCCCTCTTGAAAGGTTAAAACGCCCTGCCTGAGGGACTAAGCATCTCCTCAGTCGAGCTACATGATACAACCTATGAGGGACTTAGAGTTTAGAAAGTTGATAAAGCTCTCGCCATAGGGACTTAGTATCTCCCCATGCGAGATTGCTCCCAAAAATCACCTAAGGGGTGAGACCTATATTAAGCCCTGGAGACTTGATGTCAAGTCTTGCTAGAGAGCTTGATAGAAGTCCCGCCTAAAAGGTTAAAACGGCCCTCTTGGGGGACTCAAGATCTCCCCAACTAGGCTACATGATACAACCTCTGAGTTACTTAGAATTCTTAGAGTAGATAAAGCTCTCGCCTGAGAGACTCAATATCTTCTCATGCGAGGTCGCTCTCAAAAATCACACCTAAGGGAGCGACCTATATCAAGCCCCGAAGACTTGGTGTCAAGTCTTGCTGGAGGGCTTGGTAGAAGTCCCACCTAAAAGTTTAAACGCCCCACCTAAGGGACTCAACATCCCTCAACCGCGCTACATGATACAATCTCTGAGGGACTTGGAGTTCCTAGAGTTGATAAAGCTCTCGCCTGAGGGACTTAAGTGCCTCATATTCCAAATTACATGGTGGTAGATCTATAAATGCATGAATTCCTAATGGTCGAAAAAAGCCTAATAAGGAAAAATTTCAGTCCTCAGAGTACTTCCATTAATTGAGGGTGAAAAACACTTCTCCCTCTACCAAAGGACTCGTGTCTGATGGACTGTGTAGTGTTATATTTGCAAATATCTTGCTTAGGGCGACAACTCAGGATCACCCTAGGAAAGGGGAGATGACGTAAAGTCCCTCGAAGGAAGGTACTGCCTCACCCTTATGTTTTCATCGCCCCATGGAAGAAGAAATGTGGGATACGACATGTCTTGGATAACGGGAAAGTCAAAATAGTTACTGACCCACACATCTTTTAGAAATAGGAATTCAACAACCCATATTTTGACTGGGTGGGCGAAGACATTTTCCAAGAAATCCATAGGAATCAAGAATCCCTATAAATACTCCATCACTAAAAGGGATAAAGGATCAAGTCATATTAACTTAATACCACCCATTACTACTCGGAGGGAACTTTTCTCCTAACAGTCTTAACACCGATAATTTAACTGTCGCCTGCAACCTAGCAGCGTCGGCCTCCAGCAAGTCCCCTCACCTCATGTGAGTTGGTCCCTTAAAAAGTCTAAAAAACTACCCTATATGGCTACTCCCAATCATAATCTAGCCTCACCATATCTATCTAATATACCTATTATGGCATCTAAGTCTCCCTGCTCTTGCATGAGGAACACGCACACACCCGATACTTTTTTTGACAACATAATACCATTGATCCCCAAATGTATATTGATAAATCTTATTGAAACAATAAAAACACCATATACACTTAGGAATCAAGAATCCCTATAAATACCCCATCCCTTAAAGAAGGGGGATAATGTAATATTCACTTGATACCACCCAATACTGCTCAAAGAGTACTTCACTCCCAACAGTCCTAATTGTCATAGCCTAAAATTTTCCATACTTCATTTACATTTTCATTTGAATTTTGACCCTTAATTCATCTGCATACTCATGCCATATTTATAGATGTACAATTGCATTTCATATATAAACATCAGTAATTTAGAGGTTGGTGTTCCTAGCACAAGTGTGGACAACTTCTTCTTCATGATGTTCTCAAGAATCAAGCCCATGGAATCATGGCATTGGATCTGGTTATGAACTGCAAGTGAGATTGTCTATTATTTTATGAACTTAGTCATTTGGTATGGATTCAAGACAAGGTTTTGCAATTCAGAGTCAAGCCAGGGAAATCAAGGTTCATTCCTTCAAATTCAAGAATCATTCAAGTTTATCCAAGTACAAGTTCAAACGTTCAATATCCCATTACAAAAAGGTTCCAAAAGACCAAATTACACTATTTTGCATCTTTTGACTCACAATTGACTTTTGGTCAACTGTTGACTTTTTGGTCAAATAGTCGACCAAAGTTAACTACCTATTTCTAAACCCTAATCTCCATGATTTCTTATTTTAGAAGCTATCACATCTTGGTCTTCAAGCTTTCATGACCCTTATTGAGTTTCAAAAACTTGTTTATGTGCCATGACTTGTTTCTTGGTTCATGCCTTGATTTCATGCTTTGATCAAAACCTCAATGTGAGCCTTCCATACCATACCTGCAAAACATACCAAATCACATGCACAATGAGTCACCAAGTTTAATTCCTATCTCAAATTTTCAAGCCATTGCATCCAAAATAGAAACAAATAAGTTTTCTTGTTGGTAATCGATTACCAAGAACTAGGTAACCGATTACACTCACCCTTCATGCCATCCCAGTTGCCAAAAAGCCCATTTTTGTGTTTTGGTAACCGGTTACATAAAAAAGTGTAATCGGTTACACTTGCCCTGCGTGGTATTCCAATAGCCAAAAAACACACACTTTCGAGTGTGTAACCGGTTACACCAAATCAAGTAACAAGTTACACCTGGTCTTTCATCACTTCTAGTAATAGCAAGAACACAGGTTATCGAGTTGGTAACCGGTTACCAAGAATCAAGTAATCGGTTACAGGTATGTTACAGCCCCATTTTGCACCTATTTTCGTGTGTGTAACCGGTTACACCATATCTCTGGCATTTTATTAGTTTTGATTTGAAAACTTATTATTTTTTGGGTTTTGTTCGTACTTTTCTCTTTTCCCTTGGAAATAATAAAAGCGCGGTGGCGATTCTTGTTATTTGATGTCTTGCTTATCCATAGCTTGATGATCATGAATTTACCGCTACAGGGAGTGAGTGAGATATCTTGAGTGATCCTCCAAGCTTTGTGGGATGCTTGAGGATGAGATTAGGGTTAAGGTGGCTTGGGCACACCTCAACATGATCAGAGGATCTTGGGGTTTTGTAGATGAATTCCATGCCTTGAGCTTGAGGATTATTGTGATCATTAAGTACAAATGCATATGCGATGATATGTATGGGATATATGCTTAGGGTTTAAGGCTTAAGAAGATGATATGGGGTGAGACAAATTTTGAGGGTATAACAGGAGTTGGCAGACCCTATTTTGCACGATCGTGATAAGGAGGATGACTTTGAGGAGGAGAGTGTGGTTGTGTTGAGTATCATAAGATTGGGGAAGATGGATTATTATTCCTAAAGGAAACTCGTAACACTACTACAAATAATATATTTTATGACAACACTTTCACCTTACTCAACAAAAAACTGAGGTATAATGCTTTGACACATATAATTCAGGGTCATGTTTTGAATCCCAACAACTGCAGTTTTTGCTTTTATTTCTTTAAAAGTTGCGCCTTTATTTTTATTAAATTATTAAATAATATATTCCATCGGTTTCCCTAATAATTGAGATCTATGATATCCAGATTTAGTCATAAAAGGATCTGTTCACTGAGTTTTATCTTGACTCATATATATATATATATATTATATATATATATATATAATATATATATATATATATATATATATATATATTATATATATATATATATATATATATATATATATAGTCGCTTCATACTCGTAAAAACATTCTTTTGGAAAGATAATATGGATGAGTTTATTCTCATAATTGTTAGAATATTTTTATTGTTATTTAAATTTTTAATTTTCAAATATTAACTTTTGAAATTTATTAATTATTTTTTAATTTAATTTTTCCAAAATTTAATATTTATAATTATTTATTAATATAATTTTTACAAAATTTTATTATATATCTACAATTTAATTATTATATTTTTATTATTATAAATATTAAAATAATATTTATTTTAATATTTATAATAATAAAATATAACAAATAATTTTTTATTATAAAATGTGAGATCTGATAGGAGTAAAAATCTATACTATGACACGTAATTGACACAGAATACTATCCAATATATTACGAGGAACTTTTCTTCCGATAAATTTGAGTTTTTTTAGTGGTATAAGTCGGTTGAACTATGAACTATGAAATACTTTAATGAAATTGTAATCAAAGTCAAAATCTATAAAATGGAAGAATTAGACATACCTTTAAATTTAAATTGTGAGTTAAATTAGAAAAAACCTTATGTTTTTACCTCTGACGTTTGTGTTATTTAATCTAGTAGTCAAAATCGTCATTAAGAATGGAAATATGTCATATTGACCAACAAGGCCTATGTCTAAGTTTATCTCAAGCCGATTTTTTTTTAATAGTAAAGATTAAAAAATATTATAACAGCATATCAGTCTTAAAAAGTTTCATTTTAAGCTTCTAAAATTGAATTTATTTAAATATATAAATAATATTTTTTATTACTATAGTAATTAAATTAGATTTTGTAATTTGTGTTAAATTATAAATTTGTTAATATTTTTCAATAATTTAAGTTTATTAATTTATATTTTCCATATTTAAATATACTATTTAAAATTATTGTTAAAACATGATATTATATATATAGTCACGTTTTCTAAAATGTCATGTTAATGCATTAAAATGAAGTTGAATTTCAATAGTCTATTATCTTGCGAATCTATTTATACACATATTAGACTACTTGTTTAAATATATCTATATAAAATAAATTGTTAAGTAAGCTAATAGATGATATCAAATTTTTAAAAATTTTAAACTTGTGTCTAAAAATAAGGGGAATCAATCTTGTCCGTATTCATTCACCTTTTTAATTTCTAATTTTAACCATTTCTAAAATGTTCGTCTTTTTTTTTAAGTTTCCTTCCGGTAACCACGTAATTATAAATCATATTAGATTTTTTAAATTCAACCATTTTTAAAATATTATTTTTATACGTCTTTTTTTTTTCTTGAAAATTTTCTTTTAGTAATCATGTAATTATAAATCATATTAGATTTTTAATTTCAATCACTTTCAAAATGTTCCTTTCATATATTTTTTTTTCCCGAAAGTTTCCTTTTAATAACTACGTAATTATAAATCATATTAGATTTTTAAAAGCAATCATTTTCAAAATGTTGCATTTATACACTTTTTTTTTCAATAGTTTTTTTCTAGTAACGACGTAATTATAGATCATATTAGATATTTAAAACTCATCAAATTTCTTCAATTATTAATGTTGTCAATTCTTATCTTTTAAAAAAAATACTAAAACTAGTTAGAACTAACTTGAAATGTAAGACGGACTATTGTATAGGCCTGTAATTTATCACAAGCATGCAATCTCATAAAAAGTTTATAATGGTTAAATAATTGTTAGATAAAACCTCTATATAATTAAACTACAACTAATATGGTTATAATATTATGCATTTTATGATATATATATATAGGATTAATGTTAACATTCACTTTGGAGAAATGGCAAAGCATTTAGCCATGGACAAAATAGTTGTGACTCACCATCATAATGTGTTTGGTATTGAATCACGTTGAACTAAATCACATAAAAAAATAACATTAATGTATAAATTAAAACTTAGATCTTCTAATTCACGTTAAAAAGTTTATTGGAATGTAAAAACAGGCCATTGAAACGTTATTTCAAACGTACACCAAGTAGCTAGTTGTAAAATACATTAAATATTTCACAACTATTGACAGATCACTAAATTGATTAACATTATGTAGGAATAAACATTACACGTATACTTATTTCTTTATATATTTTCCTTTTATTTTAAAGTCCTTTTATGTGTTATTAAATTCTCATTATGTTATTCATAAATATAAATAGATTTTGGCCTTTATGTTGTGATAGTGACCATGTTGTATTGTCAGACAACAAAGACCTCTTTAAACACGCATGGCAGAAAGTACCATTCTTAAAGCGAATGTAAATATTCCAACTAAAATAACTACTAGTATCTTCCTTCCAAATCCATTTTTGTTTGAATCTTTATTTGATTTCTACTGCCTTTTTATGTTTAATGATTAAGTTAAGTTTGTACATATAGATATATACTTGAGATAATTATAATGAGCCAAATGACCATGATTAGGAAACATGATTATGAATATGATTGATGTTATTATTTTAAGATGATACACTACTTCGTCTCTAGTAAATTGGGCTCACACATTTATGTACAAATGAATGATGTGATTGAAGTTGAAAAAGTTTCGAGTTTGTGTGATACAGTGGTTAAGGATAGCAAGTTGATGCATCTATTTTGTTGCTATCAAATAATATGGATGAAGAGCATGAAGAATTTGGATCCGAAGACAATATCGGATTAGATGAAGATAATGAAGATTACGAGGATACACAATTTGAATAAATCGCTTTTATAAATATAGTGTGATAATATATTATTCGAATTAATGTATTTTCACTTTTTACTTATAGTATATTGTGTTGATTTATTAATTATTTTATATTCTTCTCTCAAAATAGACAAAATGTCACCCCCTTCCTGGTAAAGGCAAGAGTAAGTCTCGTCGCACGAAGATAAATATACGTGAGGTGGCTTCATCATCTGTGTATTGTTCTTTGTCACACACTAGTCAGGTGGCTCACCCGACTATGACCACATCTCCACCTCCTAATACCCCATATGTATCTACATAGTTCACTGCATTACTTACCACCCAAGATTTCTCTATGTTCTCATCTGATTAGCCACTGGGTTTCATCCTCCCTTCTAGACATACCCTCATCATACCAGCATGTACCCCCACATGTAACCTCATCATATCAGCATCCATGGGGTTTAGCTTTAAATATTTGACGCATGTGCCATATCATACCAGAAACCTAGGGGATCTAGCTTTCCATATCCCCACATGTACTCTCATAATACATGTAACTTGGGGGACCTAACTTTCCATTTCCTATAATGTACCCTCGTCATCCCAGCAACTTAGGGGATATCATACCCTACATCTCCCACATTTACCTTCATCATCCATGCATTATGGGGGATCCCACATCCCACATCCCTCAGGTGTATCCTCATCATCACATCATTTTACGCATAAGGAGTTGGCAGACCCTACTTTGCACAATCGTGATAAGGAGGATGACTTGGAGGAGGAGAGTGTGGTTGTGTTGAGTATCATAAGATTAATGGAATATGGATTATTATTCCTAAAGGAAGCTTGTAACACTACTACAAATAATATATTTTATGACAACACTTTCACCTTACTCAACAAAAAAACTGAGGTATAATGCTTGGACACATATAATTCAGGGTCATGTTTCGAATCCCAGCAACTACAAATTTTTGCTTTTACTTCTTTAAAAGTTGCGCCTTTCTTTTTATTTTAATTTTTATTAAATTATTAAATAATGTATTCCATCGGTTTCCCTAATAATCGAGGCGTATGATACCCAGGTTTAGCCATAAAGGGATTTGTTCACTAAGTTTTACCTTAACTCATATATATATAGGTGCTTCATACTTGTAAACAACATTTTTTTGGACGGATTGCAAGACACAAAAAAGTTATGTGTTATTCTTCTTCTAACACAAACCTTTAACAAATAATTTTTCTATTCTTGTAATCTATCTCACATAATATTGTTGTTGTTGGTATTGTTGGTGTTATTATTGTTGGTGTTGGTGTTGTTTCCACCTCTTGTCAATGTTGAATGATAAAAGAAAGCATTATTATATTTTAGAATAACTTCCCAATGTTGTTAGTCAAAGAAAATATTCCATGATATATTACTTTCTTCGGTTGACAACACTGAGAAATTTATTCCTAGATCATACTGCAATGTTGTTGTTTCACAAAACAATATCTTGAAAATTTTGTTTAGAATATAGTCTTTTGTTTTATTATTGCAACACACACAAAAATTAGTGAATGGTAAAAAATTAAAAAAGGAAGCAATACATGTTACTTTCAAAAAAAAATTGTAATAGAGTAATATATGACTGACATACCCCAAAATTCACCATATCTTTCACAATGATCATATAGGTCACTAATCCTAAACATTTGCATATCATCTTGGGCATTAATTTCATTTGCATAAGCATGGTTCAACACAAGGAGACAGGTGACTTGAATTCATGGCTTTGTGCCTGCACCTAGTAGAAACTAGGGTTCATCAGCAACTTGAGGCGGATTATCAATCAAACCCTAATCCCTTGGTTTATAACATTGGTGAACAATTTCACATGCATGGTAAATTTCTTGATTTTGAGGCATTTGATCAAGCATGATCATGCCTTGATCATCAGGGTTTTCCATGTATCTTGTTGACCAGGTGTCCATGTGGTTTTATACCTTACTTTATTCTTGGATCCATACATTTAAAACCAGTCATCGGTTCTTGGTTACAAGCTTCTTGATTCACTAGCGCATGGTTCATTGATGCATTCATACAGATCCTTGCTATATCCTAAATTCGTTAATCCATTACATGTTGTTATTACATTGGTCGTTGTCTTTGGATCTTCTTTTCAAATTGACTTTAATCTCAAATTCGATTTTAATTCCACATTAATCCAGGAGGTTCAAATTGGTTTTGTCCAAATTAACCTTTGGAAGTTCAAGTTGATCTTTGAAATTTGAATTGATTTTAAAAGACATTTCATCATTTTTTTAGCAATTTAACTTTAGAAAACATTAATCTCAAACTGATTTCAATTCCAAGTTAATTCGAGAATTTCGAATGGATCTTTGTTCAAATTAATTTTGGTTCAAATTGATGTTGGAAGTTCGAATTGATTTTTGAGATTTTGATTAACTTTAGAAGTCATTTCATCATTTTTAATTTTAGTATTTTAATCAATTTTTAGAATTTTCTTTCTTTTTTTTATGGGCCATTATTGTTCAATTTAGAGGTAATCCATTTCTCTTTAGCAAAAATCTGCATTAGCCCATGTTACATCCAAATCATAACACAATTAAGCTCATTCCAATTACGACATCCAAATATCCATAATCCACATTCAAATAAGACAAATAAAAAAATAATTAAAGTAAAACATTGAAACGCAAAGTCCAGCACTGTTGAAAATCCCCCAAAATCTATGGAGAATTCCAATCAATCTTGATGAACAAGATTGTTATTACCCACATAATAGCAATGAAAATAAAAGAACAATGGAGAAAGAAAAAGTGTAAAGAATGATGAAGGAGAAGAGTAATATAATTCTGCAGAGTTTCTCTCTGCCCACAAATTGTGAAAAACTTCTTATTCACTTTGCAACTGCAAAATACTGTGAATACAATGTTATGAATGCTCTATTCACTTCATTACAAAATAAGGGTTACTCCCTCTATTTATAAATTTAGGTTAACTTGGACCTCAAGCCAAAGCCCAAAACTATAAAAGCCCAAAATAGCTAACACTACTAAAATATGCATAAGTCAAAATCCTGTGTGAAGCAACATGCTTCGTCACTTCGACACTTAACACAACTCAACACACTAGGTGGCTCGACACTTCCTTGTTCCGTTGAGCAACCTACTTCGACACAAGGAATTACAATTCAACACACCACCTAATTCATTGTGTCTAAGTTATCTACATTCATCATAGCTCTTAGTCTTCTGAACACTTCGACCTACACTCCCTTCGTCATGATTTTTGCAATCTGATTCTCAGTTTTGCAGTGTTCCACATTCATCTTCCTATTTGCTACCTGCTCTCGAAGATAATGGAACCTCATTACGATGTGCTTGCTTCGACCATGTGCTATCGGATTCTTCGCCAAATTGATAGCTAACATGTTGTTGATCTTCATGGTAATTGCTCCATGACTCTTCGCTGTTATCTCTTCGATCAGATTCACTATCCATGTTACTTGACATGCACAAAGAGAAGCAGTTATGTATTCTGCTTTGCATGACGATAATGCCACTACTGGCTCCTTTCTCGAACTCCAAGCAACTGGTGCACCACCTAGCATAAACACATATTTTCGATCCTCGGCATCACTACACCAACTTGAGTCGGTGTATCCCACTAATTTGAATTCTTTTCCTTCACCAGCTGCAGTAAACAAAATGCCATAGTCGAGAGTTCCTTTTAGATACCTTAGTATCCTCTTCGTCGCTGCTAGATGTGATACCTTTGGCTTCTACATGAACCTACTCATCATACCTACATTGTATGCTAATAAGTCAGGCCTTGTGTGACAAAGGTATCGAAGTGACCCAATAAGTCTTCTGTATTGGGTTGGGTCAACATAATCTTCATCTGAATCTTTCGACAGTTGTAATTTGAGGTCAGCTGGAGTCGAAGTTGGATTGAAATCTTGCATCTCAAATCTCTTGAGTATTTCGCATGCATACCTTCTTTGATGCATCATCAAACCTCTACCACTCTTATAGTATTTGATGCCAAGGAAATATGAAATGTCACCCAAATATGACATTTCGAATTCCTTGTTGAGATCACCTTTGAAGTCTTTGATCTCTTTCTTGCAGCTACCTGTTATCAACAAGTCATCGACATAGAGACATAGTATAAGCAATTCACTCTTGTTTCTTCTTACATATACTCCATGTTCACTTGTGCACTTCACAAATTCCTTCTCCCTTAGAAAGCCATCTATCTTCTTGTTCCAAGCTCTTGGAGCTTGTTTAAGTCCGTACAGGGCTTTATGCAGCATGTACACCTTTCTTTCTTCGCCATGTTTCACAAACCCTGCTGGTTATGCAACATAAACTTCTTCTTCTAAGGGTCCATTAAAGAATGCACATTTCACATCCTTCTGACACATCTGCCAGTCCTTCTGACACTTCTTCTTCATGGCAAATGCTTTCACATGAAAGAGAAAAAATGTTTTCTTTGATTAACAACATAGGAAGGTTATTACAAAAATACAACAACATCATTATGTGAGATGGACTGAAAGGGTAGAAAATATATTTTTTTCAATATTGAAGAACATTGAAGATTTTTTTCTTTCTTGCAATCAATCCCAAAGAATGATGCGTAAGACTTTAGAGCGGCTACATATAAGTTATGTTTATGATAAAATCTGATTAAGTGGTGCTTTTATAGTAAAATATGATAATTTAATCTCTCGGTTATCAAATATAACCGAATGAACAGATCATTAACTTAAAAATTAAAAATAAAATAAAAAGAAAGACATCACTTTTAAAGAAATAAAAGCATAAACTGTTGATGCTGAGATTCGAAACATGTCTTGAAATATTTCCCCCCTTGGTTTTATTTAGAAACCGAGGGAATGTATGGTATTTATTAAAAATAATATAAAACATGGTGCGCCTTGACCTTTTACCTCATTTTTTGGTAGGGTGATGTGAAAGTTTTGTCACAAAATGTATTATTTATAGTAGTGAAAAACACAAATAATTTGATTAAATAAATTAATCAAATTTTGGGGTGTTACGACATCTACCAGAATGCCACACACTCTGTGATGTTTTCTATAGGTTTTCTTTTAAGCATGAGTGAGGCTCCCTCTATCAGCCACAATTCCTACTTTATCAACAAGAATGTCAATACCACCCTCAAGAATACCACGCAACTCATTATCAACACCTATGATGTGAGTGTACATCTTACTTTTCCACTATTCAAACTTAGTAAAATCTCCAATGAAGGTTGGAGGTTTAGAAGTATAGTTTTTTTTCATATGTATTATAGTCATAGTCTACAACATTGTTTCTAGGACCAGAAGTTTCAGATACATCAATCATGTTTTTCTCTTAGGATCTCTTTATGTACCACTGTTAAGTGTTAAAAGCACAGATTGTGCTCTGATGCCAACTGAAGGTGAGAAAAACACAAGAAGGGGAATTGAATTATATTTTCTTTTTCTCTCTTTTCTGAAAATATCTTATCGTATTCTAAACATAAAGTCTAGAATCTGAATCAGAGTTAAGTGTTTAGCAGCGAATTAAAATAGTTCAGAGGTAGAAAGGAAAGAAAGAGACAGACAAGCAATTATCCTGTTACCTCCCACAAGTTGAGAGTAGTCAAGTTCCCTTGCACTTCAAAGGGATTTTCACTATAATCAAAATTGATTACAATTGCTCAAGCACAAATCAAGAGACTTCCAATGCTCAAACACACAAGTAAGAGACTTCAAATGCTCAAGCATACAAGCAAGAGACTTCCAATGGTCAAACACACAAGTAAGAGACTTCTAATGCTCAAGCGTACAAGCAAGAGACTTCAAATTCTCAAGCACTTAGCAATATACTTCTAAAACTCTAACTCACTGTTAAGAGATTGTGAAAAGTTACACTTTATACAATCAGAGGTGTAGGCAAAATACAACACATAAAGATTTTTTAAGACTTAAGAGTTTATAGAATATATAAGTGTTAATAAATTCTAAGTTAAACTTGTGCTTTTTATTTGGTAGAGTAAATGCTCTTTTGAATGTCAATAGTTCATTGTTCTTTTATCTTCAAATCTTCAGCTTCTTATATAGAGAAGAAAAAGAGTCATTTAAGAGTTTGCACAACAGATTCTTTGAGAAGATTGATTCAGAGACATTGAGATGTTTCTTGATATGGTTAATATCGTTGAAAGCTTATTTAAAATCCCTTTGCTACAAAAGGAAATATATGTTGCATCCCAACTGTCTTCTATGGATTTTTGCTTAAGTCTTCACGTAATCAGAAGAAGGAAAAATGTCCTCAGAATCTGATAGTGACCTATCAGAATCTCGTCGGTCCTAGTGTTGACTGGATCTTCAGAGTTTGAATCTTTGGAGTATGGATCTTCAAAGTATGGATCTTTAGAGTCTTAATCTTCAGAGTATGATTTCATTCAAAGTTTGGGTCTGTTCTTCAGTTTCTGATCTTTCAGAATCTAGATCTTTAGCTTCTCTTTAAATTTCCATTCTCTGTACCAGTATTAGGTTCTCTTTAGAAATTTTAGTCTATGGTCATGCACGCTTGAACATTTGTTAGTATATCCTTTTTTAAATACTTTGTTATCATCTAAATCTTAGAGATATGGCAATAACCAACTTTGTTCCAGCAAAAGTTACCGAAAGAAGTCAATTTACCTTATCATCATTCGGTCTTCCTGGTCGTCATTCTAGAAAGACGAATGTCATTTGCTGAACGAAAAAGAATCGTGATCTGCTCATGTTCATATCTTGATTAACTAAATTTAAGTTAAACCATACCTTAAGTAAGTATACCAAATACATATTTATTTTTAACACATTAAATTTAAAAATTATTATATTCTAACTTACTTATATTATGTTTTGATATAGGGCACTTAATACCTACTATTTTCAAAACACTAGTGAACAAGCAACTACCAGTCACATACATGCCTATTTTCCATCAAGGTTTAAACAAAATTGACATGTAATATTGTATTGAATCTAGGAATAATCCATTTGAGGAACTTCCTGAAGGCCATGTTCAATGTGCAAATAAATGGCACACATACTTTTTGAACGAATATGAATTCCACAATCAAACACACATAAAAGGGAAAAAAACGATAAACATTGAACGAGTTACAAATGGCGGTGAAGACGATTTATATGGTGTCATTATACATATTTAAGATTTGGTATACAATTATTTGGACTCGGAAAATAAATTTGTCTTTTTTTTTTGTAATTGGTATGATAAAGCTGCTAGAAGCACAAAAATTAATTAAAAAAATAACATTGTTGAGATTTAAATGGACAGAAGGTACAAACAATATTACCCTTTCATAATGGCACACATACTATAATGCAAGTTTATCATGTTCCTTATCCTTCAATTCAGCGACGTAAGCAAGGTTGGTTTGTTGTAATCAAATTAAAACCACTGGATCATATTGAAACTGATAATCTTATGGAAGACGTTTTTTTCCAAGATGATGAAATTTTACAAATTAATGATGTGATTGAAGTTGAAAAAGTTTCAAGTTTGTGTGATACAGTGGTTGAGGGCTAGCAAGTTGATGCATCTATTTTGTTGTTAGCAAATAATATGGATGAAGAGCATGAAGAGTTTGGATCCGAAGACAATATCGGATCAGATGAAGATAATGAAGATTACGAGGATACACAATTTGAATAAAACACTTTTGTAAGTACCGTGTGATAATATATTACTCGAATTAATGTATTTACTCTTTTTACTTATACTATATTGTGTTGATTTATTAATTGTTTTAGATTCTTCTCTCAAAATAGACAACATTTCACCCTGGCTTGATAAACGTAAGAGTAAGTCTCGTCGCACGAAGATAACTATATGTGAGGTGGCTTCATCGTTTATATATTGTTCTTTGCCACACACTAGTCAGGTGGATCACTCGACTATGACCACGTCTCCACCTCTTAATACCCCATATGTATCTACATAGTTCATTGCATTACTCACCACACAAGATTTCTCTATATTCTCATCTGATTGGTCACCAGGTTTTATCCTCCCTTCTAGACATACCATCATCATACCAGCATGTACCCTCATCATATCAGCATCCATGGGGTTTAGCTTTCAATATTTGACACATGTGCCTCATCATATCAGAAACATAGGGGATCTAGCTTTCCATATCCCACACATGTACTCTCATAATACATGCAACTTAGGGGACCTAGCTTTCCATTTCCTACAATGTACCCTCGTCATCCCAGCAACCTAGGGGATCTCGCCTCCCACATCCCCCATATTTATCTTTATCATCCATGCATTATGGGGGATCCCACATCCTACATCCCTGACATGTACCCTCATCATCCCATCATTCCGCGCATGAGGAGTTGGCTTGCACAATCGTGATAAGGAGGATGACTTGGAAGAGGAGAATGTTATGACCATACTTGGAGAATGAGACCCTACTTTCACCTTACTCAACAAAAAAACTAAGGTATAATGCTTGGACACATATAATTCAGGGTCATGTTTCGAATCCCAACAACTGCAATTTTTGCTTCTATTTCTTTAAAAGTTGCGCATTTATTTTTATTTTTATTTTTATTAAATTATTAAATAATATATTTCATCGGTTTCCCTAATAACTGAGGTCTATGATACCCAAATTTATTCATAAAAGGATTCGTTCACTAAGTTTTACCTTAACTCATATATATAGTCGATCCATGCTCGTAAAAACATTCTTTTAGGAAGACAAATTATTTTGTTCTGTGTTGTTCTTCTTCTAACACCAACCTTTAACAGATCATTTTTATGTTCTTTCAATCTATCTCACATAATGGTGTTGTTGTTGGTATTATTATTGTTATTGTTGTTTCCACCTCTTGTCAATATTAAATGGTAAAAGAAAATATTATTATATTTTAGAATAACTTCCCAATGTTGTTAGTCAAAGAAAATATTCTATGATATATTGTTTTCTTCGGTTGATAACATTGAGAAATTTATTCCTAAATCATATTGCAATGTTGTTGTTTCACAAAACAATATCTTGAAAATTTTGTTTAGAATATAATCTTTTGTTTGATTATTGCAACACACAAAGAAATTGGTGAATGGTAAAAAATTGAAAAAGGAAACAATACATGTTACTTTCAATTTTTTTATTGTAATAGAGTAATATATTACCTCTGTGGATTTAAACACGGAGGAGAAAAGTATTTATTTTATTTAAAATAGAAAAAACATTTTATCTCTGTTTTTTGTCAAAACTGAAGGGTAAAATAAGCGAGTTTATTGATTTTCTTTTTCGTCCATAAATAAATATTTGTCGTCCATTTATTGAGTATGAACGCTCAAGACACTTCAGACACATTAATCTACAAGAAATATTAGTAATCCACGTGAAACTGTCGCGACATCCATTTAGAACACTAACGCCACACTATATATCTGAATCACAGATATTTTGAATATCAAACATTGATAATGAAAACTTTAGGATTGAAAAAAATAAAACTTAAAAGAAAGTGGAAACAGTATTTGTGATAGATCGTCTAGCATGCTCATCAAATGGTAATTATAAATACTACTTATTTAAATATATTTTTATTTATTATATATTTTTACTTAAAATTAATTGTATTAACTAGGCTAAAGAGAATGGGAGAACTCCGCCAACTAATGAGTTTCATGAGAGGACTCATAAAAAAAAATTATGTTAGCGGGTAGAAATAATGAGACAATTAGTTGTAAATGAGGCGACACGTGAAACAACATGTAAGGCTGAAATGGAAAAATTGAGGAAGAGACAAATTGAGTTGGAGGAAGTCTCGAGAGTTTCACAAGAACGTATGCGAGAATATATATTCTCAAAAAGGAACCAAAGTCATGGTTCAATGGATGAAATCAAGGTTTTGATGAATACGGCAGTGTTGGCCGATTTGGAGCAGGATAAGAAGTAAGAGGCAAGGATGAAGAAGAAAATGAGAGCAATGAAGATAATATGGATGAGTATTTTCTCATAATTGTTAGAATGTTTTTATTGTTATTTGAATTTTTCATTTTCAAATATTGATTTTTGAAGTTTAAGCTTTTTTTAATTTAATTTTTACAAAATTTAATATTTATAATTATTTATTAATTTATTTTTTACAAAATTGTATTATATATTTACAATTTAATTATTATAAATATTAAAATAAATATTTATTTTAATATTTATAATAATAAAATATAACATAATTTTTTATTAAAAAAAGTGAGATCTATGAGAGATAAAAATCCATACAATATCCGTAATTGATACAGAATGCTATACAATACGTTATGAGGAGTTTTTGTTTTTACCTCTGACCTTTGTGTTTTTTTAATCTAGCCATCAGAGGAGTTTTTGTTTTTACCTCTGACCTTTGTGTTTTTTTAATCTAGCCATCAAAATCATCAATAAGAATGTAAATATGTCATATTGATCAACAAGGTCTATGTCTAAGTTTATCTCAAACCGACAATTTTTTAATAGCAAAGATTAAAAAAATTATAAAAGCATACGGTCTTAAAAAAAGTTAGATCTCAACTATGAAAAAATAATTTTAAGGTCGTAAAATTGAATTTATTTAAATAAATATAAATAATATTTTTTATTATTACAGTTATTAAATTAGATTTTGGTATTTGTGTTCAATTATAAATTTGTTAGTATTTTTCAATCATTTAAGTTTATTAATTTATATTTTCCATATTTAAATATACTATTTTAAATTATGGTTAAAATATGATATTATATATAGTCATGTTTTCTAAAATACCATGTTAAATGCATCAAAATGACGTTGAATTTCAATAATCTATTGGCTTGCGAATCTATTTATACACATATTAGACTTCTTCTTGTTTAAATATATTTATATAAGATAAATTGTTAAGTAAGCTAATAAACTTTTAAAAATTCTAGACTTGTGTCTAAAAATAAGGGGAATCATTCTAGACTTGGTGTCTAAAAATAAGGCGAATCCATCTCCTAAGTATTCATTGATCTTTTCAATTTTTAATTTCAATCATTTCCAAAATGTCATTTTTTTCTTCTTAAAAGTTTCTTTCTAATATCAGATTTTTAAAACTCATTAAACTTTTTCAATTATTAATATTGAATGTACTCATTGACCTTTTCAATTTCTAATTTCAATCATTTTCAAAATGTCATTTTTTTTCTCTTGAAAGTTTCCTTCTAGTATCCAAGTAATTATAAATTATATTAGATTTTTAAAATTCATTAAACCTTTTCAATTATTAAGGTTGTCAATTCTCATTTACTCATTGACCTTTTCAATTTTTAATTTCAACCATTTCCAAAATGTCATTTTTTTTATAAAAATTATCCTTGTAATTATAAACATATTAGATTTGTAAAAATCATTAAACTTTTTCAATTATTAATGTTGTCATATGTACTTATTGACCTTTTCAATTTCTAATTTCAACCTTTTCCAAAATGTCATTTTTTTTCTTATTAAACTTTTTCAATTATTAATGTCGTCAATTCTAATGTTTCCGTAAAAAAAAAATTAGTTAAGATACTTTCACTTATGATTTTGGAGATAGTGTCGACAGTAAAATTACAAAGAAAAAACCTCTATATAATTAAACTACTACTAATCTACGGTCAGGAAAAATAGAGACGGCTCTGTATGTAGTTATAATATTATTCTATATATAGGACTAATGTTAACATTCACTTTGGAGAAATGACACAGCATTTAGCAATGGACAAAGTAGTTGTGACTCACCATCATAATGTATGAGCTTCACCCTGTAATAACTTAGCAATGGACAAAATAGTTGTGACTCACCATCATAATGTGATGAGCTTCACCCTGTAATAACTTGAGACACTAAATATGTGTTTGGTATTGAATCACGTTAAACTAATTCACACCAAAAAATAACATTAATGTATAAATTAAAACTTACATCTTCTAATTCACGTTAAAAAAAATTGGAATGTAAAAACTGGCCATGGAAACGTTATTTCAAACGTTAGATACTTGTAAATACATTAAATATTTCACAACTATTGACAGATCACTAAATTGATCAAACAATATGTAGGAATTAACATTACACATATACCTATTTCTTCATATATTTTCCTTTTATTTTAAAGTCCTTTTATGTGTTATTAAATTCTCATTATGTTATTCATAAATATAAATTAGAGGTTGGCCTTTATGTTGTGATAGTGACCATGTTGTATTGTCAGATAACGAAGACCTCTTTAACCACACATGGCAGAAAGTACCATTCTTAAAGCGAATGTAAATATTCCAACTAAATTAACTACTAGTATCTTCCTTCCAAATCCATTTTCTCTAGTTAATTGGGCTCACACATTTATGTATAAATTTTTATCTATGTCCACCTATTAAACTGTGGTGGCATAAATTTCAAGCTTGTTCCAATGAAAGCCTCAAAGTTTTGAGGCTATATAAGCTAGTTTCACTCGGTTTAGATGCACTGAAAATAATGTAGTCTTCTAACCTTTGTTCTTTGAAGATGATTATCCTTAAAAGAAAGCATATATTAATGACAAAGAAAAACAATAGTACATCAATTAGGCATTCATAAATTTGAAGTTTTCTGATGGCCCCATTCATAAACAATAGTACATCAACATGTTTTCTGATGGCCCCATTCATAAACAAAAGTACATCAATTAGCCATCATAAATTTGAGGTTTTCTAATGGCCCCATAGATATAGATTTATATTAACAATAGTGAACCAAAAGAGAGAAAGGGATAGCACTATAGTCTTCAAGTCTAAATATTTTTCATTCAAACCGAGTCAAGTATCTCGGTCTAAGTTTCCCTCAAATTTTGGTGGACCATGATTGATGATGATGAATGGTACATCATACAGTTCTATTCCACTTTACAGTGGGGCACTATTAAGCATTAGCTACCAAAGACAATTTTACAATCAAAATTAGAAAAACTCACCTGAGTTATGAACATTCTGTGTATATTCCAAGAACTTCCATGGAAGGAAAATGGATCTATTACAAAGATTCTAAAGGAAAAAAAACATAACAAAAACACCAAGAAACAAATTTAATAAGAAAAGGAAAAACAGTAATATTGATCATTGGTCAAAAAGCATAAAGAGTATGCAATTGGTATTTATACACACTCAAATTTATCAGACTACCAGAAGGGCCTTTGATATCCCTCCAAACAAAATGCATAGAATCTGTCACAATCCATTAAGCCTATAGATGTACAGAAAACATAAAAAACAAATCAATCTTCAACCAAGGATTTGAAGATCCTGAACCTCTAAGAAGCCCTTCTCTAAGGTATAGTTCAATATACAAGAACAAAAGGAGCAATCTATTTACTCAACCTAATCCAAATTTTCATCATAACTTATGCTTCTCTTCTCCACAAATTTACTCAAATCAAGGAAGTTAATGTTTCTCTTTTCTTCTCCTCCGCTATTTTAATCAAATCAAGGAAACAGTGTAACTGAGATACCAGCAAGTTTGCTAGTACTCAACCTTGACTTTGATTTCTTCAACATCAATGGTGCATTTGGAGCTTCAATTTCATCACACCCATTTTCATTATGAAATGGTGAACGAACCGCAGCAACAGTGTTTTTCTTTGGAGTACTGAACTCAAAATGCATCTGCTTAGCAATCTCACTCTGCAAAATCAAAACCCCCAAAAAAATTACAAAAATAGCACAATCAATAGAATAACACAAATTGAATCAACATTGAAAATGATTATATCATGAAAATTAACACTTACCGCTTCTCTAATTGTTGTAGAAACATCAAAAACTTGATCCAAATCATCATGATCCACACCACACAAAACCCTAATCTGCAGTTAATCCAAACAAAAAAAATCAAATTAAATATACCTAAATAAATAAATAAATTTCACCATTTCTTAATAGATAATCGAAATTGAAAAGGTAAAAATGAAATTGCAATACTTACCAGAACATCTTGAGGGAGGGATTCAAGACGAGACTTCTCAGAAACAGAATTGAATTTTCCACTACACATTCTCTTCAATGGAGACCTTACTGGAATTGATTCATCCTCTTCACCAGAAGATGGTGAAGAAGAACCTTCATGGATATTGGAAACCACAACCCTCTTCCTTCCAAGTGCAAGACAATAACTATAACTATCAAACCCTAAACCCATATCTGCAACAACGGTTATTAAACGGCTCAAAAACTTCACAGTTTAACCAATCTGTTTATTTATCTATTTATGTGAAATAGAGAAAAAACCAAAGAGTTTAGAATGGAGGTTACTATTTGTATATACGTTTGATTGAATGAGTAAAATAAGAGGTTTTGAATGAAAGTCTGTGTTTGAGGCTCAAAAGGGAAACTCAAACCCTTTATATAGAATGAAAACCCACACTATTAAGTTTTGAAATTTTTGATTAAAATTTTTAATTTTTAACTCCCTCCAATTTTATACCAATTAAAATTATAAAAAATACAAACATTCACCTGTATATCCGCTTTCTCAAATACTGATTTGTATAAAATATAAATTTTATTATATTTAAGTTATTTTTAATTTATTTTTAATTTATAAAATATTTAAAAATAATAATATGAAAAATAATAAATAATTATATAATTTGTGGAAAAGAGAAATTAAGATTTAAAATAAAATTAAAAAATATACATTTTAGAGAAAAAAATTATACCAAATTCATAATTTTCATATTCTCATTCGTATAAAACATATATTATATTATATTCTTATTTAATTTTAAATTTATTTTTAATTATTATAAAATATTTAAAAATAATAGTATGAAAAATAATAAAGAATTATATAATCACTGAAAAAGAGAAGTTAAGATTTAAAATAAAATTGAAAATGATGTATTTGAAAGAAAAAGAATATATCAAATTCATGTTTTTCCTTTATATATTAATTTAAATTTATAAATATTAATATTTAAAACAATGAACTTATATAAATTATATATATTAATTATCAAATATATAAAAAGTTAAATTTATTTATAATAATAATTAAAGAGTGTAAGTGTTTTGTCTATAATTTTTTTAAGTGTTTTCTTACCATTAATAATTATAATTTAATTTAATATTTTAAAGATATGTATACCTTAGTGTACATCATTGGAAATTATAGATATAATTTTTTATTTTGACCAAAATATATTTTTTTTATTTTAAATTTAAAAAGTTTTAAAAAGAATTTTTTTTGCACATATAGAATAAATTAGTCTAAAAAATTTATATAATTTGACACTTTAAAATATTTTGATTGAATGTTATAAATTTTTTTACTTCAAATATAACAATTATTTGTAAACAAATATAATATATATTTTTAAAATATGTTAATTTTAATATAAAAAATTTAATAAAAAATTAAAAATATATTTAATGAAATCAGTTTTTGTAAATATTTATGAAAAGACTTTATAAATTAATATGTAAAAATGACATCTATACACTTAATGTAATTTGATTATGGCTTAATTTGATACATGTATAAATAAGTTACAATGTTTTAATTAATTTTTATAAATTATGTATTTTATTTAAATTATATTTATCATTCAATTATTTTCTCTAATTTATTATAATTATTTACTGTAAATTCAAAAAGTCATTTAACTTAAATTTTATTTTAAAAAATTAATACTTACTAGTACGTTATAAAAGAATTTACCAAATAAAAACTACAGTTGGTAATGGAGGAGAGAAAAAAAAGCTGTGAGATGATGAATTTTCCCGAAGTTTCCTGGCGGTTAAAATTAAAATAAAATAAAAAAATAGCCGTTATGAGATACAACGTGGCAGTGTAGGAGTAGATGAAAAAAAGTTGACGTGGTGCTTGGTCGGCAATGTCGGTTACTTCTGGAACACGTTCAGTGAATGTGTACGTGTGAACATCGTAGACCATCGTTGCACTAGATCACTGCCAAGGAATCTCTATGTAGATTACTTACTTTTAATTGGTTCCAACATAAAACGTGTGTGATGATGACTTCGTCGACGGTGTGGAAAGGGAAAGTGGAGCCCACACCACATGAGTCTTCGTGGTTTGACGGAGAATTCCAAGTAGGCGGCTGACGGCTGTTTTGTTTCCACAAGGTTTTGTACCAATCTAGTGCAAGGGTTTTTTTGTCTTTTGGATTTTTTGTTTTTCTACTCAGCGTGTCTGATTAGTTAAAAGTTGAAAGTTATTGAATCCGGTGAAGAAACATCACAGCTGGTTCTTCATTGCCAAGCAAGGCAAAAGTGGATGACGGTGAGGACATACAATAAATATAGACATTCATTCTATAGTACTAATTGCCCACTAAATTTGGAGATAATTACGTCTTCATTTTTGTTACTCTTAATTGCTGAGGATTGGGTCGATTATTAAGCATTAATCACGGTAACACTAAACACGTGTTATACCATTTAAATAAAAAAAATTGAGTACCCTTATTTATTCATTGGATATACTTCAAAATCAAAGATACTAAAATTATGTATTTTATTTATAATATTATGTATTCCCTCCTAACAAAATACAAGTAAAGAAAATTCACACTTATTATGAAGTCATACTTTTGTGTTTTTCTTATAAATAAAATTCATTAGAATATATAATAATAATTTTTATTAATTATTTAAAAATGGAAGAAAAATAAATTGAATGCGATTTACATTGAATATTACATTGATAAAATGCATTTTTTTTTAAAAATAAAATAATTAAGTAGAATACAATTATTTTTTTCTTGCAATTTCTCACAACAAGAATAATCTTTTTATTATGATATTGAATTCTAATCAAATATTTTCAAAAATTGTAGTTTTGAAAAGAAAAAAGATTTTTTTTTAATTAATTTCTTAAAATTATCTTCATATTTGTTAAAAGCACACTACATCACAATTTCTAGTGATTATCGACTACTAGAGATTTTAGAATTTGTTGTAGGGATTAGAGTTGACTCACTCATGGAGATGAGAAGCTCTATATATATAGTATTGGTGTTAATCTTAGATTGTCCTTTCTCAAATTTAAGGTTGAGGTATTTATAGAATATTGGGCTTTGATCTTAGGCCTCTTTGAAATAGCAATCACTTTCAATAGAATATAGGAGTGAATAGTTAATCCTCTATTATTTAAGAAAATGTAGTTCACTTCCCCATGACTTATTCCAAATGTAGTTCACTTCCCCATGACTTATTCCACACTGGTGTGGACTCAAAACACGTCACTTCTTCATTTTTCCACATTGTGCGAATTATTCCATAAAAAGGAGACATATCCAATAAATGTACGATCGATCTAGAAAATGAGTGATCATGAGGGCTTTAAAGGTGAGGTGATGCATCACTTACCTCTCACGTTTCCCCGCATTGAATCCTTACTAATATACCAATACACGGTCCCTCAAGAACGAGAGTTCTATAAGCTCTGGTAGTGATAATAGCAGTGGTAGTGATAATGATTTTTTTCCCTTATATTTTCTCAATAAACAAGAAGATAATGGCCAACTCTGATACTGAACCAAAGAATGTAAGGGAAATCGAGTCTCATTACACCACTAAGCATAAAACAACTTCCTTTCGGCAGTGGGTTAACTTCTCCTCTTCAGGTGACGAGGAAAAATTCATCTTGGAGGCGTGTTCCATAGCAAAGAGTATGGTTGTTTCAGACAACTCTACCAATCCTTTTTTTTACTTCTATCTCCCCATTATTCGTGAAATGGGGACTCTTTTCCCCTTCCCCGCCATTCAAGGAAGAGGTTTTGAAGGTGCTTAACATTGCCCCATCCTAAATCACGTCAATGGCTATAGTTTAATCTAAGTTCCTGGGATCATATGTCGACGGTTGGGAGAGCAACGACGCAATATTATTCGTTCACAAATCAAAGCTTAAACAAATCAAAATGAAAACGACCGCAACCCACAAACTAATTTTAAAAACTCAAAAAATAATTACAAAAACTCAAATCGAAGGTGATGAAAGAAAGTGACACAGAGGTAAGGAAAAGTGGATTTGATGGTGGTTTGGGAAGAAGGAAGGACGGCATAAGGTTGATGGTTGTATGAATTCGACGATTGGTGGGTGTGGCGAAAGAGGTGGTGGTTTGAGAGATTGATGGAGTAGTGTAAAAGGATATCTAGAAAAAAAATCCAAAGTTCAGTTTATTCGTTTTCTTCCTTGTGTTTGTGTAATTTCCTCTCCCTTAAGTACAAAAATGGGATGCCTCATATCAAGTGCGTGTTTGACATGCTTATCCAGAAAAATCATTTTTCTGCTTCCTTGGGTGGGCAACGTGTCTCCTCCCTATTGGAGGATATTGGTTCTTAAAAATCAGAAAAAAGATCCTCCCTTCCAGTCACGTGATGAGGGTTCTCAACTTTTTCTCTTTTTTTTTAAGTCTTCCTCTTCTTATTGGACAGTGCCACGTGTAGTATGCTAATGGGTCTCTTAAAAATGACAAAAAAGAACTCTTGTGGATATTTTAGAATAAAATGAGTTAAAAATAATCAAAACAAACTTAAATAATCGAAAAAAATCAAAATGAAAAATATAGAAAAACTTAATTAATTATTACAAACATTTTGGCAAAGAAATAAAATAAAAGGACTCGAAAAGAATAAAAGTCAGGTGCGAAAGTGCACAGAAAAATAAAATGAATACACTAAAATGGTCAGTATAATATAAACCTCTGGAAAATAGACAGGTTTTAATTAAATTTTGAAATAAAAATGCTCGGTTGAAAAGGTTTAGGCTGACCAAAATGTGATCGAAAAAGTAGTCGAAAAAATAAAACGAGCACGCAAGGTTAAACTACGCGAATCGTAGATTAGAATACTGACGTTTGCAAGCTCGATTTTGAAATTTTTCGCCCTCTAATTCGACACATATTTGAAAATTGATTCAACCGATTTGTCTGTAGATCCGAAATTTTATTTTGGTTGGCATTTTAAACATTATGTGGAACGAAATGCATGTTGTGATTAGTAAATAATGTAGATGTATGATGAATGCATTAATCTACTTACTGGAGAATTATAAATAGACAATCAGATGAAAAGGAATCTTTCTTGGACCATTTGCTTCTGATTCTCAATTATAATTAAAATCCTACAAAGATTCAGATGATGATAATACTCTTAATTATCACCATATGGACTCTAAAACATGATGAAGTGGAATTGACGATGTACTGAGATTGAGAAATCAAGTTTTTTGACTTCTTAATCAACAGACGATTGAATGAATGTCATCAAGATCAGATAAAATGTCATAATTCCTGGTTTTTCATTTAAACCCTAATGTAACGCTTTTGATTGATGTAATGCATGATAAGATGAAACGATTGCACTATACTAGTAAAATTTAGGGTATGACAATATGGAACCCATAATTTCATGTTGGACTGGACGACCAATTCAATGGTGGTAACGCTATATAGTTTCGACCATCTTACTGCTAAAGAGGCGGAGGTGGTATAACTTTTGGACGAGTGTGAGGTCATGGATTCCCGCACCATGATCATATTGGGTTAGTGGACAATAAGTATATGGATAAATGTCTAAGTAAGTTTTAATGATAATCGCCTTTCTTTAGGATTTTCAGGTGGTCAAATAACTCATATTTTTCATTATTCTTTTTGTAAGAAAAGATGTCTAAAATCTCCATAGACGAGAGGAATGAGCGTTTGGCCAAGAGGAAAGTCGAATGCTTAGGATTAGAAAGCCCTTATAGTCACATGGACGACTTGCACATCAGAGGGGTTAAACGATTGATTAATGGTGAGATGCCTCCTAAGCCTCAAGCCCAAAAAACCTAGACGTGAGGAGTCGATTCCTCCCTTGGCCCTAAGGGTAACGAGGTTCAAATCAGTGATGTAAAGGGGGAAGACGCCCATACATTGTCTGCGAGAAAGGAGTCGTTGCCTCAATCCTCTATGTGAAATGTTTATGGCTTCAACGTTGTCAAGTTCATTGACACTCACCCTCCTTTTCTTGAGGAATTCTCAAATGACTACAAGTTTATCTACAATAGTCCCTCCCTAAAGCTATCTGATCTCAAGGAGAGCCACATGTTTTGGGTTCTTTTAATGGAGTATGCTGGCAAAGAAAAGCATGCCCATATTAAGAACGAGATGAAGATGAAGATCAGAGGCTATCAAGGAGACCTTACCAAAGGAGACCTTGCAGAAGGAGAAAGATATCTAAAAGAACAAGCTTCGGGACACAGGAGACCAAGGCTAAGGAGTTTTCTTCCTTAAAGAAAAGATCGCGGGTATCTCTAGACCAATCCCTTAACTCTCTAAGGAAATTGGAAGAGGATGTGTTTATGCTCATATACGATTTGGTGGATACCTTTGATTTATACTTTGAGAGGTCGAAAGAGCAGGTGATTTTCTTTCATCCCGAGTTAGATTTTAGTTTAATGTATGTATTAAAATTTGTCTGCGATGGGCAGTTGATGAATGATGATAAGGGTTCTTCATTTGATCAACCAATCGATAATCCTGTTACAGGTGCCTTAGTTGATCCTAAAGGGAACAAGGTGAGCGAAGTCCTTTCAGATGCAACCTTCCAATAAGATGCTCTTGAGCAGTTTGTCGATGAGGGTCAATAAGCTGAATGTTTTTTCTTGTTTTCCTTAAGGTGTAATCATGCCCTTGGAGAATTTCTTTAACTAGCCCCTAAAGGCCTTTTTTTCTTCTAATTTTGACTATTGCTCATAAAGGTTTTATTTTTATTGTACCTATGTTTTTTATTGTCTTTGTATGAATTATGTGAGGAAATTTTTTGGCCTGGTTTTTCACCTAGGCAATCTCGTAAAGAACAAGGATTCTTTCCTGATAATGCTAATGTTGTCCTAAGGGTGGCAAGGATTCCTGCATGAGGATCCAATATATGTGATCTCCTCGGGGGGAAACAAGGACTGCTTTGTGAATATCCAGCATGTGTTATTGCCTCAAAGGACAACAAGGATTCCTTCACGTGGATCCAACATACATGGTCACCTCGTGCGGGTGATTTTTATAAAATCTCTTTTTCTCCTTAGTTTCTTTCAAATAAAGAAACAAAAAAACCTAATTCATATAGTAAAGTGAGGGCCTCGTTAAAAACCCATGCACTATGTTGGCAACACAGGGGAAAAGAGTGTTCCACACAGAATGAAGAATGACATAAATTTATCCTTACAAGAAGCAAAGCTTATAACTTGCATAAATAAATAAAAAATCATAAATGAAACTAAACTAAATATGGTCTAACCCCTAAACATTTATCATCATATGACAAAGGGTCCTTCCTTGTTAGCTTCTCATCAACATGGATTAGAATGGTCAACCCTCATCCATAACAACTTTCTTTAGTTGTTTGGTGTCATACGGTGAACTGGACTTTTTGTGTTTTTTATCGCAATGTCGCGGTTAGCAAGAGTCGCCACCGACTTTTCTTTTATCCAATAAGGAAAGGTGGAAAAGAACAGGAAAGACCTTAATTTAGATTTTGGGTTCGGGAGGTACATTATACAAAGGGAAGGTGTTAGCACCCTTTGTATCCATGGTTATCCATGGGCTCTTAATTGCTCGATCACTTATATTATTTTTGTCTAAAAAAGTGTTTGTGAATTGTTTGGAAAATTGTTTTGAAAAGAGAATTTAACTTTGTAATGATTCTTGTATGAATGTATACAAAGTGGTTATCCCGTTTTAGTTTTGAAAATTGTTTAGAAAAATATAACTCGGTAATGATTCTAGTATGAATGTATACCAAGTGGTGATTTTCTGAAGGTATTTTGAAAAGTGTGAGGTGTGAAAAAATGTTTTAGGTTGTGAGCCAGCAATTAAGAGTTATACCGACCCAAGGTCTTTATGAGTATTTCCTATCCTTATGAGGGTAAAACTGTCCTTATTATTGAGAAATAAGTAGTTTTATCCTTTGGATGTAAAAGGGTCATCGTAGGGTCATCGATTGGTCATTGAAGGCAACAGTTATGAGGATACCTTAGCATTCGAAGGGACTATCATCATTTAACCGTAGGCAACATCGGAGGGTCATCGAGGGACAAAGTTGTATATTCGAAGGCAACATCCGAGGGACTATAATTTATTTTATGATGATTTAACCGAAGGGTCTTTGCTAAGGGTATCCCCACGTTCGCGGGACATGACCGTAATATCGTAATCGTAAGGCAACAAAGAGAGGTCCAAGATCACTTATTCAAAGGCAAAGTTTTACAATTAATTATATAATTAGGATGAAACTCCACATTAAAATTATTAAAAATAATATATTAAAAAATTAATACATTAAAAAATTAATTTAGGGTGAAACTCCACAAGGGTATCCCACAAATAAAGTGGAATACCTAGCCAATAACCTTTTCCTGGGATATGTGAACCTTTACGAAACTCAAAAAAAAGAAACATGTCAGAACACCAAATCAGGGTGCAATCGAAGATTACACCGGAGAAATATCACAACAATAAATAGGATAGGATAAATAATGCATGACTATGATAAAAACATAAAAAAAAACAGACTAGAAGAATCAGGTACTGTCTCGTTCGCCTCTGCCTCGCCTAGCGAAGGCCACGGATTTTGAATTTGAAAACAGCCCCATGTTAGGAACTTTGAATTTTATGGCATTTTATCACAGGAATAACATGGTCAAACATTCAGGGTATTCAGGCATATTTAAATTCCCATACGAAAGCAAATTATATATCAACATTTAATCATGATGCATTATATATGTAGATATGGCCAATTGAAAGTATAAACAATAGAGATACGCAAACCTGTTTGCCAATTCAAGGTTGAAGGGATTGACCACTTGTAGTATCGGAATAAGTTAGGCAGCGGGAATTGGACGGCGATGGCTTCGGTGCAGATGGGCTGCCTTCAGGGTTTCTTTACTCTGAATTCTCCGGGTAGGCAGGGTTCCTATGCCAAAGTTTCTATCCGTCCTTCTCTGTTCTCTCTCTTTCTTTTTCCTCAAGGTTTTGTTCCAAGGAAACCTCAGAGTGTTTTGCTTCTCTTCCTTCTTTCTCCAGTAAATCTCCCAGTGTAAACTCCAAGTGTAACTCCCCCTACTGAAACTTCAGTATTTATAGACTAATTTCGTGGGTAATGGGCTTGGAATGAGGGAGACCCAAGTCCAAAATAATTTGTTATATTTTATTTATTTATTTATTTTAATTATTTAATTAATTAATTAATTAATTAAAAAAAAATTTCTCTTTTTTTTTTTCGTTTTTTTATTTTTTATTTTTTTTTATTTTTTTTTTATTTTTTTTTTTAGGAAAAATGATGGGTAATTTTTGGGGTATGACAGCTGCCCCTGTTCAATATTCTTGAACCGAGAGAGTTAGGATGGCGTGTATGCCATTCGTGGTCTGGAGGTGGAAGATTATTGAACACTAGAATGCCCCAAAAATTTGCACTTGAGAATCGACAGTTGGTCTTGATGGAGATGGGCTT
This sequence comes from Lathyrus oleraceus, assembly GCF_024323335.1. Lineage (NCBI taxonomy): Eukaryota > Viridiplantae > Streptophyta > Magnoliopsida > Fabales > Fabaceae > Lathyrus > Lathyrus oleraceus. Next base: position 188,165,058 of record NC_066585.1, read on the forward strand.
AAAGATGCCATCCGGGAGGTTTGATGACGAAAGCTTCAGATCGCGCCGTATATTAGGCCAATTTGAAGACATGGGTGCCACACTGGGTCGTACGTTAGACCGTATAATGAGTCATCCATTAGGCTGCCGACTTCGCTGGGGAGTCGGAGTGTGTCATATGCTGTTGGGGATAAAGGATCAGAATGGACCATACGCTAGATCGTATCTGAGTTGCAGAATGAGCCGTACGTTAGGCTGAATCTGATGACGAAAGGGGTAGTCGTATGTTAGACTACACTTCAGAAATGTACCGTATGTTAGGTAGGATCTGATGATGAAAGGGGTAGTCGTACGTTAGACTACACTTCAGAAATGTACCGTATGTTAGGTAGGATCTGATGATGAAAGGGGTAGTCGTATGTTAGACTACACTTCAGAAATGTACCGTACGTTAGGTAGCATCTGAGGGGATGGACATCCGAACGGGTCGTACGTTAGACCGTCGCAGAATGAGTCGTCTGTTAGGCCGCATCTGATGATGAAAGCGGTAGTCGTACGCCAGACTACACTTCAGAAATGTACCGTACGTTAGGTAGCATCTGAGGGTTGTAAGATCCAAACGGGTCGTACGTTAGACCGCGTTGGGGTTGTTGAAGTTCAGAATGGATCGTACGTTAGATCGTATCCGAGTTGTAGAATGAGCCGTCCGTTAGGCTGCATCTGAAAAAGAAAGTAGTCGTACGCTAGACTACACCCCTGAATGTACCGTACGCTAGGCAGCATCTGAGGATTTGAAGGTCCAAATGGGTCGTACGTTAGACCGCATTGGAGTTGCTGAAGAAGTCATATGTTGGGCTGAATCAGAGTGAACCGTACGTTAGGCTGTATCTGATAACCTGTATATGTTGTACTTGCAATAAATGTCTGGGATGGGCTTAAAGATGCCATCGTTAGGAGGATATCGAAGTGTTGTCAGAATGAATGTTCCCATGAACTGTATTTGAAATATGTATCTGAATCTTGAATGTGATTGATAAAGGTGTCTGTCTGAATGAACCTTTTATTTTGACTATATCAGGAGGATAAATAACCTGCAAAGAAAAGTTAGCTTCATGCTATGTCATGATGTATGAGATGTTTCGTGTTATGCTAAAATAAATGCGAATGTTGTATGCATGCGTATGCTGTGAAATGATGTAATGAATGAGTTATGCGTATGAGAAGTTCTGCTTGGGGACTCTACTAGGGAAAATAAATCCCCATCTACTGATTGGAGATATTTGTAACGATGACCCTTTCTCGGCTGGGGATGCTTGATTTCTGTCTGATGGTGGAAATATTCAACAGAGCCTGGCTGGGGATGGATGAGATGATCAATCTGTCTGGTGACGCCGACCTCTGTTGGGGAGTAACTGGCTGTGCCTGGGGATACTGCCATTTTCTGAGGAAAAAAAAAAGGCTTGCTGGGGAAGAGAATTGGTAGCGGATTCATTGGAAGCATGATTAGACCTTTTCCTTGATCCTGAAGTCGGGTAGTAATTGCTATTGCTATTCTATGCATGTATTTTTGGTAAACATCAGTCATATTCAAATGCACATATTAATTCAAATTAAATCAATGGACCTTTACGCAACCAAAACAGAAAAGTAAAAACAAAAGCATCTTTTTTTTGAAAGAGGGTTGTATTGATTTTGAAAGGAGGCCTATAAACAGGCAATTTGTGTACAAGGAGACAGAAATCCTAGTAAGAGGAAATTGTCGAAAACAAAGAGAAAGCTATGTGGAAGAAGTCCTATTGATTTTAAGCCTACTACTGTCATTATGTCTTCGAGCATCTCATCCCTTGCTGTCGGATAGAAGTGATTGGCTTGGTCAGTCCCTCGAACTTGGATGAAAGTTGACTGAGAACGGGACATAGTCATACGCTTTAATCCCTAATTTTTGCCTGGACCGCCTTTTCAGGTTTTCAGTCCACCAGGATACCCTTTTTTGCCCAAGCCGCCTTTTCAGGTTTTCGACTTGCCGGGTGTACATTTTTTTTTATATATCCCTAATTTTTGCCCGAACCCTTTTGGTTCGCCGGGATGCCCTTACTTTTGCCTAGATACGTCGATCTAGCGGGTCTCTTTTATGCGTAGTATTTTTTAACTATGTCCGCGTTCACGGGATGTGGGAAGTCTTCACCATCCATAGTAGCGAGTATCATGGCTCCACCAGAGAATACCTTCTTAACTACAAATGGCCCTTCGTATGTGGGAGTCCATTTGCCTCTGGGATCACCTTGTGGTAGAATGATACGCTTGATCACCAAGTCGCCAAGTTGGTACACCTGTCTCTTAACTCTTTTGTTAAATGCCTGGGTCATGCATTTCTGATATATCTGCCCATGACAAACAGCCGCAAGTCTCTTCTCATCAATCAGATTTATCTGATCGACTCGAGTCTGAATCCATTCATCTTCATCTAAGCCCGCCTCTTTCATGATTCTTAGAGAGGGAATCTGAACTTCCACTAGTAAGATGGCTTCCATTCCATAGACTAAAGAGAACGGAGTTGCCCCTGTCGTAGTGCGCACTGAAGTGCGATAACCGTAAAGAGTAAAGGGTAACATCTCATGCCAGTCTTTGTATGTTACTGTCATTTCTTGCATGACCTTCTTGATATTGTTAGCAGTCCCCACGGCGCCGTTCATCTTTGGCCGGTACGGAGAAGAGTTATGGTGTTTTATTTTGAACTGCGTGCAGAGTTCAGTAATCATCTTGTTGTTCAAATTAGTACCATTGTCAGTGATAACTCTTTCAGGAGACAGCAGGTTTCTCAAATAGGTATTTGATAGAATCCATCTTAGAAGTCAATAAGGTGGTATGATTCAACATATACTGTCTTAGTCGGCGAGCAGCCCAGGCCAAAGCACAGCAAGCTTTCTCGGACTGTGAGTATCTTGTTTCACAGTCGGTACCTTTTGCTAAGGCAGTATATGGCATGCTCTTTTCGACCAGACTCGTCATGTTGCCCCAACACACCTCATTGAATTTTCTAACACGGTCAAATACGTAATTAAAGGTCTTCCTTCAACTAGTGGCATCGGAACTGGAGGTTCTTGGCGATATTTCCTGATTTTGTCATAAGCTTCTTGGCATTCATCATTCCATACCATCTCTTGATTTTGTCTCAGTAATTTGAAGATGGGTTTGCAGGTAGCAGTCAAGTGTGGAATGAATCGGGCAATGTAATTCGAGTGCCCCAAGAAACCTCTGACTTCTTTCTTGTTTATTTCAGTACCCAGATTTACAATTTCAATTGATTCCTCATGCGGCTGTATAGTCTTTTCTTCTTGCAGTAGTCGGGCAAGTTCTCCAGGGACTTCACAATCTTCCTCGCTTCCATCCTCGGCTTGGTAGATCGGATTTTCAAAGTCATAATGAACAGTAGCAGAGTCATTACCAACAGGATCCAGAGTGGATATGGATCGGCAAATTGTTACGTGAGTGTGTGCAAGAAACATAGCTTGTTTGAAAAATGACAGGAAAGATAAAGAGCGCAATATTTGAATGCAAAAAGTCCATTGATCTATTGAATATGAATATGCTTATGAAAATGACAAACCCCTAACAAATTAGCCATTGTGTCTCGGGCATAGACACAATGCTTTAAGAAGTTTGATTGTAAAAGAAAATTAAAATTTGCAATTCTAGAATAAACAATAACAATTACTCCTGACTAAAGGAAATCGGGATAATGTCTTCAGTCTTCCAATTGTTGAGTCCGTCACCAATTGTTGGGAAAATCCAGCTATCCAAGTCGCAATCACTATCAGCATCTTCCATAGCATTAATCTGATTTTTGACTATCTTTCCAGAGTTAAACCCCAGGCCAGCTTTATCAGACTTGTACGGTACATTGATCAGTTGACCCCAACCAGCACGATCACCATTTTCAATCGCGGCTTGAGCATCTTTCAGAGAGATCATGACAGGGGGAGCACGAACAACCTTGGGCACAAGGGGAGTTGGCTTAAGGACAGGACTGGGTGGAGGAGCCACTTCAAATGACTGAGAAGGAGTCTCAAAGAATTCACCATCCATCTCGACGTATTTGAAGGCTTGCACACTACTGACAATATACTCTTCTTCTCCACATACAGTGACAACCATGCCTGCTATTGGATACTTCAGCTTTTGATGAAGCGACGAAGCTACCGCACCTGCCCCATGGATCCAAGGGCGCCCCAACAAGCAGGAGTAGGCGGGACGAATGTCCATCACGTGAAAGGTAGTGTTGAAGCCTTGAGGTCCTATCTTGATAGGGAGAACCACTTCACCATAGACAACACTCTTCGCACCATCGTAAGCACGCACCACAACATCACTAGGTTTCAGTTCAATGCCTTTGTAGTCAAATTTATCGAGTACAGCTTTCGGGAGCACATTCAAGGAAGAGCCGTTGTCGATCAACACGTGAGCCAGGGTGATCCCCTCACACTCGATGGAGATATGCAGAGCTTTATTGTGATTCTTTCCTGCTGGCGTCAGGTCAGCATCGGAAAAGCCTAGGCCATTGTCAACAGTCAAATTAGCAACATAATGTTCGAATTGATCGACGGATGTTTCTTGAGGCACATGAGCGGTCTTCAAGAATTTCATCAATGCATTGGCATGGGATTCAGAGGATAATAACAAGGACAACATTGAGATTTTAGACGGAGTATGCCCCAATTGTTCCACTACATCAAAATCGCTCTTACGGATGATTTTCAGCATCTCTTCCATTTCCTGTTTGGCAACATCTTCAGAAGTAACTTCGACCGATGTCTCTGACTGAGGAGGATTGACTGGTCTTTTTCCTCGAATTTCGGGAGCGGGAGGTGAGATTTCTGGGGAGTAGATCCTTCCACTTCGAGTAACTTTACTAGTCCCCACAATATCATTAGGATTAGCAGAACTACCAACTTGCTTTATGCCATGGATGTAAACGTCGCCTCCATAGTTCCACGGAATAGCTTTGCTGGAGGAATATGGCACGAGGCCAGGTGCGGTAATAATCAGGGGAGCCACTTTGGGCTCAGCGGTAATCTTCACAGGCACTCTAGTAGCGGTAATCTTCACTGGAGCTTTGGACCTAGCAATCACAGATACCTCTTCAATATAGTTGTCCACCTTAGGAACCCTTTCAAATAGAATTGTACGATCATCCATCAGCCGTTGAATGCCGTTCTTCAACTTCAAACAATCATTGGGTCGGAGTACACAGAGATCGCAATCTTCAGCACAACCTGGAAATAAACCAGCTTGCAATAAATTCTTCTTAACGATCAGGAGAGGAGATGCTAAATCAGCAACGTCAGTAACGTGAGAATTGTCGTCCACAACATTAACATTCTGGTCATGATTAGGCATAGGTGCTGTGATGACATTGGGGGTCGCCGGAGGATCAAATTCAATTTCTCCAGCGTCGATCATATCCTGAATCTTGTTCTTCAACAACCAGCAATCATTCGTATCATGCCCGGGGCTATCGGAGTGATAGGCACACCTGGCGTTGGGATTATAACGAGGAGAAGTAGTGTTGGGATTTGCAGGAGGGCCTCTGAGGGTAATCAAATTGGCCTTTAACATACTCTGCAGTGCTTGGGTTAAAGTCATATTGATCTTGGTAAACTGTCTTCTCGACCTGTCTTGTCTGTGTTGGAAGTTCTGAGATGGCGATGCGGCAATTGTAACTGCCCCAACAGTATGGTCGCGATTCTTCTTGTTATGCTTCCTCTCACTGTACACAGCATTTGATTCATTCTTTCCCTGATAGGACTTTTTGGTGCTTGCAGAAGTAGCTGCCTGTATCTTTCCACTTTGAATGCCGCTTTCAACCCGTTCACCTGTCAAGATAAGTTCAGTGAAACCTGACGAGGAACTTCCCAGTAGATGGCTGTAGAATGGGCCAGTCAGCGTACCCATGAACATGTCCACTAACTCTCGATCAGTCATAGGGGGTTTGACTCTGCCAGCCAAATCTCTCCACTTTTGAGCATATTCTTTGAAACTTTCTTTAGAGCCCATAGTCATATTTTGTAGCTGTAGCCGAGTAGGCGCTAACTCAGAATTATACTGGTAGTGCTTGTAGAAAGTTGTTGCTAAATCAGTCCATGTGCGGATGTTAGAGCTCTCAAGCTGATAATACCACTCTAACTGTGTGCCAGACAGACTCTCTTGGAAGAAATGGATCCACAGTTTCTTATCAGTAGTGTGCGGCTGAATCTTTCTCACATAAGCCCTTAGATGCATCTGAGGACAAGAGGCACCATCATACTTAGTGAAAATGGGAACCTTGAATTTGCGGGGAATGACCACATCAGAGACCAGACCCAAGTTTTCGAAATCCAGACCGGGCACTTTCTGCCCCTCCATAGCTAGCATACGTTCTTCCAGCAACTTGTACTTATCATCCTTCGGAGAGTACTGTTCATGTTCATAATCTTCATCGTCGTCCTCAGAATTGACGAGATTAGGATTCTCATCTTCCGAATCATTCTCGGTCTCTTCTTCTGAATCCTTCGGAATTCTAATCTTGACTCCTGTAACCTGTCCCTTAAGCCTTCTCCCCGGGTTGATGTAACCCACAGGCTTCTGGTCCTTCTTCTTCTCCATCAAAAGAGCTTTCAGTTCTTCCTGCCCCTTAGATAAGCTCAGCATCATTTCCTGGAATTGAGCATTCTGGGCCTGGAGATCTTTGACAGTTTGTTCGAGAGCCATTGTTCAATCTGTTTGAATCTGCTGGAATCTGTTTGATAGGAAAATCGTGAGAACACTGATCCTTTAGAATACCTGTTATGCGATGCAATGCAATGTATGAAATGTTTTCAAGGACTTTCGGGATTTAACTTTGCATAAACTAACAAAAAGAGCTTTTTTTTTCTTTTTTGTTTTTGCTTTTGTTTTTTTTTTTTTCTGTTTTTTTTTTTTTTAGCAGAGTTAAATCCCTAAATCCTTGAAATGGTTAGTACAATGCCATGATGTTATGATGTTATGTTGTTATGATGTTATGTTGTTATGATGTTATGTTGTTATGATGTCATGTTGTTAGATAAATAACAAGCACAAGCAAGTCACACAACAATCATTCCTAGGTTTTAAGGCTTGCGTGAGTTCCATAGGTAAATACCCTCCCCACTGAAGTTTGGTTGGTTCAACCTGTCTTAGAATAGTAACCGGGTTCTAGAAGGATCTCAAATCATTGACCTTTCCTTAGGTCCACTTCAGTGCAACACCAGGTGGTTGACCGAAGCTTCCCTAAAGTCCAATCTCAAAGAGTGTAGTATCGAGTCTCAACCAACTCCAGTCGGAACCGAAGCCAGTTATCTCACTACTTTCTAATGGCCAGGATGAGTCAATTAGGGTTCTAAAGGTCTGGTTAATGCTTTTATGACACCACGCGAATGCCAAATATTTCCTCAACTAACATGAGGAACATCAGGACATCCAAAGTGCCACATTAACCGTAGCCATCATTTTGACCATTCCAGTATACGCCGGACAGTAGCGATGATCTCTTGCTACTTACCTAAGGTACACTAGATCCGGGTGTAGGATCTTTCACTCAAGCATATCATACCCAAGCAATCCCTTAAAAATAAATCAGACAAATTGAATAAGTGATCTTGTTTTTTAAGGTAACCTCTCTTTTTAAATATTTAGGTTCCCCAGCAGAGTCGCCAGTTCTGTCATACGGTGAACTGGACTTTTTGTGTTTTTTATCGCAATGTCGCGGTTAGCAAGAGTCGCCACCGACTTTTCTTTTATCCAATAAGGAAAGGTGGAAAAGAACAGGAAAGACCTTAATTTAGATTTTGGGTTCGGGAGGTACATTATACAAAGGGAAGGTGTTAGCACCCTTTGTATCCATGGTTATCCATGGGCTCTTAATTGCTCGATCACTTATATTATTTTTGTCTAAAAAAGTGTTTGTGAATTGTTTGGAAAATTGTTTTGAAAAGAGAATTTAACTTTGTAATGATTCTTGTATGAATGTATACAAAGTGGTTATCCCGTTTTAGTTTTGAAAATTGTTTAGAAAAATATAACTCGGTAATGATTCTAGTATGAATGTATACCAAGTGGTGATTTTCTGAAGGTATTTTGAAAAGTGTGAGGTGTGAAAAAATATTTTAGGTTGTGAGCCAGCAATTAAGAGTTATACCGACCCAAGGTCTTTATGAGTATTTCCTATCCTTATGAGGGTAAAACTGTCCTTATTATTGAGAAATAAGTAGTTTTATCCTTTGGATGTAAAAGGGTCATCGTAGGGTCATCGATTGGTCATTGAAGGCAACAGTTATGAGGATACCTTAGCATTCGAAGGGACTATCATCATTTAACTGTAGGCAACATCGGAGGGTCATCGAGGGACAAAGTTGTATATTCGAAGGCAACATCCGAGGGACTATAATTTATTTTATGATGATTTAACCGAAGGGTCTTTGCTAAGGGTATCCCCACGTTCGCGGGACATGACCGTAATATCGTAATCGTAAGGCAACAAAGAGAGGTCCAAGATCACTTATTCAAAGGCAAAGTTTTACAATTAATTATATAATTAGGATGAAACTCCACATTAAAATTATTAAAAATAATATATTAAAAAATTAATACATTAAAAAATTAATTTAGGGTGAAACTCCACAAGGGTATCCCACAAATAAAGTGGAATACCTAGCCAATAACCTTTTCCTGGGATATGTGAACCTTTACGAAACTCAAAAAAAAGAAACATGTCAGAACACCAAATCAGGGTGCAATCGAAGATTACACCGGAGAAATATCACAACAATAAATAGGATAGGATAAATAATGCATGACTATGATAAAAACATAAAAAAAAATAGACTAGAAGAATCAGGTACTGTCTCGTTCGCCTCTGCCTCGCCTAGCGAAGGCCACGGATTTTGAATTTGAAAACAGCCCCATGTTAGGAACTTTGAATTTTATGGCATTTTATCACAGGAATAACATGGTCAAACATTCAGGGTATTCAGGCATATTTAAATTCCCATACGAAAGCAAATTATATATCAACATTTAATCATGATGCATTATATATGTAGATATGGCCAATTGAAAGTATAAACAATAGAGATACGCAAACATGTTTGCCAATTCAAGGTTGAAGGGATTGACCACTTGTAGTATCGGAATAAGTTAGGCAGCGGGAATTGGACGGCGATGGCTTCGGTGCAGATGGGCTGCCTTCAGGGTTTCTTTACTCTGAATTCTCCGGGTAGGCAGGGTTCCTATGCCAAAGTTTCTATCCGTCCTTCTCTGTTCTCTCTCTTTCTTTTTCCTCAAGGTTTTGTTCCAAGGAAACCTCAGAGTGTTTTGCTTCTCTTCCTTCTTTCTCCAGTAAATCTCCCAGTGTAAACTCCAAGTGTAACTCCCCCTACTGAAACTTCAGTATTTATAGACTAATTTCGTGGGTAATGGGCTTGGAATGAGGGAGACCCAAGTCCAAAATAATTTGTTATATTTTATTTATTTATTTATTTTAATTATTTAATTAATTAATTAATTAATTAAATAATTAATTAATTAATTAATTAAAAAAAAATTTCTCTTTTTTTTTTTCTTTTTTTTTTTTTTTCGTTTTTTTTTTCGTTTTTTTTTTTTTTTTTTTTTTTTTTAGGAAAAATGATGGGTAATTTTTGGGGTATGACATTTGGCCTCTGACTTCATTCCTACGATGTCCACGCCCATGATACTGACGTTCTTCAACTTCAGACTCCCAAATTAACATTTCTCAGTGATATCCTAATATCCACTTATAACCTTAACATGCCCATTTGGGAGAGGGTACTTCATGCCCAAATATAATATGGATAGGGTAGCCTCAGCTGGTTAAAAGTGGCCCGCTCTATAATAATGTTATACAAGTAGGACACATCAATGATAAGACACATTACCTTAATATGCCAAGTGTTTGCTTTCGCTCCAAATGTAGTATCCAATTTTATATAACCTTTCACTTTCTTGCCCAAAACTCACACCAATGATCCTTTGAAGGCCTTGAGGTTATCTAAGTCCAGGCAAAGCCTCTCAAACGTGTCCTAGTAGAATATGTATGCAGATCTCCCTTGATCAATCGGGACTCTCTTAATCTCCCAATTGTCACATCTCATGGTGATGACCATGAGATGATTGTTATGTAGGTGGATGCTTATAACTTCCTTTTAGAAAAATAAATCTCAAGTAGTGTATCTTGGTGAATTCCAAAAGGTTCTGACTCGCCCAAATCATGTGGAACTATGTGTTTATGGGTATAAAGTTGAAAATCCCCCAGAGGATCCATCTGAAGTGTTGATGATGATAATGACGATTAAAGTCGATGGTAATAACTTTCAACTATTTGATGATGGTGACCTAACTAGAGAAACATCTCATGACTAATCAACAACAAGAGACTCAAGATTAAAATGCTTATATGATCAGGAGTGTGAAGACAAGCTTCTAACAAGTTTTGAGGAAGACAATGTTTTTAAGCTCCAGTATTATTATCAAAGAAGAAGGGAAAAAATTGCTTATGATCAATCAAGGTATATGGAAATTCTTATCATAGGAAATCTTAAAGTGTTGAATTTACTTGATCATGCTTTTGAAAATATTCATTCCATACTTTGCTAAAATATTTGTTTTAATGTTTTAATAGCATTGGTTGAAAATAAGTTTTGATGCATGCATAAAGTACCTAGACTTAGAAAAAAATTCAAAATAATTCAGCAAGCAACCGATTGAAATCCTTGTGCAATTGATTGAACGGTATTGTGAAAAACAATTTTTGAACCCTTGCAATCGATTGACAAGTCCTTGCAATCGATTGCAGTAGTGCATATTTTCATATTTTTAGCCCTTGCAATCGATTAACAGGTTTGTGCAATCGATTTCACCTGAACAAGTTTTAAAAAATGCTTAATCGTGTTCACTACTTCAGTCACTCCTTTTCATGGCATCTCCTAACTATAAACTCATTATATTTCAGAAATATTTTCCAACCATTGCCATGTTTTATCAATAGTTGTTTTCACTCTATAAATATAATTCAAATTTCATTTTTACTGTTACCTCTTTCAATCATATTTTACAAAAACTCTCTACATAATTTTCAACTCATGTGTATCAGACTTAGATGCATTTTGAAAACTTTCATATCATTCTAAAAACATCATTGAGCACTTAGAGAGTTTATGATATTGAACTTTAATATTTGAAAGAGAATAAGTCCTACTTACAGGATTTAATATATCAAACTTATTTCTACTCAAACTCATTATTGTATCAACTTCTTATTTTTCCAAGATTGTTGGATATAAGATTGTGGGATTGTTGTACTTATTATCCAGACTGTTGGAAATAAGGGTATAAGAAAAGGAAGGATTATTTTATTTTCTTAAGTTGTAAGTCACAAGAGGACTGTTCTTGTTGATTAGGTTAGAACTCAATGTATATAAGTCTAGCTTAGGGGAACCAGGATAATTCTCAATGTTCTTTATTTTTCTCATTTACTGCTTTCATCACTTATCACATCAAGAAAGAAAAGAAAGATCACCATAAAAAAACTAGATACATTTTTAAATACCTAATTCACCTCTCCTCTTAGGTGTACTTACACACTTACAATTGGCATCAGAGCGGGTTATAGGTAACATGCTCTTAAAGATCTATAATGGCTTCCGCAAGTGCAAATCTTGTTTTTAAAGATGGTGGCAGTAGAAATAAACCTCCATTATTGTCTGGTGAATATTTCTACTTTTGGAAAGTTCTCATAAAGGCTCATTTGGAAGCACAAGGAGAAGACATTTGGGATGTTGTGGAGAATGGTCAGTTTGTTCCTACAAGTGTTGTCAACGGGGTTGGTACACCAACGATTAAGAGTTCATGGGATGAAGATGATAAGAAAAAAAGTCCTTTACAATAAGAAACCAATTAACATACTTTAAAGTGCACTTAGCATGAATGAATTCTTTCGTGTCTTTCAATGTACAACGACAAATCAAATATGGGATACATTAGTAGAAACTCATGAAGGAACCGCTTAAGTAAAGAGATATAGATTGAGTACTTTAAGTCAAAAGTATAAGATGTTCATAATGAAGGTAGAGAAAAACAAGAAGGGGGGGGGGAGGGTTGAATTATTTTGAGAGAATAAAAACTTTTTGAAAAATTAGACACACGTAGAAACAAATAAATTTAACACTGGATTTTATACTGGTTCACTTGAAATTCAAAGCTACTCCAATCCACCCGGCCAAGGTGATTTCGCCTTCAAAAAGCACTTAATCCACTAATCTTGAAAGATTACATAAACAATCATCTAAGTGAGTAAAGATCTCTGAGCCCTCTCAAGTTTACAGACTTCACAAGTCACTTGAGGATATTTTTCAGCAAATGAATAGAATTCCAGTAATGATTAGTGCTTCTAGTTAAGCAGAAATCACACAAGGTAAAAGCGAAGAATTGTTCACACGTTAGAGCAGCAGCTCGTGTGAGAGAATGAAGAATGAATATAATAGGAGTGTTGTACTCTCGTGTGTTTCAGGTGTCTTCTTAGAGAGGCGTTCCATCCTTTATATTCTCGTGTGGAATAAATGTTGTAAATATGAAATTGGTATGTATTTTTAATGGTTATAATTTGGATTATAATGGCTCAATGAATTATGGCTTTAAATGGTGAATGCATTGGCTTAAAAAGGAAAATAGGTTAATGGTTCATGTGATGCTTATGTATGGTAGTGTAATTGAAAATGGTTGTGTAATGCAAGGGTTCTCTTGGAAAAAATGGTTATAATTGTTCAATGTTTATGGAATTGAAAATGAATGTATGTATGGTTTTAAAATATAAATATGATTAAAAATGGTTTTAAAATATGAAGATGATTAAAAAATGAACTTTGGTTATATGGTTGACTTTGGTCAACTTAGGTAAAAATGTGTACTTTCTTATGGGAAAATGAAAATGGACCATGATGACAATTCAATGCACAGATGAATTGTGACTATTGCGAACCGATTATCTAAAGAACCAAAAATAAACCAAGGTCTTAACCAACTATGAACATGAATGCACCATGACTGAACATGGACCTAACTGGATAGCCCAATGTTCTTAAACCAAATGAAACATGCCAAGTTCCAAGACTTGAAGTTCAATCATGCCAAACCAACCAAATGATTCTTAATCGAGCAACAAATTGTAACACCTTGAATGGATCATAACCAATGATTCAGAACCATGAATCTTTATCAAGCAAATGAACCATCCATAACAAACCAGATGAATCAGATGAATCCTCATTCTTAAATGTATACACCACGTGATGATTCCATAACCAATAACTAGGGTCTTAGGAATCTGAACGATCATGATGATGCTTCACACCCAACAACTGGGGTTTCAAGCTATGCTCCATGATGAATACAACCAGGATGAAATGCTCACTTCCTACTCAATTCCATGTATGATAAAACCCTTGAATCCATGATTATGCTTCTTCAAATGCAAGTGGAATGTATTATGATACGATGGATATGTAGATGAGATGAATGCTTATCAGGATATGTGAATGCTTAGGGTTAGTGACCTAGATGAACTTTGTGAAGGGTATGGTGAATTTTGGGGTATGACAGGTTTGTCAGACCTACATTTTGAAAATAACATATTATGAAATGTATGATAAAAAGGGAAGTAATTAAGGGACTCTTTTAAATCTAAAAATATAGTTTCTACATATCGGCCCTTGCAACTGCTTCACATAGACCTTTTGGCTCATCTAGAACCATAAGTCTAGCTGGAAACATTTATGCTCATGTGATCGTGGATGACTACTCTCTCTATACCTGTACATTATTCTTATCTTAGAAAACAGACGCGTTTGTTGCCTTTCGAAAACTAGCCAAGGTTATCCATATCGGAAAAGGTGTAAGCATTACATCCATAAGAAGTGACCATGGCAGAGTACTACAAAGTTAGTAACTCTAACAAATTTGTAACGAGAATGGTATTTGGCACGCCTTTTCCACTCTACGAACTCCCCAAAAAATGGGGTAATATAGAGGAAAAATAGGTCTCTATCAGAGCTTGCAAATATGATGCTCAATGAAACCAATCTTCCTAAGTATTTATGGGTTGAAGTTGTGAGCACCACTTGCTATGTTATGAATCGTGTCTTGATAATACCAATTATAAAGCGGGCACCCTATGAACTATATAAAGTAAGACAACCGATTATCTCTCATTTACATGTATTTGATTGCAAATACTTTATCCTCAACAACATGAAAGGAACCTTGGAAAATTTGATGCAAAAGTTGATTAAGGCATATTCATAGGATATTCCACTTCTAGAAAAGTTTTTAGAATCTTTACCAAAATTACTCTAACAACCGAAGAATCAGTTCATGTCACCTTTAATGAATCTAACCCTAAACCTGTAGAAGTAGAAGTTGTTGACTACGTAGGTATTCTGGAAAAGACAGGGATGAAGGAAAATTAAGAACCTGACCAAGGGTAAAATGAAAATCAAATCACATAGGAAGAACCATTTCATAATCAAATCCAAGACACTCTACCAGAACATCCAAATCTCTCAAAGGATTGTGTAAGACCCCAATTTTGGGCCCTAAGATCCCTCATGGCCCATATCATATCATATCATAACCTCAAGGATCATTGCATGCCTTTGTCCCCTCTTAGTGGGTAGGTTGCCTTGTGGGTTTGTTTCTTGATCACCAAGCATACTTTGCATTTGTATATCTCTGCCTTTCATATGTTTATCATTCAAAAAGTACAAAAATATTGTCAGTCTAACCTTGTTGCTTGCAGTTGAAGCAATCATCAGCAATTAGGCCAAAGTCAGTCATTGATCAGTCAAAGCCTTGGATGGTGGCCATTCTTGCAGAATTTGGGCACCATGATCAATAATCAAAAGTTCATACAACTTGAGACATCATTTGAGGTCAAGTTCTCAAGGAATTAGGGTTTGGAATTCATCAGAAGAGGTTCAGTCAGTGCAAAACCCTAAAAAGTCAAACTTGGTCAACTGTTGATTTAATCAGAGATTTGATGGATAGAATTGATCTGAAGGAGCTCCTTCATGCTTGTATAAGCCTCATCTATCATGTTCAACCTCATCATGGAAAAAAATCAAGTCAAATCAGAAATTTTCCAAAATAGAAAGTGGACCTGTAATTTTAACTGCCAAAAATGGAAACTTCTTGATCCTCAACTTACATCATGATACAAGCTTCAAATGAATTTTTTCCCAACATGAAAGTTGAAGATCTTGTTCTCCCATTTTCAAAAAGTCCAAGAACTCTCAAATCCCATGTGTGGTTGTCAAGATATGATCAAATCATTTTCACCAATTTTTGAACTTCAACAAGCCATATCTCTCAAACCATAAGGCCAAATTTGGTGGGGTTTTTTCCTACAAACCACATTTTTCATCCTCTTTCCAAAAATATAAATTTCATGACCTAAAACCTTGCCAATCAAAATGGCATTTTTGGACCTTTTCATTTAAATTCAAAGTTTGACCAAACTTTGACTTTTTGATTTATGGACTTTTTCTTGATTTTGCCAATTGGGAAATGTTTCATATCCTATTTATGATTTGCTCCAAGCCTAAAATCATCATCATATCACCATTATGCTATCATTTGGACCAAAATGCAAAAAACTTGAAAATTGGCAATTGGCTTCAAACAAGTGAAAGCAAGTACAGCAGTCAAAGGCAACAACAAACAGCACAAACATGGTCTGCTAGCAGCCTGATTGCAGGCCCATTCGACCAGCTTTGTACCTCCCTTCTCCACTTACATACCAATTAGCAAAATTGCAAAATGTGTCATTAAGCATAAACAAGTTTACCATTTGATTAAGCCTTGCAAAACAGAAGTATATAAGCTGCATTTTCTGACATTCCAACCCTAATGGATAGCAGCCACGACCAGAAACATTCATTTTGCTCTCATTTTGCATTTTTACCAAAAGGGATTTTCTGCATAAAAACTCCAAAAACCCTTGAACATCTTTGGTTCCCTCATGATCCAACCAACCTTTGGAAACTTTGTGGATCTTTAATCACCAGCTGGAGCTTCATTTTCTCACTCTGTTTTCACCAAGCTCAGCTATGGCAGTTGTAAACTCGAGCTGGATTTGAGCTGTTTGAGTCAAGCTACTTCAAGCATCCATCATTTAGGACCATCATCTTCATTTGTTTCAAGCTTATACCACCAAAACAGCACTGCATCTTCTTCTGCTCTTCACATTGGTAAACTTTCGAATCTTTCATTTTCCAAATCCATGCTATACCTTGTGTTGTTCATGATGTGCTGAAGCCCATGCAGTTTGAATCATTGAAAATAATCGACTATGCTGTGTGAAATTTGAACTTCATTATTTATGCTCAAATGAGTTTCTGTTCGATTTGCTTTACCCATGTTGAATTAGAAAAAATGGCTACCATATTTGTATTGCTTGATGTTTGCTGAAGCTAATGATATGCTTGTTTAAACTTTCTGGTTTTGTTGAAATTTCATGATGAATATGAACTTGATGCTGTTATGCTTAAACCATGAACCTACCATGCCCAAAATCCCCTTGATTCTGTTTGTTTTGTTGTTAGATGATGTTACATAATGATGTTTGTTTCATAGTCATGTTTGATTGAGGATGCTGGTAATGATTATTGTTCATGTGGATGGATGTTGCTGTTTGAAAATGAATACATGTGTGCTGCTTCCTTAAACCCTTGTATGTTTTTTCCAGAAATCCAATTTTGCATGCTGGCTGTCATTGTTACATGTTGCACGAACCTTATGAGTGTGATGCCATGATATTTGTATGATGATGAATTTGGCTTGATGATAAATATTGAATGATGCTTAACCATGCTGCTAAAACCATGCTGCATTTTTGAAATCCCATGAGCATTGTCCTAAAAATCCATTTGATTGTGCTGTATGCTGTTGATTGCCTGCTGCTACACTTTGCCAAATGCTATGCTGCTATGTGCTGTTGTTTGTTTTGCTTGATTTAAATGATGAACATGATGAGGAATAAATACTGATGCTGTTTAAAACCTGATGTTCTGTCCAGAAAAATTCCCATGATTATGTTGTTTTGCTGTTAGTGTTCATGGCCATATGCTGGATATGTTTTTGTTCATGTCCATGAATGATGTTGTTTGAAAATGAATGCTGATTGTTTACAAATGCCATGCTGTTATTGAAACCCTATTAATTTTCCAGCAAGCTTGCCCTGTTCACATATTGCTAGTGTTGCATGCTTTTGTTATTTGTATTTGCTGCTATGCCGTTGGCCATGCTGTGTACTGATGATGAGTTTCGATGAAATGCATATGTCCTGCTGTTGTGTGTAAACTCCATGAGCATGCCCAGAAAAAATCCATTGAACTATGCTTGTCATGTTTGGTTGTTGTTGGTTAATGTTACATGATGGACTTGATGCATATGCTGTCTGCTTGATGTTGTTGTTCATGATTCGATGCTTGCAATGCCATGAACCTTGTTGAGCTTAAACCCTAGGGTTTCTAAAACAGAAAATATGAGGTTCCATTGGCGCATGTACTGTTCTATTGGCTGGGAGCCAATCAGAACATTTCGTTTTGCCTTGCCAAAACGCAGAGTTTTAATTAGTGAGCTCAGAATTACACAATTGCCATCGGTTGACTTTGCTTTGACCACATTGCCATGCCATTTTGTTCATCTTGCTTCATTATTTCACTCAACTTAAACAATTCATTTTTAATTCAAATTTCATCCAAAAATTATGAAATTTTTCCATCATGATCACAATTGAGTCTAGTATTTTATGGTGAATTTTAATTAATTTTCCATGGTCTGGATTTTAAATGATAATTGTTTTCCCAACATGTGTGCATAAATGATACCTTGTGCCATTCTCTTTGTGAAATTCTCATGTTGCATCCAATGAGCTTGAAATTTTTTGTGGTGAAACTAGACACATTGACCTTAATTTCCATATAAAGTTTGTGCATTTATCATTTGTGGATTGAGAGTTATGATTTTTTGAAGTTATGTGTTACATTTGGTGCTATACCATGATCATGTATTTTCCCAATTTTTGTTCACATGCTTCCTCTTATTCAATTGACCCCAAATTTTGCATGAATCATCTATCACATGTCTAGTTTGTGTATGAATTTTCTTGGAATTAATCTTGCTGTTTTCCATTTGATTGAGAATTTTCTTCCATGCCTAGTCATTTGTTGACTTTTTGTGATGCACATTGCCAAATCTTTTGTGAAAGTCTCAAATCTTATTGTATGATCATGAAATTTCATATGTGATAACTAGACATCTCAAGCTCTGCATTGGTGTTAATCTCATTCATTTCTCTTCTGTTTTCAAATTGATATGATTTTTTGAAGTTGACCCATGTTTGTTGACTTTCACCATGCTTACTTGAATTTGGTTTGACTTCATGATTTTACTTGACTGCCTTCCTCTCATCCAAATGCCATGAAATTTGACATGCTTGTCATGTTAGATGTTAGGATTGAGTGTGATTTATTTCATAATTTTTGAGATTGTTTGAGTTGACTTTTGAATGAGGTCTTTGCTGTTGACTTTTGTATGCTTCTCTTGCCATGCTTTGCATTATTTTGCATATGAAATGACCATGATGCATGATTTGATTATGAATCCAATTGAGATTTGCTTCTTGAATGTTTAGACTTGGTTTGGGTTGACTTTTCCTTGCTGCCTTGACTTTTTCTTTCATCTTTGACCCTAGGCTAGCCCTAGTGGTCTTCTAAGCTTATGTTGAGTTCATCTGTTTCAGGTTAAGCACCAATGCCTTGAGGATCATTCAAATATTTGTTTGAGTTGAATTATATGATGTGCTAACCTTTGTTTTGTAGGTGACTCATATGCTTGAGTCTTTGTGCCTTGCACGATTGATCCCTCTGTGGTTGACTTTTGTTTATCCATTTGCCTTTGATTTTGACTGTTGAACTGTTTGCTAATAAGTTTGACTTTTTCAGGTACTTTAGTTGCTTAAGTTCTTTGAACTTGCTTGCTTTGCTATTTAGCATTTGCCTTGAGGTATAAACCTTTCTTCTTCATGTAGTCTGGAGACCCGGTCTGTTATTTGACCGGGCAAACTGTCTGAAGCCCTCCTTAAGAGGCAATGCCTGTGTTTGTTTAAATTTGTCCTAAGCAGGAAAAGTCCTTCAAGTAAGGCAATTGGTGGAAGGTAGGGATAAGCAATCTATCCCCCACTATTCAGTGTGTCCTCTCTTTGCTCCCATTACATGGTTGAAGCATTGAGATAAATACCCAAGATCTAATCGAGTCAATAATGTGGAGAGAGCTCCATCTTTCTGAGCTCCCACACTTTCTTTTATGCTCTCCCTGATCAGGGATAGAAGCAATGAGGCACACCCCTCATCTCCTTTTCATCTGCTTCACCTTAGCCTCTCAATGGCAAGGTTAAGAGCGACCTTTACCTATTACAGTGGACTTTCAAAGTCAAACCCTCTTGTGTGGGCCCCCCATTGTTTGGCTATAGAGTGTGCTGTTTGATTGATTGATTGCTTCATATGCACTTGCTTGCCTGTATGCTATGCATTTATCATCATCATTAATTGCCATTAGTGCATGATCATCTCATTTGTTTTGTGATGTTATTATTGTTGCTTGCCCATTGAGGACAATTGTAAGTCCATTGCTTTGGCATTTGCTCCTATGATATGGAAGGATAGAGTGTAAGACCTCATTGGTCACTCATATCTTCTGTTTTATCTGTTTGTATGAGAGGTTGCAATTATAAGTCCCTGTAAGTTGGCATTTGCATTCCTGTGATCATATGTTGCTTTTGTTCTTGTATGTGAGGATCCATTGTAAGTCCCTGTAACGTGGCATTGGATTTCCTAGGACCATACTGTGGAGTTAACCTAAGTCCAGACAGATTGGCAGTTAATTTCCATGTTTCATCTTTGTTTTTTTTCCTTTTGAGGAGATTAGTGTAAGTCCATTGAGTGGCATCTGATATCCATTTCTGTTTTAGGAGACTGGTGTAAATCCATCTATTGGTATCCGGTATCCGCCTTTTATTTCTTTGTTTGAGGAGATTAGTGTAAGTCCATTGAGTGGCATCTGACATCCAGTTTTATTTTAGGAGATTGGTATAAGACCATTGATTGGCATCCGATATCCGCTTTTCTTTTGCTTTGTTTGTTTATTATTATTCATTGCTATTCCAAAGGACACACTTGAATCATCTGCCATATGATTTCAAGAAGTGAACCTTCTAAGAAGTTTTACTTTCCATCCTTCATCCATTCATCATTCATTATGTCCTAAACCTTTTCACACTATACCTTTCAAACTTGACATAAGTGTTGTGCAAACATCTTCATGTTTTCTAACTAAAAACCTGGACTCAAGTCCTTGACTCTTTTTCAAACTCATTTCATAATACTTCTCTGAATCAATCTTAATCATACTTTGACTTCATTTTCATAATCACAATCAATTAACTTCACTCATTCACTTGTTTTGGCTCTGTCCATTGTTAATCTTTTCACATTAGCCATAGGTTTCAATTATCTTTGTGGTTGATGTAAATCTTGCCTATCCTTAGTGAGTCGACAGTAAGACTTCCGTACTTCAAACAGGGCTAACCCCTCTAGTGCGTCGAAGCTATCCTCACATGGTGGATGTTGTTCTTGGTCGAGTGTTCTCCCATTGATAATGAAAAGCCTCAGTGCTTGTGTTTAAAACTGAATCCACCAACTTTTGGAAATCTTTTAGCCGAACTACGGCGTTTTGATCCTTACCTTTGATGGAAGGTACGTAGGCAACGGGTTCATCCGTTCGAACCCAATAAAATGTATATTCTTTTCTCATCATCCCAATCATGTTTGCACAATCTTTATGTCATAACAAATAACAATTTAGTACAACAAGTGTGAAAAGGGCTCCCTAGGAGTACCTAGGACGTAGTGGGTGCCTAACACCTTCCCATTGCGTAATTTACCCCTTACCCAGAATCTCTGATCTTTTTATTAGTTTTCTACGTGTAAAACTTCTTAGGCTTTTGTTCGCTTTTTAGCCAGTCCTTTGGATAAATAAAAGTGCGGTGGCGACTCGAAAATTTCAATGTATCTCATAGCTTATGATTTAATCGATAGATCATATAGCGACGAATACACCGTTACAGATTGGAGACCGACAAAGTACCATCTTATTCATAATGTTATTAGAGATATCTCAAAGAGAGTCACTACTCGACGGTCCCTTAATAAGGTATGCAAGTTTTTGGCTTTTATTTCACAAATTGAACCAATAGGAATTGACAAAGCTATAGTTGATGAACATTAGTCTATTTTCATGCAAGAGGAGTTAAATTAATTTTAACGAAACAATGATTGGGAACTAGTTCCCAAAGCTTCAGCTTATCTAATGATTGGTATATATGTTAGTGTGTGAGACACTTTTGTGAGGAGAGAATAAGAGAGAGAATAAGGAAATAAGGATAACTATTATTGAAGAATAATTGTGTCACAAACTGATTTACATGTGCATGTATTTATATACAAAGTTACTTGACTACTTAGTAACAAACTAAGTAACAAACCCTAAACCCTAATTATCTTTGGGCTTGGGCCTCACACAACTTGGATTATATCTTATATGTCAATATACCCCCTATAATCCAAGTTGTCAAACATACACTAATCATAGTCGATCTAAACTATTTAGGAATTTGCCGATCTTCAATCCTTTGGTGAAAATATAAGCCAATTGTGTTTCACTTGAGCAATGTCTCACTTCAAGTTCACATCGATTTAACTACTCTATAAGGAAATTAAATCTAGCTTCGATGTGCTTACTCTTTCCATGCAAAATTGGATTCTTCGTAAGATTTATGGCTGACTTGTTGTCGATCTGCAGCACCAGAGATTTCCTCACTTTAACCTCCATTTATTCAAGCACATATCTTATCCAAATTTCTTGACACGCAACATATGATCCTAATATATATTCGGCCTCACACGATGAAAATGCCACCACATGTTGCTTTCTCAAGCACCATGAGATTGGGGCACAAAACACTTGAAAGAAATAACCAGTTGTACTTCTTCGATCTTCCTTATCTTCACACCAATATGCATCTGAATAGCAAGTAATCATAGCTTCTTTGCTTTCAGAGTCTCATTGAAATATAATTCCATAGTTTATCGATCCTTTTAAGTATCTCAGGATTCTACTTGCAGCCTTCATGTGTGACACCCTTGATTCACTCATTTATCTGCTCATTGATCCGACTGACAAACTTATATCATGCTGACTGTTGCACACATATCTGATAGATCTGAAAAATTTGTTTGAACAAAGTTGCATCGACTTTGTCTTCCTCTCCATGCTTCTCCAACTTCAAATTTGGTTTGACAGGTCAAGATGCAGAAGTCGAATCATCCAGCATGAATCTCTTGAGTATCTCTTTAACATACTTTCTTTGATGTAAAATCATACCTTGCTTCGACATTGAAAATTCCATGCCTAGGAAATAAGACAAGTTTTCGAGATCTAACATTTCAAATTCCCTCTTCATCAACTCTTTGAACTTCGACAAGTTCTCTAAGCTATTCCAAGTTACTAACAAGTCATCAACATATAAGCGTATGATTGTTATATCTTATGCCACAACCTGAACATAAACACCATACTGAGATTTGAATTTGACGAATCCCGATTCAACTAAGTATAAGTCTATCTTCTTCTTCCATGCCCTATGTGCCTGCTTGAGGCCATATAGTGCTTTGTGCAACTCGTATACTTTCCTTGCTTCCTCCTGAATCACAAACCCAAGAGATTGTATGACATAGACTTCTTCGTCTAAGGGACCATTCAAGAATGTTGATTTCACATCTAAGTGAAATATCGACCAGTCTTGCTTGCAAGCCAAGGCAACGACTAGTCGAACAATCTCCAATCTTGCTACTAGTGCGTATACTTCATATTAGTCGACCCTTGCTCTCTGAAAAAAAAAACCTCGAGCTACCAATCTCCCCTTATGTCTTTCTATCGACCCATCAACATTGTGCTTCAACTTGAGCACCCACTTCACTTTGATAGCTTTTCTATGTGATGGCAGTTCGACTAACTCCCATGTGTTGTTTGGTTCAGCACCTGCAAATAAGTAAAAATGAAATAATTCTCCATATGGTGTGACTTCATCATCACCAGTCACTTCAAGTCTTGAAGTCTTGTTGGACGAACTCTAGTTCTTTGAGGTCTGTGACTAGTACTAGTTATACCATATTCGAATTCTATTGTGTCAGACATGTCAGCAACTACTTCGACTTCATTTGGAATATCTTTGACCTCGACATCATTACTTTCTTCATCAAAATCATAGCTCATTAATGGCTTGTTAATTGCATCACTTGAATTCCAATCCCAAGCAGAATTTTCATTAATCATAATGTCTCGACTCATCATGATCTTCTTATTAACTAGATTGAACAACATGTATACACTAGTTTTATGATATCCTACCAGAATCATAGGTTGACTTTTGTCATCAAGCTTCCTTCTTCTAGCATCAGGAACATGCTTGTAATAAATAAATCCAAACACCTTCAGATGACTCACTAATGGTCGTTTCCACTCCAAATCTTTTCAGGAACCTTGTTCTTCAGCTTCTTATTAGGGCACTTGTTACGAATATAAACAACAGTGGAAACAACTTCACCCCATAAGGATTTTGGAAAATTCTTTTGCTTCAGCATGCATCTCACCATGTCTAATATGGTCATGTTTCTTTCTGCTATTCCATTATGTTGAGGAGTGTAAGGAGAAGTTACGTCATGATCAATATCATATTCTACACAAAATTATTCAAAAACCTTTGATGTATATTCGCCACCCCCATCTGTTCGTAGAACTTTGATCTTCTTCTCACTCTGGTTTTTGATAAGCATCTTGAATCTCTTGAAGATTTTGAATAATTTGTCCCTTCGCTTGATCACACAGATCCATAACTTTTAACTAAACTCATCGACAAACGAAACAAAATACATGTTTCCACCAATGGTATGCTCTTCAAAGGGCCACATACATATGAATGTACAACTTTGAGTATGCAGGAGGATATCAATGGCATAGCCAAAACGAAAGACTTTCTGGATTACTTTTCGACTAGACAACCTTCACAGAGTTTGTTGGGCATCTTCAGACTTGGTATACCAATTACCATATCTTGAATAATCAGTTGATTGGATGAATGAAGGTTCAAATGTCCAAACATCAAATGCCACCACCAACTATGCTTCTGGTCGACAACAGTTTTTAGTCATACTTCAGTCAAATTGATCATGGTCTTAAATGTCCTGTTATTCGACAGAGGAGATTTCAAGACCAAACTATTATGAGTGTCGAACAGTTCCAAGGCTCCATATTTCATTATCACTGAGAAACCTTTTTCGACCATTTGTCCAACACTTATCAGATTGCACTTCATTCTAGGTACATAGAGTACATCTTTGATCATAGTTTTTCCTTTATTGCTCCTTTGAATAACTATGTCGCTAGTACCTTCTGCTTGCAACGAGCTATTATCAGTAAGTTTAACCTTGCTCTTCTCCGATGAATCAAAATCTTCTAACCATATTTTTCGAACATTCATGTGATTCGAGCAGCTTGAGTCGAGGAACCATGTCTTGAAGTCGACATGGTCATCTGCAACAACATCCATAACCACTATATCATCATAATCATCTGAATCTTGGCGTGCAAGGTTCTCTCCTATATCCTTTCCTTTTGTTGTCCCTTGTCTTTGTTGTACCTATAATACTTGACCAAGTGACCCCACTTTTCATAGTTATAGCATTGCACACCTTTTTTCTCTTTGTCTTTCTGATAGGGGTTTCTTCCTCCTCTTTTCGAGGATTTAGAAGCCCTATCATCGACCTTCTACTTTTGAGGGTTAGACCAAGACTTCTTACTCTGAGTCTTATCTCCTTTGCCTTTGAATTTGTTGGATCCACCATGCTTCTTCCAAGCCTGAGCTTGCAATGCTTGTATCAAATCATGAACCCCTTTTCTTTCGACAATCCTAATTTCATGCTCCTCCAACAAACCAACCAAATCTTCCAGTTTCATGGTTTCAAGATTGTTGGATTCTTGAATATATACGATAATATGATCAATGTGAGAGGTAAACGTACGCATTACCTTCTCAACTATAATCTTGTCAGTTAGGATTTCACCAGAACCCTTCATGAGATGGACGAGATTCTACATTTTCGACACATAGCCTGTAATATTTTCATCTTCTCCCATCTTCAACAATTCACATTATCGTCACAAAGTCTACAATTTGACAACTTTGACTTTTTCACCTCCTTCATAGTACTTGACAATAATATCCCATGCCTCATTCACCGATTTAGCATGAAATATTTTGTCAAAATTCACCAAATTTATCGCCGATTGAATGTAATATGCAGCTTTGCAGTCTTTCTTCTTCGTCTCCTTGTGCACGACTTTCTGAGCATCAGTTGCATTCTCAGCAAGCTAAGGGACGCCATTAGTAACCACTTCTTGGGTTTCATGAAAACCGAACAAGGTATGCATCTGTTTTCTCCATCGAATCCAATTCTTGCCGTCAAGAATTGGAAGATAATTCGGAATATTGTTGGTGCCATTCATTTTTGCAGCTAACGCGATCAACAACCCACAATCCCAGAAATACGATCAACGACGTGTGATTCTTGAAAACACGATCAAGAATCTAACCAAGCTCTATATACCATTTTTTTAGTGTGTAAGGCACTTTGTGAGGAGAGAAAGAGGGAGAGAATAAGGAAATAAGAATTACTATTATTATAGAATGATTATGTTACAAACTGATTTACATATGCATGTATTTATACAAAGTTAATTGACTACTAAGTAACAAACTAAGTAACAAACCCTAAACCCTAATTATCTGTGGGCTTTGTCATACACCAAAATTTGTCCTCCCCTTTTCACCTTTCATCTGACTTTTGGTTTGAGATTCATTTGCATTAATTTCATGTCAAATGCATTCATACCATCTATTGTATTAACATTATCATAGATTCAAAGGTTTGAGATTGCTTATACCTAACAGAAGCCTATAGTTTGCCTAAGGATCAATCCCTAGGGTCTGTGATTTTGCAGTCAACGTGGGAAGCCTATCTTGGACCTATCCTTAAAACCCTAGTTGTTGATTCATGGTATTTGTGGACCTCTTGATTTGGATTTTATGAACAAGGCCTCATTGCTTGGTTTGTGATATTGGTTTGCATGATTTGCATCTTGATTGTGGTTTGTGCTTGAAACCCTAACCAAGTATGCTTGACATATGTGGATTGGTTTGTCTATTAACCTTTTATGTGAAACCCTAGTTCATGAAAGGGGTATGTTTGGTCATTGTGATTGGTATCATGCCATTGAAATCATTCATTAAGTTCATCTGATGATCATGGTTTCATAGCTTTGATTGTTCAAGTTCTCATATGGTTTATTCAAGATTCATGCATTGATCATGGTGCATTCAAGTTTCATTGGTCCATTTGGTCAAAGCTTTATGTTTCATTCATGGTTCATTTGTTTAGGGTTCATGTTAAGTTCCACAGATTCAAGTTTCAGATTCATTTGGTCAAGTTTTTCATGCTTCATTCATGATCCATTGACTTCAATTCCATGATACACTTAAGTATGTTTTATGGTGCATTTAAGATCTTTGTTTCAAAATGATTTCAAATTGAAATTTGGAGGGAAATGATAATTTGAATTAAAGCATGTTAAATAAGAACATTTCTCATTTTCATTCATACAAGGTCATGTTACAGATGTCCATACAAGAAACTACAAAAGAAAATGATTTTTACCTATAGTTGACTTTGGTCAACTGTTGACTTTTTGGTCAACCAGTTGAGCAAAGTCAACTCACCTACTTTTCATTACCCAAATCCCTAATACTCATTGCTTTTTACTCTTGCATAATATTTCTTGGCCATTTGCTTCATGAGCAAAAAACCTTGTTTTTTGCATCCAATTTATGCCTTAAACACTTTGAAATGCCTTGAATTGCTTTGAAACCATAATCATGCCATCCAATGTTACAAGTCATAGCCCTGCATTTAACTCCATTCATTAGCATGTCTAAACATACAAAATCATGTCCATCCAATTCAAACAAAGGGCTAAGTTTCATGAATTGTCACAACCAATTCACATGAAAGAAACATACAACAATCACTTACATGGTAGTAGCAGAACCTGCAGTGAAAGCACATTGAAACCACACCAAAACAACACAAAATCATTGCAATGCACCAATAAGGCCTACTGTAGAGATGATCCCAAATGTTCATCCTATGGTAGCACAAAATTCTGCAACACATAGCAGTCCACAGTAGTCACATACACATAACAAGCATGACTACCATTCATCAACATCATGACACTTTATTTTTTCTTTTTGACCAATGAGTCTGTTTACTCTTCGGTTCAAAGTTCATTTACCTTTATGGGTTCCCATGTTACCATTCTGTTGGTACAAGTTATATTGTTCATCACTTCAATCAGACCCTTGAAGTTGTTTATCTTTTTAGTCCTAGTTGCCTAGGCAAACACTTCCTTATCTTTCCTTTGTTTCAGCCGTAGTAGGTTGAACTACGATTGCTCTGATTTTCTCATTGCACGATGAGAATACGTAGGCACGAGGGTTCGAATCCTAAGCGAGCATACTTATTTATTTCTCCCCATCTATCTCCATGATGCATTCATAATACTACCTTCATTCACTCCATGTGATACACTGTTATCTTTGAGCCAAATAAATTATCTCTCTGAGCTCTATTTAGTGACCGCTTGTGAACCAAGAGTTGTTTGTGCTGTGAAACCAAACACTCAATTCCCTTTGTTTTCGGTTATACCATATAGTGGCGAATGTTCAGACTACCCACATATTAGTCAACGTCAGTTTTACTCTTGGGTTCAGATTTCATCCCTTTTTAGAGTTCAAAGCGCATTATCTTTTGGTTCAGACCATACCTTTATCACACTCTTCTTTTCATCTCCTATCACTAGTTATATGAACTACGGAGCTTTGAATTCCTTATTGCGCTATAAGGATACGTAGGCATGAGGGCCCTAATTTCATCGAGCACTTTATCTATTCCATTCATTTTTCCTTTATTCTTTTGCGAGTAATCTTTAAATATAACACTCATTCGAGCAAGAACAATCAAAACGGTTTCCATGGAGTATCATGGATGTGAGAGATGCTAATACCTTCCCCTTGCATAACTGACTTCCTTACCCTACATATCTCTTTTCCCCGGGTTTTATCAATGTTTTTCCCTTTCCTTCGGGAATAAATAAAGTTCAATGGTGACTTTGTTGTATGTTCGAGCGTGCGATGCGTTCGAGTATGTTTCTGCTAGCTTTAGGCTTGGGCCTCACACAACTTGAATTATATCTTATATGTCATCAATATAAACCAAATCAACAATTTTCTATAGACTTTGTACCATAAAACACATGATCCACAATTATTACTTCATGATGGCCCTAATAAGATACACGAATAGTAAAATACATAAACTCCTTATACCTAATGATATGATATTGAATGGGTTTGGACTTTGGTCTAAAGAGAAATTATATCCTCCCATGCCATAGTTGATGGACTCGGGTTATGGTTTGTTTTAAGAATCTTGGTCACCTTTTCATGGAGATTGATTGCAACTATGGTATTTGATGAAATTGAACTAGGTGACTTCAGTAGGAGGCCTTAAAGTACGTTCTCCTAAATGTTATGTGTTTTATTGTGAGTTCATTAGGGATCTATATCATTCAGTCACTACTTGTTGTCACTCTATCCTCTGATCGTCGTCATTGGTGGTTCGAGATTTCTCTTGAGTTTTCTTTTCTTTTTAACATGTGGGGCACAATTTTAAAGGTGAGCAGTATAAAGTGAAGCATGTGATGAACCTTTTGAAGGAATCATAAGCATATTAATGTTCTTAACGGGGAATGAAATCCTTCCAAATGGTGTGGCATTCGCACAATGGTCTCTTTCATCCCTCGTATCCTAGTTCACGATTATTATAGGAAATTACTAATCTCATTATATGTGTGTCATACCCAAAAATTTGCCCGTTAATCTTGCAAGACATTTTTCAAGGCACTCCAACTCCTTCTTTAAGACGTTGATCTTAAAAGAACAAAGACCCAGCACACAGGTGGCCAAATCCAGCAAATGACTTAAAATGGCTTGCTCGCTAGGCGAGCAAAATCCTTCGCCTAGCGAACTCTTCGCTGCACCACTCGCCTAGCGAAGCTTGCGAATACCAGAAATTTTGGGCTTCATTCTGAGCCCATCAGGTCACAAAAAAACTATTATAAATACCAAGACCTCATTCAGAAAAGGAGACAGAGGACAGACGGACAGAAACCCTAGCAAGGAAACACAAACATAGACAGCAAACCCTGGAGGCTAACCAAGAGAATTCAGAGCAACCCTAAAGGAAACCCTGAAGGAAATTCATCTGCACAAAGGTTACCTCCGCCCAACTCAACCCGACACCAACCCTAAGAGTGATCTGCCAATTCAACGTTGCAATTCAATTGCAAACAGGTTTGCACTACCACTACCGCTTCATGCTCCCACTTTACATGTGATATTATGGTTGAATTTATAAATATATCTTAGGTTTTGCATGTGGATTTAAGTATGCATGGACGTCTTGAATGTTTAACCATGTAATTTCTGTAAGGGATGCCATAGGGTTTGGAGCTTGCTGAAATCGTACTGTTATTAGACTCAAAACCCGCAGCCGTTCGCTAGCACATCGCTAAGCGAACATGTAGCGAGCGTTCGCCAAGCCTTCGCTAGGCGAGGCAGTAGCGAACATGACAGTCGCTGTTTTTTTTTTGTTCTGTTCTGTGCTTATCTGACATGTTCTATCATAGCTGTGTATTATTTGCCTGACATTATTACTGCTGCGATTCCTTTGTTCGGTGCAACTATTGACCGCACCCCATTTGGTATTCTGACCTGTTTGCTGAATTTTGTGAGGGCTCACATACTCCCGGAGAAGGTAGCTTGCTAGGTATTCCACTTTATTTATGGGATACCCTTGTGGAGATTCATCCTAATTACCTAACTGATTATAAATTGTTGCCTTCGAATATATGATCTTGGCCCTCTCTTTGTTGCCTTACGGTATTACGGTCATGTCCCGCGAATGTGGGGATACACTTAGCAAAGACCCTTCGGTTAAATCATCATGTCCCTATAAGATAAATCATAGTCCATCGGATGTCGCCTACGAATATATGATTTTGTCCCTCGATGACCCTTCGTTGTAGCCTACGAGTTAATGATGATTGTCCCTTCGAATGCTAAGGTATCCTTACAAATGTTGCCTCCAATGACCAATCGATGACCATACGATGTCCCTTTACATCCAAAGGATAAAACTACTTATTTCTCAATAGTAAGGACAGTCTTACCCTCCTAAGGATAGGAAATACCTATAAAAACCTTGGTTAGGTACAACTCTTAAATGCTGACTCACAACTTACAATACTTTTCACACCTCACACTTTGCAAAACATCTATTAGAAAATCACCACTTGGTATACATTCATACTAGAATCATTACCAAGTTATATTTTTCTAAACAGCTTTCAAAATTAAACGAGGTAAATACTTTGTATACATTCATACAAGAATCATTACAAAGTTAAACTCGTTTTTTTCAAAACATTTTCTAAACAGCTCTCACACACTTTTTCAGACAAGAAAAACATAAGTGATTAAGCAATTAAGAGCCCATGGATAACCATGGATACAAAGGGTGCTAACACCTTCCCTTTGTATAATGTACCTCCCGAACCCAAAATCTAATCAAGGTTTTTCCTGTTCTTTTCCGCCTTTCCTTATTGGATAAAAGAAAAGTCGGTGGCGACTCTTGCTATCCGCGACATTTGCTTTCCAAAGCAAAAACACACAAAGTCAGTTCACCGTATGACAGAACTGGCGACTCTGCTGGGGACAAACTTAAAAAGAGAGGTTGCCTTAAAAAAAAAAAAAGATCACTTATTTGAATTGTCTGATTTACTTTTAAGGGATTGCTTGGGTATTTTATGCTTGAGTGAAAGATCCTACACCCGGATCTAGTGTACCTTAGGTAAGTAGCAAGAGATCATCGCGACTATCCGGCGTATACTGGAATGGTTAAAATGATGGCTACGGTTAATGTGACACTTTGGATGTCCTGATGTTCCTCATGTTTACTTGAGGAGAAATTTGGCGTCTGCGTGGTGTCATCAAAGCATTAACCAGACCTTTAGAACCCTAATTGACTCATCTTGGCCATTAGAAAGTAGTGAGATAACTGACTTCGGTTCCGACTGGGGTTGGTTGAGACTCGATACTACACTCTTTGAGATTGGACTTTAGGGAAGCTTTGGTCAACCACTTGGTGTTGCACTGAAGTGGACTTAAGGGAAGGTCAATGATTGGAGATCCTTTTAGAACCCGGTTACTATTCTAGGACAGGTTGAACCAACCAAACTTCAGTGGGGGGGGGGGGGGGTACTTACCTATGGAACTCATGCAAGCCTTAAAACTTAGGAATGATTGTTGTGTGACTTGCTTGTGCTTGTTATTTACTTAACATCATAACATCATAACGTCATAACATCATAACATCATGGCATTGTACTAACCGTTTCAAGGACTTAGGGATTTAACTTTGCTCTGTTTTGTAAGGCTATGGCTTCCAAGAAGACTATCCGGATCAATTTCGTAGCGACCTCTCCTCAACTCAAGGATTTAGTGTCAGAACTTCCCGATCATGCTCAGTTCATCAAGAAACATGGTTCTCTCCTCAATTTGGTTACCACTGGTTTCAAAGAAGATATGATGAGAGTTCTATTCCAGTTCTTCGATCCTAAACATCATTGCTTCACCTTCCCAGATTATCAGTTGGTACCCACATTAGAAGAATTCTCCAGGATGCTTGGGATACCTATCCTTGATCAAACACCTTTTAGTGGTTTAGAAAAGAGTCCGAAATCCGAAAAAGTTGCCGCAGCTTTACACATGACAAAGTCCGACATTGAAACCAATTGGGTAACAAGAAGTGGAATTAAGGGTTTACTTGCCAAATTTCTGATAAATAAGGCCCGAGAATTCTTAAAGGTTATGGATGTCCATGCTTTCGAAGATGTCCTAGCATTACTAATCTATGGTTTGGTGTTATTTCCTAATCCAGACCAATTCATAGACATGAATGCTATTAAGATATTTCTCACTCATAACCCTGTGCCTACCTTGCTTGGAGACATTTTGCATTCCCTTAACACTCGTACTATGAAGAGGCAAGGGACTCTCATGTGCTGCATACCTTTATTATCTAGGTGGTTTATTTCGCACCTTCCTCAATCAGTCTTGAAGAATGAGCAAAATTTGAAATGGTCTCAAAGGATAATGTCGCTCTCCCATTCAGACATCCGTTGGTGTCCTCATCTCGAAGAAAATGTTATCCTCATCGACCGTTGTGGAGAATTCTCTAACGTACCACTCCTGGGGATGAGGGGAGGTATTACTTATAATCCTGCTTTAGCCCTACGTCAGTTCGGTTGTGCTCGAAGAGATGGTCCACATGAGATAATTATCCAAGGCACTGTGTTTGACTATGACAACGATTCCCAAGGTCTCCGCCAAAGATTTGTACGAGCTTGGGGCATGGTGAAAAGAAGCACTTTAGGACAGAAAAACTCTATTCCTATGGAACCTTATCTCAGATGGGTACGCGCAAGAGCTCGTGAACTTGTCATGCCATATCTTGCGGTCGGACCGCTGATTGTTGAACCAGGAGTTGAAGGAGGTACTCCTCAGATCATTCCTTATCCAGATATGCCTACCAATGTTGAAGAATTGAAGAAATCCTGGATCCAGTTGAGAGAGGAAAGGGATACTTTTGAAACTCAGTTCGGTGCAGAAAGGAAGAAGGTGTTAGAGCTCACCAGCCAGCTTAATGAGGAACGAAGACTCAATGCATATCTTCGCCCAAAAAGAAGCCGTCCCTGGGAGACTTGAGCTTTCATTGTATTTTATTATTTTGTTGTAATAAACGTTGATTAAAAAAAATTATTAATAAAAGTTCCTTTCTCGGTGGTTTACGCAAAGTTAAATTCCAAAAGTCCTTGAAAACATTTCATACATTGCATAGCATAACATAACATTGCATAACAGGTATTCTAAAAGATCAATATTCTCACGGTCTTCCTTCTAAACAGAAAGATGGCTCTCGAACAAACTGTCAAAGATCTCCAGGCTCAAAATGCTCAATTCCAGGAGATGATCATGAACTTATCCAAGGGGCAGGATGAGCTGAGGGCTCTCTTGCTCGAGAAGAAGAAAGACAAGAAAGCTGTGAGTTACATTAACCCGGGAAGAAGGCTTAAAGGACAGGCCGCAGGAGCCAAGATTAGAATTCCGAAGGATCAAGAAGAGGAGACAGAGAATGATTCGGAAGAGGAGAATGTTGATCCCTTCAACCCTGAGGACGACGATGAAGATTATGAAAATGAACAGTACTCTCCAAAAGATGATAAATATAAGTTGCTGGAAGAACGCATGCTAGCTATGGAGGGTCAGAAGGCGCCCGGTCTGGATTTCGAAGGCTTAGGTTTGGTCTCTGATGTGGTCATTCCCCGCAAATTCAAGGTCCCCGCTTTCACTAAGTATGATGGTGCGTCTTGTCCTCAGATGCATCTGAGAGCTTATGTGAGAAAGATTCAGCCGTATACCACTGATAGGAAACTATGGATCCATTTCTTCCAAGAGAGTCTGTCTGGCACACAGTTAGAGTGGTATTATCAGCTCGAGAGCTCTAACATCCGCACCTGGACTGATTTAGCGACAGCTTTCTACAAGCACTACCAGTATAATTCTGAACTAGCGCCTACTCGGCTACAGTTGCAGAATATGACTATGGGATCTAAAGAAGGCTTCAAAGAATATGCTCAAAAATGGAGAGATTTGGCTGGCCGAGTCAAACCCCCTATGACTGATCGAGAATTAGTGGACATGTTCATGGGTACACTGACTGGCCCATTCTACAGCCATCTATTGGGAAGTTCCTCATCGGGTTTCACTGAACTTATATTGACGGGTGAACGTGTTGAAAGCGGCATTCGAAGTGGAAAGATACAGGTGGCTACCTCTGCAAGCACCAAAAAGTCCTACCAGGGGAGGAACGAGTCAAATGCTGTGTACGGTCAAAGGGGTCATAACAAGAAAAATCGTGACCATACTATTGGAGCAGTTACGATTGCAGCACCGCCATCTCAAAACTTCCAACACAGACAAGACAGACCAAGAAGGCAGTTTACCAAGATCAATATGACTTTAGCACAAGCACTGCAGGGTATGCTAAAAGCAAATTTGATTACCCTCAGAGATCCTCCTGCAAATCCCAACACTACTTCTCCTCGTTATAATCCCAATGCCAGGTGTGCATATCACTCCGATAGCCCCGGGCATGATACAAACGATTGTTGGTTGTTGAAGAATAAGATTCAGGATATGATCGACGCTGGAGAAATTGAATTTGATCCTCCAGAGACTCCTAATATCATCATTGCTCCTATGCCTAATCATGACAAGACTGTTAATGTTGTGGATGACAATTCTCACATTTCTAATGTAGCTGACTTAGCATCTCCTCTCTTGACCATCAAGAAGAAGTTGTTGCAAGCTGGTTTATTTCCAAGTTGTGCTGAAAATTGCGATCTCTGTATACCCCGACCCAATGATTGCTTGAAGTTGAGGAGTGGTATTCAACGGCTGATGGATGATCGCACAATTCTCTTCGAAAAGATTCCTAAGGTGGAAAACCCTATTGAAGAAATATCTGTGATTGCTAGGTCCAAAGTTCCGGTGAAGATTACCGCTACTAGAGTGCCTGTGAAGATTACTGCTGAGCCCAAGGTAGCTCCCCTAATTATTACTGCACCTGGCCCAATACCGTATTCCTCAAGCAAAGCCATTCCATGGAATTATGGAGGTGATGTTTACATCCACGGCATAAAGCAAGTTGATAATTCTGCTAATCCTAATGACATTGTTGGGACTAGTAAAATTACTCGAAGTGGAAGGATCTTCTCTCCAGAAATCTCACCTCCCGCCCCTGAAACTCGAGGAAAGGAACCAGTAACCAATCCTTCTCAGTCAAGGACACCGGTCGAAGTTACTACCGAAGATGTTGCCAAACGGGAAATGGAAGAAATGCTGAAAATCATCCGCAAGAGTGATTTTGATGTGGTAGAACAGTTGGGGCATACTCCGTCTAAAATTTCGATGTTATCCTTGTTGTTATCTTCTGAATCTCATGCCAATGCATTGATAAAATTCCTGAAGACCGCTCATGTACCTCAGGAGACATCTGTCGATCAGTTCGAAAACTATGTTGCTAACCTGACTGTTGACAATGGCCTAGGCTTTTCCGATGCTGACCTGACACCAGCAGGAAAGAATCATAACAAAGCTCTGCACATCTCCATTGAGTGTAAGGGGATCACCTTGGCTCATGTGTTGATCGATAATGGCTCTTCTTTGAATGTGCTACCGAAAGCTGTACTCGATAAGCTTGATTGTAAAAGCATTGAACTGAAGCCTAGTGACGTTGTGGTGCGTGCTTACGATGGTGCGAAAAGTGTTGTCCATGGTGAAGTGGTTCTCCCTATCAAGATAGGACCTCAGGTTTTCAACACTATCTTTCACATAATGAACATTCGTCCTGCCTATTCCTGCTTGCTGGGACGCCCTTGGATTCATGGGGCAAGTGTTGTAGCTTCGTCTCTCCATCAAAAGCTGAGGTATCCAATAGAGGGTAAGATCGTCACTGTGTGTGGGGAAGAAGAGTATATTGTCAGTAGTGTGCATACCTTCAGATACGTCGAGATGGATGGTGAATTCTTTGAGACTCCTTCTCAGTCATTTGAAGTAGTTCCTCCGACTAGTCCTGTCCTTAAGCCAACTTCCCGTGTGCCCAAGGTTATTCGTGCTCCTCCTGCTATGATTTCTCTGAAAGATGCTCAAGCCGTGGTTGAAGATGGTGGTCGTACTGGCTGGGGTCAACTGATCAATGTACCGTACAAGTCTGATAGATTTGGCATGGGGTTTAGCTCTGAAAACATAGTCAAAGATCAGATTAATGCTGTAGAAGATGCTGATAGCGATTGCGACCTGGATAGCTGGATTTTCCCAACAATTGGTGACGGACTCAATAATTGGAAGGCTGAAGACACTATCCCGATTTCCTTTAGTCAGGAGTAATTGTTATTGTCTATTTTAGTGTTGCAAATTTTTTAATTTTTACGATTGAACTTCTTAAAGCATTGTGTCTATGCCCGGGGCACAATAGCTAATTTGTTAAGGGTTTTGTCATTTTCATAAGCATATTCACATTCAATGAATCAATGGACTTTTTGCATTCAAGTATTGCGCTCTTTATCTTTCCTGTCATCTTTTAAACAAGCTATGTATTCTTACACACACTCACGTAACAAATTGCAGATCTATATCCACTCTGGATCCTGTTGATAATAATTCTGCTACTGTTCATTATGACTTTGAAAATCCGATCTACCAAGCCGAGGATGGAAGTGAGGAAGATTGTGAAGTACCTGGAGAGCTTGCCAGACTGTTACTGCAAGAGGAAAAGACTATACAACCGCATGAGGAATCAATTGAGACTGTAAATCTGGGTACCGAAGTAGACAAGAAAGAAGTCAAAATAGGAGCAGGCTTGGAAAACAGCGTCAAAGAAAGATTGATTCAAATGTTACATGACTGTATAGAGATTTTTGCTTGGTCTTATGAAGACATGCCAGGACTGGATACTGATATAGTAGTGCATCGTTTGCCAATGAAGGAAGATTGTCATCCTGTTAAGCAAAAGGTTCGTCGCATGCGTCCTGAAATGTCCGAGAAAATCAAAGCCGAGGTTATGAAACAATTTGATGCAGGTTTTCTGGCTGTTACTTCTTATCCTCAATGGGTTGCTAATGTGGTACCAGTGCCAAAGAAGGATGGTAAGGTGCGAATGTGTGTAGATTACAGAGATTTGAATAAAGCGAGTCCCAAGGATGACTTTCCACTTCCGCACATTGATGTTCTGGTAGATAACACCGCTCAACACAAGGTATTCTCATTCATGGATGGATTCTCGGGTTATAACCAGATTAAGATGGCACCTGAGGACATGGAGAAAACTACGTTTGTGACGCAATGGGGCACTTTCTGTTATAAAGTAATGCCATTCGGTTTAAAGAATGCAGGGGCAACGTACCAGCGTGCTATGGTGGTTTTGTTCCATGATATGATCCATCATGAAATAGAGGTATATGTGGATGACATGATAGCCAGATCTCATACTGAAGAAGAACATCTCGATCATTTATACAAACTGTTTGAGAGGTTGAAGAAATACAAGTTGAGATTGAACCCGAACAAATGCACCTTTGGAGTAAGATCCGGTAAACTCTTGGGCTTTGTTGTCAGTAGTAAAGGAATTGAGGTTGACCAGGCTAAGGTGAGAGCTATTCAAGAAATGCCAGTTCCTCGTACAGATAAAGAAGTCAGAGGTTTCTTGGGACGTTTGAATTACATTGCCCGATTTATCTCCCATTTGACTGCTACCTGCAAACCCATCTTCAAATTACTGAGAAAGAATCAAGAGATGATATGGAATGATGAATGTCAAGAAGCTTTTGACAAAATCAAGAAGTATCTCCAAGAACCTCCGATTTTGATGCCCCCAGTTGAAGGAAGACCTCTAATCATGTATTTGACCGTGTTAGAAAGTTCAATGGGGTGTGTGTTGGGGCAACATGACGAGTCTGGTCGAAAAGAGCACGCCATATACTACCTTAGCAAAAAGTTTACCGACTGTGAAACAAGATACTCACTGCTTGAGAAAACTTGTTGTGCTTTGGCTTGGGCTGCTCGCCGACTAAGACAGTATATGTTGAATCATACCACTTTATTGATTTCTAAGATGGATCCTATCAAATATATATTTGAGAAACCTGCCCTCTCCGGAAGAATAGCAAGGTGGCAGATGATTTTAACAGAGTATGATATCCAATACACTACTCAGAAAGCAATCAAAGGAAGCGTGTTAGCCGATCATTTGGCTCATCAAGCAGTTGATGATTACCAATCTATGAATTTTGAGTTCCCAGATGAGGATGTCATGCTTGTTACTGATTATGAAGAACCTGGACCGGATGAAGGACCCGAACTGGGATCCCGATGGACTATGGTTTTTGATGGATCTTCTAACGCATTGGGCAATGGTGTTGGTGTTGTAATCATTTCCCCCAAGGGTTGCCATACGCCTTTCACTGCTAGACTATGTTTTGATTGTACCAATAATATGGCTGAGTATGAAGCATGTATTTTGGGACTCAGAGCTGCTATAGACCTAAGAATCAAGTTTTTGAGTGTGTACGGAGACTCAGCATTAGTAATCAGTCAGATCAAAGGAGAATGGGACACTAAACATCCGAATCTCATCCCTTATCGAGAGCGGGTGATGACATTAATCCCATGCTTTGAAGAGATTACATTCGAACATATTCCACGAGAAGAGAATCAGTTGGCAGACGCATTGGCTACCATGTCATCTATGTTCAGGGTCAGATGGGATGATGAAGCTCCCATGATCACCATTGAACGATTAGATGAACCAGCATATTGTTATGAACTTAATGCTGATGAAGTAGAAGAGAAACCTTGGTTCCACGAAGTAAAAAGATATTTAGAAACTCAGGAATACCCTGAAGGGGCATCCATCAACGACAGAAAATTTCTGAGGAAGTTCTCCGCTAAATTCTTTTTGAGTAATGGGGTATTATACAAACGTAATCATGATTCGACTTTGCTTCGCTGTGTGGATAAAAGGGAAGCAGAAAAGATTATGGAAGACATACACGACGGTATTTTTGGGACTCATTCTAATGGACATACGATGGCCAAGAAGATTCTGAGATCAGGGTATTATTGGTCTACCATGGAAGTTGATTACCACCATCACTCCAGAACTTGTCACAAATGCCAGATCTATGCGGACAAAGTACATGTACCTCCTACTCTATTGAACGTGTTGATAGCACCTTGGCCCTTTGCAATGTGGGGCATTGATATGATTGGAGAGATTAAACCTACTGCTTCTAATGGACATCGTTTCATTCTGGTTGCTATTGATTACTTTACGAAGTGGGTAGAGGCAACCTCATTTGCTTCTGTCACCAAGAATGTGGTGGCGCGGTTCATCAAGAATAGTCTTATTTGTCGGTATGGCATCCCTGAAAGAGTTATCACTGATAATGGTACTAATTTGAACAACAAGATGATTACTAAACTCTACACGCAGTTCAAAATAAGACACCATAACTCTTCTCCGTACCGGCCAAAGATGAATGGCACCGTGGAAGCTGCTAATAAGAATATTAAGAAGATCATACAAAAAATGACAGTAACATACAAAGACTGGCATGAGATGTTACCCTTTGCCCTTCATGGTTATCGCACTTCAGTGCGCACTTTGACAGGGGCAACTCCTTTCTCTTTGGTCTACGGAATGGAAGCTATTTTACCAGTGGAAGTTCAGATTCCCTCTCTAAGAATTATGAAAGAAGCAGGTTTAGACGAGGATGAATGGGTTCAGACTCGACTCGATCAGATAAATTTGATTGATGAAAAGAGACTCGCGGCTGTTTGTCATGGGCAGATATATCAGAAGCGCATGACCCAGGCATTTAATAAAAGAGTCAAGAGACAGGTGTATCAAATTG
This sequence comes from Lathyrus oleraceus, assembly GCF_024323335.1. Lineage (NCBI taxonomy): Eukaryota > Viridiplantae > Streptophyta > Magnoliopsida > Fabales > Fabaceae > Lathyrus > Lathyrus oleraceus. The sequence goes on from NC_066585.1 coordinate 188,204,985, forward strand.
GCGACTTGGTGATCAAGCGTATCATTCTACCACAAGGTGATCCCAGAGGCAAATGGACTCCCAGATACGAAGGGCCATTTGTAGTTAAGAAGGTATTCTCTGGTGGAGCCATGATACTTGCTACAATGGATGGCGAAGACTTCCCACATCCCGTGAACGCAGACATAGTTAAAAGATACTACGCATAAAAGAGACCCGCTAGGTCGACGTATCTAGGCAAAAGTAAGGGCATCCCGGCGAACCAAAAGGGTTCGAGCAAAAATTAGGGATAAACATATAAAAAGGTACACCCGGCAAGTCGAAAACCTGAAAAGGCGGCTTGGGCAAAAAAGGGTATCTTGGTGGACTGAAAACCTGAAAAGGCGGTCCAGGCAAAAATTAGGGATAAAAGCGTATGACTATGTCCCGTTCTCAGTCAGCTTCACCCAAATCAAAGGGACTAAACAAGCCAATCACTTTTATCCGACAACAGGAGATGAGAGGCTTGAAGACATAATGATAGTAGTGGAATTAAAATCGATGGGACTTTTTCTGCATAGCTTTGTCTTTGTTTTCTTGACAACTTCCTCTTACTAGGATTTCTGCCTCCCTGTACACAAATTGCCTGTTTATAGGCCCTCTGTCAAAATCGATACAATTTTATTTCCAAAAAGATGCTTTTGTTTTACTTTCTCTGTTTTGTTTGCATAAACGTCCATTGATTTGATTCGAATGAGTATATGCGTTTGAACATGATTGATGTTTACCGAAAATACATGCATAAAATAGCAATAGCAGTTACTAAAAGACTTTAGGGTCGAGGATAAGGTCTAACCATGCTTTCCAACAAGTCCGGTTACAAATCCTTTCCCCAGCAAAAACCAGTTATTCCCCAGAAGAAATGGGCATCACCAGACAGACTGTTCATCTCTTCTATCCCCAACCAGGCTCTGTTGAATATTTCTATCATCAGACAAAAATCAAGTATTCCCAGCTAAGAAAGGGTCATCAATACAAATATCTCCAACCAGGATATGGGGATTTATTTTCCCCTGGCAAAATTTTCAGACGCATAATTCATTTCATGCATCATTTCACATCACGTACATGCATACAATGTTCGCATTTATTTTCAAAAGCATAAAACATCTCATGCATCATGACATGGCATAAAGCTAACTTTATTTTTCAGGTTAATTATCCTCCTGATACAGTCAAAATAAAGATCCATTCAGACATACATCTTTATCGATTACACTCAAGATTCAAATACATCTTTCAGATATAATCCATATGAACATTCATTCGGATAAGCACTCTGATATCCTCCTAATGGTGGCATCTTTAAGCCCATCCCAGACATTTATTGCAAATACAACATATACAAATGTTATCAGATATAGCCTAACGTACGGTTCATTCTGATTCAGCCCAACATATGATTCCTTCAACTAGTCCAATACGGTCTAGCGTACGACCCATTTGGATGTTCATTTCCTCAGATACTACCCAGCGTACGGTACATTCCGAGGTGTAGTCTAGCGTACGACTACTTTTTGTCAGATACAGCCTAACATACGGCTCATTCTGCAACTCAGATACGATCTAACGTACGATCCATTCTGATCTTCATTCCTCAGATACTACCTAGCGTACGGTACATCCCGAGGTGTAGTCTAGCGTACGACTACTTTTTCTCCAGATGCAGCCTAATAGATGGTTCATTCTGCAACTCAGATACGGTCTAACGTACGATCCATTCTGACCCTTTTCTCAGATACAGCATAATAGACGACTCATTCTGCAACTCAGATACGATCTAGCGTACGATCCATTCTGATCTTTCATCCCCAGCGAAGTCATCCGCCTAATGGATAACTCATTCTGCTACTCAGATACGATCTAGCGTACGATCCATTCTGATCTTTACCTCTCCAGAGGCAGCCTAATAGACGGTTCATTCTGCAATTCAGATACGATCTAGCGTATGGTCCATTCTGATCCTTTATCCCCAGCAGCGTATGATCCATTCTGATCTTTCATCATCAAACTTCCCGGATGGCATCTCTAAGCCCATCTCCATCAAGACTAACTTCTAATTAGCAAGCGCAAATTTTTGGGGCATTCTAAGTGTTCAATGATCTTCCACCTCCAGACCACGAATGACGTACATACCATTCTAACTCTCTCGGTTCAAGAATATTGAACAGGGGCAGCTGTCATACCCAAAAATTTGCCCGTTAATCTTGCAAGACATTTTTCAAGGCACTCCAACTCCTTCTTCAAGACGTTGATCTTAAAAGAACAAAGACCCAGCACACAGGTGGCCAAATTCAGCAAATGACTTAAAATGGCTTGCTCATTAGGCGAGCAAAATCCTTCGCCTAGCGAACTCTTCGCTGCACCACTCGCCTAGCGAAGCTTGCGAATACCAGAAATTTTGGGCTTCATTCTGAGCCCATCAAGTCACAAGAAAACTATTATAAATACCAAGACCTCATTCAGAAAAGGAGACAGAGGACAGACGGACAGAAACCCTAGCAAGGAAACACAAACATAGACAGCAAACCCTGGAGGCTAACCAAGAGAATTCAGAGCAACCCTAAAGGAAACCCTGAAGGAAATTCATCTGCACAAAGGTTACCTCCGCCCAACTCAACCCGACACCAACCCTAAGAGTGATCTGCCAATTCAACGTTGCAATTCAATTGCAAACAGGTTTGCACTACCACTACCGCTTCATGCTCCCACTTTATATGTGATATTATGGTTGAATTTATAAATATATCTTAGGTTTTGCATGTGGATTTAAGTATGCATGGACGTCTTGAATGTTTAACCATGTAATTTCTGTAAGGGATGCCATAGGGTTTGGAGCTTGCTGAAATCGTACTGTTATTAGACTCAAAACCCGCAGCCGTTCGCTAGCACATCGCTAAGCGAACATGTAGCGAGCGTTCGCCAAGCCTTCGCTAGGCGAGGCAGTAGCGAACATGACAGTCGCTGTTTTTTTTTGGTTCTGTTCTGTGCTTATCTGACATGTTCTATCATAGTTGTGTATTATTTGCCTGACATTATTACTGCTGCGATTCCTTTGTTCGGTGCAACTATTGACCGCACCCCATTTGGTATTCTGACCTGTTTGCTGAATTTTGTGAGGGCTCACATACTCCCGGAGAAGGTAGCTTGCTAGGTATTCCACTTTATTTGTGGGATACCCTTGTGGAGATTCATCCTAATTACCTAACTGATTATAAATTGTTGCCTTCGAATATATGATCTTGGCCCTCTCTTTGTTGCCTTACGGTATTACGGTCATGTCCCGCGAATGTGGGGATACACTTAGCAAAGACCCTTCGGTTAAATCATCATGTCCCTATAAGATAAATCATAGTCCCTCGGATGTCGCCTGCGAATATATGATTTTGTCCCTCGATGACCCTTCGTTGTAGCCTACGAGTTAATGATGATTGTCCCTTTGAATGCTAAGGTATCCTTACAAATGTTGCCTCCAATGACCAATCGATGACCCTACGATGTCCCTTTACATCCAAAGGATAAGACTACTTATTTCTCAATAGTAAGGACAGTCTTACCCTCCTAAGGATAGGAAATACCTATAAAAACCTTGGTTAGGTACAACTCTTAAATGCTGACTCACAACTTACAATACTTTTCACACCTCACACTTTGCAAAACATCTATTAGAAAATCACCACTTGGTATACATTCATAATAGAATCATTACCAAGTTATATTTTTCTAAACAGCTTTGAAAATTAAACGAGGTAAATACTTTGTATACATTCGTACAAGAATCATTACAAAGTTAAACTCGTTTTTTTCAAAACATTTTCTAAACAGCTCTCACACACTTTTTCAGACAAGAAAAACATAAGTGATTAAGCAATTAAGAGCTCATGGATAACCATGGATACAGAGGGTGCTAACACCTTCCCTTTGTATAATGTACCTCCCGAACCCAAAATCTAATCAAGGTTTTTCCTGTTCTTTTCCGCCTTTCCTTATTGGATAAAAGAAAAGTCGGTGGCGACTATTGCTATCCGCGACATTTGCTTTCCAAAGCAAAAACACACAAAGTCAGTTCACCGTATGACAATGTGGTAGAAAAATACCTTATGAAAATTTGAAAAATGTCCTTTTGATTTAAAAAATGTATCTTCAATCGCATTCATACACATTCAATTCATTCATTTTTGAATAATACATAAATTTTATGAATAAATTTATTCCAAAAATACTTTTTCGGAACCTACCACTTACCTTTACATTTCCAATACATTTTTCTTTCAATTTTTGTTTTTAAATTACCGTCTTCTCTTCCTAGACCTAATGCTACTTTCTTTATCTTCATTTTCTGGCAAACAATACCAATATTTTCCGGTCAAATGGTCCATTAGTTGAAGTTCACCTTTGATAATGTCCATTAAAAACAAATATTGAAAGGTTTTGTTCGGTTAGTTTTCCAATGTTTGAAATGGAAATGTAGAAGCATTTTGGGAGTTAATTTTCCAATTATTGAAATGGAAATGTATAAGCATTTTGGGGGAAAGGGGTTATTTAAAAGAGAGAGAATGGATAGAAATGTAGAAGCATTGTTTGGTTAATTTTTCAAAGATTGAAATGGAAATGTAGAAGTATTTTTGGGAGAGAGATTTGTTGTCACTATTGTTGTTCTTCTTGTGTCGCTAATGCAGTAAATTTGTGAACAAATGGTATAGCAAGCTTCAAGAATTTCCAGATTCAAAAAGTATATTTTTGGATTTTTTTTTATAAAATAAGGGAGAGAATCAGTTACAAATAAATTTAATTTATTTGAAGTGTGTCCCAAAATGTTTCTCCGAAATCTAGGATATTATTATATTCTCATATGATGCATTAAGTATTCCCCTTATTGTATGATTCATTGGGCCAATTAACGACGTTTTTAACGGCAAGATGAATTTCCATACTCGGCTTCACGATTATAAGTGTTGTTGGATGGAAGATTTAAGATTTCTCATATATCTTTAAAGACTCGTGTGACTGATATACCTACTAACTCTTCAAGGAGTCCAAATATTGTGATCTCTCTTGAGGTTGCATACACTTCAGTTTGTTGATGGCATGTATTGTAACCTTAACTCAGTCTTTGGAATTCCCCTTCTTCGCCATGTGGTCGCTAGGCTTGGATTTATGAGTCTTAGGGTGAGACATATTTAGTGGCTTCTGCAAAAGTTGAAATGTGATGATTATTTCATGGTTTTTTTATGAGCGGTGATTACTTCATGGTGAATGAGAGTCTTTGCACTAGACATATCATTAATCCTCCCTCGTGAGTAGTTGGATCTGACTCGTTAGTATTATTATTAGTGTTCCTTCGCGATCAACCTCTTTTGATGATCAAATATTTTGTGCTACAAGAAGTCATCAATCAATTTCTAACTAATCATCATTCGTAAGGAACTAAGGATCTATTGTAAGAGAAATTTTATAATTATAATTGTTTCGTTCATTTACTTTAATTATTCACGATTTCCCTCTCGAGTCGGGGTGAATCTCCTCATTAAGGGATGGAGCATGAGTAAAATTTTCTATCAAAGGTTGAGTCTATGTGTAGCTCCACATCAAATGTTAAATTTAGGTGAAGCTCTCCATTAAGGGTTGAAGCAATGAGTAAAACTCTTTATAAAAGTGTGAATCTAGGTGAAAGTCTTCATTAAGGGTTGGAGCATGAGCAAAACTCCCTACTAAAGAATGAGCATTTGTGAAACTCGCTATTAAGGATTGAAGCATACATAAAACTCCATATTAAAGGCCGTGTATGAGTAAAAATCTTTAGTAAATATCAAGCATATATAAAAATTTAGTAAACAAAGCCGAATTCGGGGAAGGAAAAAAAAAACTCTCCCTCCAGAAAAATCATTGATCAGAGGTCGTCATTCACCAAAAATGGAGGGTTAATAGTGCTTCACACTAAGATCAAACCATTATCAAGACGACAAATTTCAAACTTGGTAGTAATTTTTGAACATGCTCAAATCCTTAATATCAAATAACTGATTAAACACGACAAATACATTTTGAGAGAATAGGATCCATTCCTGCTACATATACAAACAATAAAACAATGAGATGCAAGTAATGAATGAATAGGATCCATTCGAAATGAGTCAGGTTTCAAAAGTGAAAATATTCTATCAATATATTTAAGAACATTCTTCAATGAAGTAACAATATTCAAGTATCAATTTTGCGTTTTTAGGGAAAATGTTTCAACTTCCCAATGCTTAAGTCTAAACTATCACAGTTTAGACTTTGTGGTGTGCATGAGTTAAAATTTTCCAAAATTGCATTCTCATGAGATATCAGTTTAAACAATTCTATACAAATAAGTAAAGTTATTAGTAAAAATCTTTCACAATTTACATAAAACAAGCAAAGATATCAACAATGTCAAGCATATCACCATTTCAGGCTCTATGATTCCTGGGTTACCGGTCGCGCATACATATTTTGAACTCTTGCAGATTTTATCTCGGCTCATTTACTTGGTCACATTGTTACTATTTTAGTTCACTAACTCGACCATGTATTTGACCACATTGTCACTATCTCGGTCATTCTCCGACTATGTCGGCACACAACCTCTCATCAGATCCAATATCTCAATTATAACTCCCTCAAACAAGAACTCTTTTCTCTATAAAGAGTGAAATGGCCTCATTAAAAAAAGGACTTAGATTTAGAACTAGCTGTTAAATTTTTTGACCCACTACATGTTTAAATAAGCCTACTTGTTTAAATTTTTTTGACGAACTACATGCCTAAACAATAAGTTAACGAATCATACTTTTCATTCAAATCTGTTATTTTGGGGGAAAGTTAACATCAACTCTGTTATGGAAAAAGGAAAATTCTCTGCAAAGAGATTTACCTTGATCATTTTATTCTCATCTCTCTAGAAACTCAGAATCTGTGGCTTCAGAATCGGTAGCTGAGTTCCTAACAGATCCTACCATTCCTTCTGATCAGTCATCACTTTTAACACAAAATCCTTGGTTAAGATAACCCAAGTCCATGTTAGACATATACAAAGCATAGCAGTCACGGTTTACGATTCGATACAAATAGATGTGTAACCTGATATAGTTCAATGAGAGTTATACACACTTAACAAAGGGTAAACCCAATAAAGTAGGCTTTGGATCAGAATGAAAACATAGTTGAAATACCTATATCCCAATAGAGAGATTGATACTTTTAGTAACGATATTTGGTGGAGTAATCTTTGGGGGCAATGACAAGTCCACGACCTTTCCTCGCACCTCTATAAACCGTCTCAATAATATCAATGAACTCCTGTTTATCCTTCATAGCCCAATTGATCTTGTTGTTGTTTCCGGTGCCAAGATCGATCATGATGTGCTTGTTTCTAAAAAAGAACATGACCGTGGAAGGGTCATACAGCTCATACATAGTGTTAAAATCAGGCACCTCTGTGATATCGACAAGATATATCACAGCAAAGTTTTTTATCGTCTCTGCAACTGACGACAGCACTTCATCCATCTTCACACATAACAAACAGAAAAAAAAAAATCAAACTGCAGAACTAACCTAGTTAATGCAAATTTAGTTAACTTAACATAACTGGTATAAATTTAAAATCAAGAATTTGCACATGATGATGGTGAAAGAAACTAACATTAATTTGAAGTTTATATAGAAGAAAATTTCTAACCTGCATACAAGTTTCATCCCAATCGTGGCCAAAACGGATGACAACGAGACGTTCTTCTTCGGCGAGGATGGCCTGATCAACGGCCCATCCCGAATGCAAGTGAGGCAACATGTACGACATCTTTCTTCTTCTTTACCTTACCACAGCTCTCTAATTTCGGTTTCTAAAGCGAATTCCCCTTTTCTAAATTAGGGTTTCCACTTTCAAGAACAGCACGGACAAGAGAGATAGGGATAAAAATCGCTTTTTTTTTTGGTTCTCAAAAGAATTGTAAAGAGAAATTGTTGAAGAAGAATGAGAATAATAACAATAATAATAATAATTTTAATTACCAACCAAAATTACTAATTAATCCAAATTAAAACTAATGAACAGGGTTATTTTGTGTCCCTAGTTGTAATTTTACTCACCTAAATTTATTGATTATTTTTTATTTCTTTCATTGCAAATCACGTTATTTCTTTTCATCCTTTTAAGTAGACATTGATATGATGCTACTATAAAGTTGATATGATATCAATTATATGAGAACAACTTTATAATAGCATTATTTGAGTTTAGCAGAAATTCAAAAGGTAACTTTTTTAACTTCATTTGTTATTCCATTTTTTTAGTATATGAATATATTTCTTTATGGTGTTCTTCTTCGTTATCTTCTAGTAGACATGTAGATTCATTATGTTATCTTAGTGTTGTTCATGGTGTTCAAAAATTATTTATACTAACATAGTCCTGTAGAACTGTTCCATTTAGCATAAATTGTTTTGCATACTCACTTCAAAAGATAATTTTTTTATTCTTCTAACAATTGCTATATATCGTTTCCTTTGTGTTTTTGTTCTTCATCATCTTCGCGTTATTGTTAATGATTTTGTTGTCTTCGAGTTGTTGTCCGTGATGCTTTGATTAATATGTCTTACAATCGACAACTATATTTCAGATCTAAAACACAATTTAATAAAAAAAACGCATTAGACTCTCCCCCTTCATCATTTCTAGCAAAACACACTTTAAATCAAGTTTCATTCCTCACTACCATTTCTCACTTCCAAGTTTTTTTTATCAATTCAAGTTTCATTTCTACTCCATTCAACTCATTCAATTCAAGCTTCATCTCAACATCAAATCAATCGAAATGCTCAACATCAACTACACATTTGGTAACATTTAGAAATAGGAGTCATAGTTTCTGTAATATACATCAATATATAGGTAGTTATAGTCATTGTTAGGTAGTGTAATTGAGCAATGCGTTTTGTACATTTTTGGTACCTTGCATTTCTGTCATTTTTTATTTTATGTTGCGAGTTAATACGGAAGTGCACTTCCATATTCGTTCAGAATTTGATTTTTAAAGAATACATAAGTGCATTTCCATATTTTGTTTGTCTATATTGTTTGGTTTTATTTTCAATGTTACTCATCTGGATTTAATTCTTTCTACTTTGTATTGCTTGTTTGGTTTAATTATAGGTAACATGGTTGATAATCAATACCAATTAAGGCTCTACAAAGTGTCACAACATGCATTGGTTCGTAGGAAAAGAGTCTGACCCTTGCGACCATCGATCGATGTCAGTTCATTTGATGCAGATGCATCAACTTATGGGATTCAAACATCTTTGACTTCGTCTTCTCATAGGAGACAGGTATCACCTATTGCTGCCTTGGAAGTCCCACCAGTCCAAGTTGATGCACTTGTTGCTTCTGTTTTGGAGGAGTTTGAAGGAGACCCATATGACACATCAGTGTTGCCTCTGTATACGGACCATGTTGTCAGGCATGTGTGGGACGGAGAGATAAAATTTATTTGTATTTAATTTTTGAAACACATGTGTTATAATATTCAAATTTTCTGACAATGATTTATTTTTCTGTATTATAATGATGCTTTAATATGCATCAACCATGGTTGAAAGATTGCGAGGTAGCATCAGCCCAAGGAGCAGTGTTTCATGGTGCCATGCAGTTACCTGAGCTGCAATATTTATGCATGATTGGTTATACTACTATTAGAAATGGTATATTATCATCGTTTGTTAAGAGATTGGACTCTGAGACATCATATTTTCATCATCCACATGGCAAGATGTCCATCACACTAGATGATGTGTCATGTCGGGTATATTTTCCGATTAGAGGAAGATTATTATACCACTCAAGGATGACTAGAGATGATGTACAAAAGATGATGGTGACCTATTTAGGAGTTGACCAAGGGGGTGCTCTAGAGGAGATTGAAGACACCATATGGGTTCATGCTAGATTTGGATTCATGGAGATGTATGCACACCACCTGGTTGTGCCATTGTAGGTCGAGGATGATGACGAATAGGTTATGCATCATAGAGCATGTTCATTCATGTCATATTTGATATGGACAAGAGTGTTTGTTACATGGATGTGGTTTAGCTCAGATACTTCACTAACTTGGAGTAGATTCATGAGTACAACTAGGGGTTGCTTGTTTGGTTTACTTGTACTCTAATTAGTTGAATGTTGTCTTTGGAATACCATACATATGATAGCTAGTTGGACTTTGTTGACGGTAATATATGTGCATCCTTTATTATTTATGTACCATTTTCATAACATTTGTGTTACGCCGTTACTAATAAATCATTATACCATTTTTAGATATCAATCCTCCAAAACTTCATATGCATCTCTAATTGGTCATATGTTGATGACCATACTAAGGATATGCCACGTGCTTGTGCATTCGTTCCATTCAGAGGGAATCATTCGACTGAATCCTTTAAAGTATATCTTTATTGTAGAGTGGTAGATGATATATGCTTTCGACTATATGAGATTCACCGCCAAACATGTCCCTGGGATGACATAGCCTTCTACTCTTGATGGTTGACTTGTGGATCACGCTGTATGTGTCTACGTCTTCCTGAGTGAGTCATGCGTCAGTTCAAGTATATGCAGGTTGTTCCAAGATGCCCCTCCGTATTTGGTCCTTCTACCATAGTCTGCAGAGATGTAGATGTCACATATTATGATTTCCTTAACCATTTGGTACCATCTGAAGCACGAGGTGTCGTAGCTCCTAGCGAATGGAGTTGTGCACTCGACTACGTCTAGTGGTATTTCAGAGTGTCACATCCTTACATGACACCAGATATTGAGGGGGAGCCACCTAGGACGGCTTATCAATAATTATTAGAGGATGAGGAGGGTAGGGAAGATCATGTCGTTGATTTGTTACCTTCATGTCGTCGTATTATGGATCTTGTTGAACAGGTATAGATAGAGGAGACTTTTCGAAAGATACTTCTGAGAGGGTTGTTTTAAAATTCATTCTAACTGAAGCACTGACGACATTGCAATATAGGAGGCATCGAAGGAACAAGAGGTCTGACATACGCAATAGTGTAATATTTGTATTTGGGATTATGAATAATAGTATTGTTTGTTAATTTGTTATTTTGAATGTTGTTTTAACTATATATGACATTTTCATCTTATTATAGCAGTGTATGGTTTAATTGATAAAAAAATATTATGATAGTATAGTTATAATACATGGTCTATTACTTTGGTATTTTTCTAAAAAAATGTCAAAATACTAAAAGGCGATTATGGAAGTTCATATCCGAATTGATTACGGAGATGCATCTCCGGCTTAAACTAAGGCAAAATGAGGGTGTGACTCAGTTACATATGGATGTGCATATGGGATTATTTTGGAGACACATATCAAAATCAAATTATGACAAAAAAAATGAGGATATTGCTCGGTTATATTATGGTTAATTCATTTTTCTTTAAGAATATACTCGGGGGTATATCATAGATCCAGGCGGGTATATCAGTTTTAGTTAGACATACTGCTTTAAGAATATACTCTGGGGTATATCATATACCCGAACGAGTATATCAGTTTTTATTTAGACAATTTGTTTAAATTTTGATCTGGGTGACTAGCTTGTCTATAAATACCACCCTCATTGTAATTGAAAGAACAACACAAATACACAATAATCAATAGTCTTTTTTTCCTCAATCACTCTATAATTTTCTCTCAATTTATCATCATTTGTCAAGTAACTTGTGATATAGGTTTTCCAACATATTGGTATCAAGAGCACTGGTCCGGTCCTCAATCTCTAGCCATGGCGAATGAAAACACTACCTCTAACCAATTCCAAGTCAATCTACCAATTTCTAATGGAGAAAACTATGATAGATGGTGTGCACAGACGAAAGTCATCATATTTAAACATGTGCTTGAAATCGTGAATGATGGTTTCTCGGCATTTGAGGCAAATGCTAATGAGGCACAAAGGTTTTCTCATCGTGAAATGAGCAAGAAAGATGGGAAATGCTTGTTCTTGATCCATCAATGTGTAGATTTAAATATCTTTGAGAAGATTATCGAGCAAGAACTAGAGCTTCATCAATCATACTGAATGACTACGAGAGATTTTCTGATCAAGCAACCAGGGAAAATGGTGAGTTGATTGAAGAAGCATTGATGGTTGAGTCAGAACCAATTAATCATTTGCAAGCTCTGCAGGATGAGAATTGAAATGCTGAAATGATTGAGAAACTAAAGGCCATTAAAAGCAATTATAACTCAAGGCCAAACATGGGAGTTGGTTGAGAACTCAAGTAAGAGAGTAAATTATGTAAGGTGGGCTACAAACTGAAGTTGAAATCAGGTGGTGAAATTGCCAAGTATAAAGCAATGTTGGTTGCAAAAGGCTTTCTTCAAAGGTTTATAGTAGATTTTAATGAAATTTATGCACATGTGGTTAGGGTTGAAACAATCAGATAGATTGATTGTGGCCATAACAGATTACAAAGGTTGGAAGATGCACCAACTTGATGTGAAATTTATATTTTTCAATAAACCTTTAGAGGAAGGAGTTTATATGAAGTAACCACCATGTTTTGAACTATAAGAGAATGAGAAGCATGACAAATCTGAATCAAATCTGAATTAGGAAAGGATTATAGTTAATTCAGTTTGTTTTAATAATATACCCAGGAGTATATCATAATCCTGGACGGATATATCGGTTTTAATTAAACAAATTACTTTAAGAATATATTCGGCAAGTATATCATATATCAAGACGGACATATCGGTTTTATTTTAGACAATTTATTTTAATTTTGATTTAGGTGACTAGTGTGTCTATAAATATCACCATCCATTGTAATTGAAAGAATAACACAAATACACAATACACAGTGATCTATTTTCCCTGGATAACTATCTAATTTTCTCTCAAATTATCACGTGTCAAATAACCTAAGATACAAATTCCCTATTTACTTCCAAAGTTGAAGGAACATTTTCAGATTTCTATGAGGTACTTCTCTACCCATTAGGGTGGGAGAAGTAATCCCAAAAATTCAGTGAAAACATTGATATATTTGAATTTCTTTAGACACTTTTCGGATCATTCTCAACTTAAAATGCTTTTTTTTTTGGTACGACAAAGTTTAAGAAATTGTGTATTTTAAAAAATTAAGAATAGTTAAGCTAAGAACCATAAGAAAAACACATAAGAAAATCAAGTATTTTCCATTATATATGCAAAACTTAGATCAGCCTACGGCCAAACAATGAACAATTAGACAATGAAACATTGTTTTACACCGGACTCGTACAAGTCGACCGCAAAAACCTTAAGGAATTTTATTCCGAGGATCCACTTCCAGACTGATTATTGAAACTATCATCGTCCTTGAAGTCCTCCATCTTTGAATCATAACAGAAACTCCAAACTGAGACACAGTTTTCACGACCTACATTAAACACAACCTATATTATCAATAAATTCCAGTAAACATGTACCACAAATATCACTATATATGTTTCTCAGAATTTCCTGAAATCTATTTAAAGAGAATTTGAAATAAGGTTCCCGCTGTTAAACTCGTGTTATATCAGGCCAATATTGAGTCTAGATAAAGATGAAATAAAATTGCAGAAAACCCCCCAAAAATGAAATATATTGATTCAAGATCAAAGATACCACTCAAACGCAAATCTCCATCGCCATCGCCATCGCCATCATCTGGCATTACAAATCTCCGATGGCCTGAGGATGACACAGCATGGGGAAGAAATGGATGGAAAGAGAAGCCGTTCACCGTGTCTGCACAACAAACAGAACAAAAGAAAGCTATTTTTATTTATGAAAAATGGAAAATATCTACACAAAATCGACTGCCAACTAGCTGGTCAGTGGTCACTAACTCAATATAACATATTACAAATATTATTCATAATGAAAGAAACTCTTCATGGAAAAAGGGTCTCACACTCCCCTCTTTTGATGTCAGCCCAACATGTAAAAGATTTAAGAGTACATGTAAATAAATGTGTCAAAATCTTGCCGCTTTATATTATATGGGAATTACATTTTAGCAGATGATCGAAAATATAGAGGAGAGGAAGAGGGAAAAGCACGTAGGATGCACATTCGCAAAGTACAGGAAAAAGAAGAAAAATAAACTACAATGAATAGGCAATTGTTATGATTTAGAGATATGATTGCAGCAGCAGCAGAACTATAAAATTTTAGAGTTTGACCTAAGCAATAGTGGAAGATAAAGTAAAATCGAAGTATTAAGGAAATATGAACAGAATAAACATATTAGAGAGGTTCTAAATGAAACAGAATACTTTAAGAAACCAACAGATCAGATAAGGGTGACAAATTCAAAATATTTCATATTAAAACAAGACTGAGATAAAATATAACCACCGGCACTTTCAGAGAGTTCAGGACTTCAGTACCTAGTGCGGCCTCAAAACTTGACACCCACTGCCCAGTTTGAAGATCGTAAATATGCACTAAACCATCCTGAAACCAAAATTGCAAACAAAGTGTTTAGAAACATAAAATGGATATTGATTGAACATCAACGGCTTTGCTAGACAAAAAAACAAGAAAACAGATACCTGCCCCCCTGTACCAAGATGCTGTCCTGAAGGGTCGATATCAAACAGTATCCGCTGATTGGTGTTTTCCGCCGATCTGTATAACCTAATAACACAGAACATACATTCAATCATCTCAGCTATCACCATGTTCACTTATGGAATAAAGAACAAATGCCTTACAGAAATATATAACTCACAACAGACCAGTTGGAGCCAGTGGAGCCAAGGTTTCATAGCAAAGTACAAAACTATAATAGCAAATATCAACTTAGCCATCCAAAAACACAGATCTTTCGATTGAATTTGACACACATCAGCAGTTACTAATTAGTATGAGAATTTAGCTTTACATCCACATGTTCTACTAAGTAGCAGCTGCCAGCTACCATAGGGAATCCAATCCTTAATTTTTAGGGCATTATTGTAGAGTATGTTGTACTTTTGTCATTCTTTTGAAATATAACTTTTGAGTCAGTTTTGTATATTAGAAAAGTAAGACTTCATACTTCCTTCAATTCACATAAAGAAAACAGACAAAAAAAGAGTCAAATGAGGCGAGAGAATAGTACTTGTAGACACAATCGACAGTATTGCGCACATCCCAGCAGAGTATATAAGGGTCCTTCAAGAAATTTGAATGTCAGAGATTGGTTAAAATCATATATGATGCAAAACTGTGTTAAGATACAACCATGAAAGGGGGCACCCAACATCAGAGATATTAATATTATGGTTGAACTTAGAGCCAAAATAATAATAGTGTGATATATAGAGCTGTCTGTAATCCAGATAAAGGAAATTTGCAAATTTTACCTTCCGGCCTCCGGTATATAAATAATTACCATCTTTGGAAAACTGGACCTGAAGGAGGGGAAATTTTAGTCTGTGCTAGGTATTATAATGAGAATCAATCGTGTACAAATTACAAGCAATCTTACTTACATGTGTAACTCCTCCTTCTTGACCGTGCAAAACATACAAAAGCTCCATGTTATCTTCCGTATAAAGAGCAGTAGTTTGGCTATAAGAACCCAAAGCCAGCATCCCAGTATGAGACGGAGAAAAAGCCAATGCAGATATAATACCTGCATTAATATAGACTAAATTATGAGTCTGTTTGCGTTAGAGAATTTTCTGCAAATTTTTTATAGCTATCATAATAGCAATTTAATAGCCCTATCAGAAAATTACCTGTTTGGCCTTCTTTTTTATCTTTTTTTACTGTTGAATGCAATGCAAAATCTCTACCAGGGCGATGTAAATCAAAAATCCTAATACATTTGTTGTATCCGGCAAATATCCTGTGAGAAAATGCAAGATCTTAAGGTTCTTCATCGCCTGTTGATGACCAATCCAATCAAAGTAAACCAAAAATAATACAACATTTTGAAAAACAAGAACCAGATGTAAACTCAGACACACATAGACAGGAATCTCAAGGTTGTTCCATGACATATCTTACAAAATCTTAATAATGTCAGCTAACTAAAGAATATTTACTTACTTTCCAATAGCAGTTTGAACACCAAAACACAAGGGACAATGGTATCTTTAACTATTTAAGTATCCATAAAAAAATTTATGAATGCTCGTGGGAGGAAAAACTTGGTACATGAAGTAAATGTTATCAAATAAATATTGCACTATGTGATTAGAAAGTGCCAACTTCTGGTGCATGAAAAGAAACAAGTTCCTTACTTAGTTCCAGCAGGATTAAAAGCAACAGAAAAGGCAGCAGTAATTTCATCCATAGCATCATATGCCCGATATGTGCAGCGTAACTGCAAGTCTCATCGTAAAAAATGGTCAGAAAACATAATAGCAATTTGGAAACCACAATGCGTTTACAAAGCTGCTGATAAAAACATCGGCGCTCAACCCATAAAGAACAGACACTTTAAAGAGCAAAGCTATATCCCTGATCAAACTATGCTGAAACTGCCACCATACAAATCTAACACCTCAAAATGCTACTCCTACTTTCAATTTTGGAATAAAGAATATTGAATTTCAGGCTTAACCACGCAAAGCTAATGTCAATTACTTCGACTTTTAAACTATCTACGCGTCAAATAAGTTAACTACCTGGCCTGATGTAGCATCCCATAGATGTATAGGATGATCACGAGTAGTAGTCGCGAAAACGTTGGTCACCGGATCTGAAACATTCATTAACAATCATCAAAGAATACAATACTTAAGCCACTCTCTCCATCCAACAAAGAAATCGATACAAATATTTCGAGACAAAAGAAAGACCTGCGCCAGACATGTAAGGATACCAACAGAAATCATGTATAGACTCTCCTTCACTCATGACTAGACTCGCGCCAT
The DNA here is from genome assembly GCF_024323335.1 of Lathyrus oleraceus. Classification (NCBI taxonomy): domain Eukaryota; kingdom Viridiplantae; phylum Streptophyta; class Magnoliopsida; order Fabales; family Fabaceae; genus Lathyrus; species Lathyrus oleraceus. The sequence goes on from NC_066585.1 coordinate 188,221,955, forward strand.
AGGAATCTACAAAACCAATAAATAACAACAATAATAATAACAGGAAACAATAATTTGAATGCAAATAAGGATTCGCGGTGAACGAGCTTGCCTTCATCGTCGGAAGTATTTATCGGAATCTCACAATCAGAGCCTGGTCTGAGAATCAAAGAGAAGTAAATGAATTGCATGATGTTACAATGGAATGAGTAAAAGTAAAATAGATTGTAAAATTTGTAAAGAAGAAGCTTACAGCGTGAAGAGTCGGAGAGTGTTGTCGTCGGAGGTGGTGAGAAAAGAGGAACCATCCGGTGACCATTTAACGGCTTTGAGAAAATTGTTAGGGTTAGTGGGAGTGATGAACTGGCGGTGGAAATGGTAGGCTCTATGAGGAGTGACATCGAAGCGAAGAACAGGACAGGAGTAGTGTTGGACTTCATTGGGAATAGAGGCATCATTGGGTTCTAATTGAACTACCTCTTCTTCTCCCATTTTTATTACTGCTGCTCAAATCACGCTGAAGCTGGAAACTGGACTTGAACTGTAAGCGCCAAAACTCCCTCTCTTCTTCCTTTTCTTCTTAGCGGCGATTTTATTTTAACTAAATCACATGAAGGCCCTTATTCTTTTACAAACATAAAGGTGTTCTTAATTCATCTTGTATTTTAAAATTTGATATATTAATATAAAACATTATACTAATAATTTATGTAAAATGAAATATATTCTGTAATTAAAATTTTATAAATGTACCGTGAAGTGAGTTTAATTGGAAACTATGCAGAGATAAATATAAATATGTGGAACAAATTCTTACCTATAATTTTTTTAATCAACCAAGTGAATACTTGTGGTGGTCTTAGTATTTTAATTTTAATTTGAAAGGAGTCAAACATATCAAAATCAATTTATAAATTTATCAATCAAATGTAGAACCAAATATAAATAAAGTTCATGAAAATCACTACGATGGGATATTAAGGATTTGAATTGTGTAACATGAAATTACGATTTTAAGATAGAAAGGATAATATACTGATCATTCGGAAGAACATGAATACATTTCATATTAGGGAAGAACATGAATACATTTCATATTAGGGAACAAGAAATTGTTAAGGGTTTAACTAAAGATATTTTTCGAAATAAAGTAAGAGTGATAGAAACTCTTCTTTTGATTAATAATGATCAACACAGAGTTTTACATAGTTACAAATGCATACTCTTCTTATTGTACACTCTATCATAGCATAACATTGCTTGTGATCTAAGTAACAAACTAATATCTAACTATTAGACTTCAATAGTCTTGTTTCAATCTCTTGTTGCCTTGATGTAATAGATCTAATTCCCCAACGGGGACGACAAATACTGAAAGCGAAATAGTGAGTGGTTTTTCATGATAATTTATCAATGTTACAAATCAATCTGTTATGGTGAGTGGTGATTGAGAATCACAGGGAATAATACAACCAAACTATTTTTGGCACTAGTACAAATGCAGAGGTTTCTTCCAAAGAAGCTAATAAAATCAGAGTACTATGAGCTTCTCAAATATGCATCATTCTTATGACTTGAATACATGGGAAGATCAAGAGCTCTCTCGGCAACTCTGCGATCTTCATGAATCTTGGCAATCAAGCTTTCAAGGGATGGAAAATTTTCCTGCAATGCACAGTGCCCGATTTTAAGAGAAATTCAAAAGATGAAGAGCAAGACAAGACAAGCATGATGCAGAAATGTTGTAGGCAGCTCTACCTCAGGACGTATGTAACCAACTATAACCAGCCGCAGTTCTTCCCCATAGAAATCCTCGCTGAATTCATGAAGCAACCATGGTTCCTAAAGGAAAAAACATATATATTATATGAAAATTCTGAGGCAAATAGTTATAGCGGAGGTTTAAAATAAACAACTTACTATAGTCTTTTCTTTGTTGCTGAAATATGGATTCCAACCAATGCTCATCACCATTTTAAAAATACCTCTTGCTGATAATCCAGCCCAACCAAAATAAACTCCTGCGGGATGCTCTGAAAGGAGATCTGAATAGTCCTTTGTCGATAAATTAGCTGAAAAAATAGTGCACCAATACCCTTAGACTCTGTTTGGGAGTTCGGGGAGAGGGATAGGGATTTGGAGGAAGAGGTGTAGAGAAAAAAATAGATAAATCTTTTAACTTTTTTTGATAGCACAAGAAAACAAGCAATAACTAAATATAATTGTGATAAACCTCAGGGCATCATTTTGAATTAGCCATCTTTTGGCTCCTCTACAATTCAGCTTCATGCCATATAGCACAAGAAAATGGTGAAAATTGAAAACGAACCTGTAGGAATACCGAGTACTTTCGACCCACGACCAAAACCCTTGATGACAGGACCGCCAATATACCAAGGATCTACAGGCAAAGTTCCCTCCACCCCTGCAATAATTTATAATACTAGTTTAAATGAAATGTTATACCAATAAACGAAATGCACAAACACAATAAGGTATTCAGGATTTACAATCGGTAAATGGTGGTAGACCCCATTTTTCAAGTTGCAAATCAAGTAGGGAATTTATCACCTCATCTGCTGCAGTAAAGAGATGAGACTGTTTCGGGAGTGATGGTACTGCAACCACCTCCATTTCAGCAGCCTTACCAGCAGTAACACCAGGTCTGAAGTAGCCAAGTAGATAGTTTTTAGAAAAAATATATGGGGCAGATATGATTAAGAGAAAAATCAACAATTTTAAAGAAGTTTATTTTTTGAAGTGTAACGAATGATAGGAAAAAACTTTCAACATAATGTTTAACCATTAAAGAAGGCTTGAATCTGGTACATAAATCAAACAAAGTTAGAACAAAAGGACACTCACAAAGAGTCTTCAATCACAAGACAGCTGGAAGGCTCCATGCATAACCTCCTAGCAGCTTCAAAGAATCTGATGCGATAAATCACAATTTGAAGTTTTCAGAAGAAAATAATCTTACTTGTATAGTAGACAAGTAACCCTCAGTATTCAAGGATAAACAAAACATTTTTTAGCATCTCACATATCAGGGGAAGGTTTCGCTGTTCGAACTTCGTCTCCCCCAATTATGACAGAGAAAGAATCTTTCCATCCTACATGGAAAGAATATAAACTAAGAAACTAGCTCATACATTCATTATCACAGACAATGACAAAAGCAATACAAGAAGACTAAGGTTTCTGAAATAAATTAACACCGTCGTGAAAGGATATTTTGGCATCAATGCTTTCCCTGGGAGAGTTTGATGCTAAGACCATTGGAACTCCATTGCTCTTCAAATGTTTAATCAACCGGTTGGCACCAGGGAGTGCTTTAATATTGCACCACCTAAAATGAGAATCACCCAAAAACTTCAGAGAAAAATTCCCTCATTACTTTGAAATGCAACAAGTTCAATTGGATTGACCAACCAAGTAACTGGGTGTGAAGGCACACTTACGGACAAATGAATATTTACTTGCATATCCAATATGAAACATGATACAAAAAGGTTTCCAATTGTAACAAATATCATATCTGACCATAAACTAGTTGTTTCGGGGCAAATTTACTAGATATTTGATCCAATATGTTAATAAATTTTCCAAGGTAAAGAGGATTGAATATGGTTCCTATAAAATAAGGATTAACTTTATTCAGAAGAGTGGGTAGTTATAGCCAGTAATTTGAGAAATCAACAATTTTTAGATTGTAATCACATTCTTAAGTATAGTTGTTAGGAACCTCGACTCAGCAATCAACGATGCTATTTAGAAACAATGTTTTGTTTTAATTGGAACAATGAATAAGAAATTAAGTCAGTTACGATACTACAATATTGGTTTAGCAAACTTATACACATTAATTGCTTAGAGTTAAGCTCCTACAAAGGAAGAGTCTATTAACAAAAGCTAATCCCCTTAAAAATTAGAAAACAATATAACAGAATCCTACGAAAAGATAAAGACAAAACAGAGATATTAATTCCAACAACCCTGAACAAACTTGAACTGGCATGTCTTAGCTTAATCAGGCCTCATACTTGAGAGACTGTGAACTGGAATGACCGCTTGGTCCCAAAAAGGCCGGCCCATAGCATGCCCAGCCCAGAAGTAACACGAGAGGAGATTGGGCACGAAAGGGCGGCATCATGTGAGCTCGCTTGGCCCGGCCCAATGCACTTTGGGTATGGATTGTCCGGTTCAGCCCAAGCGCACAAAGACGCGTCAACACGCGTGCAAGGAAAGGTAACCGCAACACCGTCTGTCCAAGTGTAAAATTGCGCCCCCTATTAAAGAGGGAGACTAGTTCCTCCTATTAGAACCGGTTCTTTAGCAACTGCTTGACCTAAGGGTTAAACCTATAAATATGTCAACTACATGGTTGGGAAAGGGATCACTTTCTAGATAATCAGAATCTAAATAAAGCCCTCTTGCACTCCATAACGCAAACAGGGTTCACACTATTGTACTTAGTACAAGTACAAACTAAAACTGCATAGCTGATTATTCTGGGTCAGGGGTCTAGCAATGACAAACTATGAAGTTATTCAGAGTAAAAAAAGATAATTACTGATCAGAGAATAGCGGCGAAATCTCAGAAATAAATTCAATTGGCGAGCAAGGAAGTCCATAATCTTCAACAACGGCAGAAGCAGCTTCAAAAGGCGTCTTCCCCGCAATTTGAAGGGTTTCTCTTCCATCCCATTCTTTACCATACTTTCCTAACGAAACCTTCAAAACATTGCAAACGATGCCATCTGTTATCATTCAAACCACAATCCAGATTGTTAATGAAACAACCAACACAGATAAAACCCAACCAGGAAATACATTAGCAGTTGCAGATAGATATTTGATACTGTTATGAAATGAGAAATGATAAAAAAATTCTACCTGTGTTGAGCAACGTGCCATCCAAATCAAGAATAACGCATTTAATCGATTTTCTTAAAGGATTTGCAACAGACATTTTTGAACTCGAATTGATATCTGCAAAAAAAGAAAATGAAAATTTTAGATAGTTGTTGGTTGAATTGAAGTAAGGGGGGGCACCGGGTCTGATGACAGAGAGCAACGTTTTGAGTTTGGGAGGAGATAGCAGCGTTTTGATGAATTGGACTAGTTGGACCGTGGTAGGTGTTTGGGTACGTAATTTTAAAGGATTTCTTTATTTGATACCAAAGCAAAAAAGGTTTGTTATTTGGATCTAGAATCTAGATCCGATCAATATTCAGATCAATTTAACTGTTTAGATCATATAGGGACACTGCCTATGGCGCAGAAAAATTCCTAAATAAGCAATTTTCTATCAAGAAGACGTGTCAATGCCAATTACATGCACTCATGGTCTGGTCTAAAGAGCCATTGTCTATGCATACTTATAAGAGTAGTCAATGTGGCACCAAGGGCAGATTTATATGGGGTGGAAGAGAGCTATGACACCCTTCACATCATGTGCTTGCATAAGATTGTGAGTTTGACTCTAATTCCATCCTATGTATTTTTTAATTATTTTAGAATTTTTTTTAAAAATGATTATTTTTAAACAAGATTGGATTTAGGAATTTTATCTCTTTTTAACTATTTCTAATTTTTAGATTATATATGAATTTCATAATTATTATATTTTGTTTCTTTCATTATTTATAAATTTAAATTAAGATTCAATTTTTTATCACGGTTAAATACATAGATCTATAAGGACGAAATACCATCCATTTACATATTTTTATATAGATTGGTGGTTTATATTTCTTTAATCAAAATAGTAAAGTGGAACTCCCTCCATTCTCTTTTATAAATAAATTAGTAATAATCCCGTCCCTACGTTTGAGATATATTTTTTTATATAATTTATAATTTTGAATACGTATTTATTTATAAAATATAATAAAAATAAAATATTGAAAAAATAAAAAACAAATTTCATTAAACTGAAATTAAATATTAATATATGATGAAGATGAAATAGAAACAAAAATTACTTAATTGTACAAACAAAAAATATAATGTATTTACATTAATGGAATATTTATTCATCATTACTTAAATATATAAATGTCAATAAACAACACATATATTTCTCTTATTTTGGTCGGTAACATATTTTTTTCTCGCATTTACATCAATAACTTACATTTATTTATCATTATTTAATTATATAATTTGTAATAAACGATGCATATTTGGATAAGTAATATATTATTTTTTCATATACAAATATTATTTTTATTTAGGCATTATTTATAAAAAATATTTGGCTCAATAGAAAAGAAATACTAGATATAAAAATAATATCGTTTGTAAAAATATTTAGATTTTTAAGATGATTTTTGTTTTAATACTTTTATGAGTTGAGAATGAATAAACAAAAATATATTTTGAATATCATCATTTATTTATTTTTATAGTTTAATCATTAATATATATATATATATATATATATATATATATATATATATATATATATATATATATATATATATATATATATATATATATATATATATATATATATATATATATATATATTTCCGTATTACATCATAACACATATTTATTAAATCATTATTTAATGATATAAATTTTAGTAAGTAAACACTTTTTTTTCATATTTAGATCATTAATATATTTTTTCATGTATTTACATTAATAAAATATTTATATAATCATTACTTAATTATATAAATTTCAATAAATAGCACATGTTTTGATAAATAGTATATATTTTTTCCGAACTTACATCTATGACACACATTTATTTAATTATTATTTTAATTATATAAATTTCAATAAATCATGCATATTTTTTCTCGTAGTTGGATCAATAATATTTTTTTTCCTGTATAGAAATATTATTTTTGTTTAAGTATCATTTATACAAATATTTGGATCAATAATAAAAAAAAAATTGATGTATAAAAATAACATCGTTTATGAAAATATTTGAATCAACAATGCACATTTAATCCGCATAAAAAATATATTGGTTTTGACACCATTTATAAAAAGGGTAATGTTAACTTGTGACTGAAGGGCACAAGTTAAGAGATAAATAAAGTAAAAAAATCTTGAAAATTGTGCAGTCAATTTAATACAAACTTATAATTAATGATTCTATGATTTTTTTCAATAAAAACTTATAATTAACATGGTTTACATATAACTAATACTCAAAAATCAGATAATCACTTGCCTTCATCAAAACCAAACCATATATAAAAGACATTATTCATAGTAATTGTTGTTAGATTTGGCTTTAATGATAAATCAAAGTCTTGGATTAGAGTCTCTGTGTTTACAAGGAATCCCACGAGACGATGTAAGTAAGTGGTTAGATCTTCTCACCATCTTTTGGATTGGAGCATCATATTAGGTGGTTTATCATCTTCACTATGTTGATGATGATTTTATTTGTTGCTCTTTTGATTGACTGCTTTAGGTAAAATAACATGAAAATATAATATTTTATTTTTTAAAAGGCATCATGTGGGACAAGATGTTTCAGCATGTGTGCATCATTGATCAGTGCATTTTAATGCACATTCTTCTATGTTTGTTCTTAAGCATTTCTTTGATTTCCTTTACTTACTTTTATGTTTTATAATGTTTTTATATTTTAGTTTATTTTTATTGTTATTTGATTTTCGTATTTAATTTTCAGCTTTAACAGTCTGCACTAAAATGATCATAACTAGAGTTCCGGGAATTCGATTGACGCGTTCTAATAATCGCCAGAAAGCTAAGAGAAAGAGCTACAACTTTCGTGTTTGAGTCGAAGTCAGATTTGGCTTTAATGTTTTTATATTTTAGTTTTATTTTAGTTTTGGATCGTTAGTTTTGGGTCTGGGTTATGTATTTGACCCAGTTGGGTTGTAAACGGATTGCCTTGGTTTTCCCCTAATACCTAGCAGCCGAAAAACAATTCACGTTTTTTACTATTCATGAATTATTTTTCTTACGTTTGAAAGGCCCGAAATGGATAACTAATCTTTCCGGACGGATTTGTTGTATTCAGGTTCACTACTTTGAGATTGTTATAATTGCAATTAGAATTCTATTCCTTTCAATAATATTATATGATTGTTGTTTGCTTAATCCGATTTCCATGTAATATTGTTAGTTAAATTTGAATGATATATGTTCTTGACTTTTGATCGCAATTCAACTCTACTTAACCGTTAAATTTGCGATATCTATAACCGCATGCTTAATTCGGCAATAAGAATATATACCTTACAGTGTCGATCACGCTTATTGAATGATATTGTCTTCAAATAGGATAGAAGTCGTAGTTATAGCAATCGATGATAAATTGAACCTGACACAGTGAATCCGTTTGTTTTATAATCACATATTTCATAACAGCTTATTTCAATAATCACTTATTTAATAATCGTTTTTTCCTTAATCGATCCTGAATCCACCCCCCCTAAATTGATTTACCTTTGGTTAGTAATAATCAAGAATCCTTGAGAGACGATTTGAGTCATTGTCGCTATACTACGCTTTCAAAATAACTCGATTTTAATCTGCGTGCGACAGCGGATCAAATTGGCGCCGTTGGGGGGGATTCTTGTGATTATTAATCAATATTAGAGTCATAGGCTTAGTGTTCTTGCGTTTAGGCCATAGGTTCCTCACGGTTTTGGCCTATTCGCGTCTAGAGTCGAAAAATTGAGTCCGATCGAAAATATGTTCCGTCTATTAGGAGTAGAAAATTCACCCTATCTTTTGTCCCATACTACAAAGTAGTTATGGGTTTCCAGCCTCAAATCGCCAAAAAACCCTTTTTTCTATTTTTAATGAATTTTTTAGTGTTTTCATAGAGTCGAAAAAATCCAAAAAAAATTCTCAAAATTCTAATTTTAACTCATTAGATTAATTTCGGTGTTAGTTTATTTTTCTGAATTTATTTTAATCATTTTCCTTCATTGTGTTTGTTTTTGTTCTAGCTACTAGGTCTTCTTGTTCTTAGCTTTTTGATTTCGATCCTGAGGTAGAGAGAACTTTGCACACACATCGTAGAGCAGACCAGGCTAGCAATAATTCACCACCCACAATTGAGTCTGAGTCTGATTCGGATTACTTTCATAACTTGTTTGATTTGGATTCTGAAATTGTTTTTGATATGGCTGACCAAAGAACTTTAAGGCAGTTAGCTGCCCCTGATGTGAATTATAATGGCATGTGTATTGAATATCCTGAAGCTGACACTCCTTTTGAACTAAAATCTGGTTTGATACACTTGTTGCCAAAGTTTAATGGTCTTGCAGGTGAGGATCCACATAAACATCTCAAAGAATTCCAGGTTGTGTGCTCTACACCGTTGAGGCCTGAAGGAATAACTGAAGACCATATCAAACTCCGAGCTTTTCCTTTTTCATTGCAGGGTGCAGCAAAGGATTGGATATATTATCTTGAGCCAAATTTTATCACAAGCTGGAATGCTCTAAAAAGAGTGTTCTTAGAGAGATACTTCCCTGCCTCTAGAGCAGACTCGATCAGAAAAGAGATTTGTGGTATTAGACAGGATAATGAGTCACTTGCTGAGTATTGGGAAAGATTCAAGAAATTAGTATCTAGTTGTCCTCAACACCAGATCACCAAACAATTGCTCATTCAGTACTTTTATGAAGGTTTGTTACCAATGGATATGAATATTCTTGATGCTGCTAGCGGTGGAGCACTCGTCGATAAAACTCCAGCCGCCAAAGCTTTGATCGAAAATATGCCCCTCAACTCCCAACAATTTACAACCAGAAACAATTATATCTAAGCAAAGGGTGTGAACAAAATTCAGGTTTCCTCCAACAAAGCTTTAGAAACCAGAATTGACGAGCTCACCTCTTTAGTGAAACAGTTGGCAGTAGGTAAGACTCAAGCGGCAAACCTGTGTGGTATTTGTACTTCTCTTGAGCATCCAACCGATACTTGTCCTATTTTGCATGATGAATCGATCACTGAGTTGCCTCAAGCTTATGCAGCAAACCTTTACAATCAAGGCAACAATCAGAATAGGTACAACAACATTCCTGACCTGTCCACCAATAAATACCACCCCAATTGGAGGAACCATCCCAACCTTCGATATGGAAACCAGCAACCAACCCAACTAGCAGCTACCCCCCAAGCCACTATTTCTACACCTTCTGTACCTCCATTAGAGGACCTGGTCAAACAACTAGCTGTTAATAATCTTCAGTTTCAACAAAGAACAAAATCTAGTATTCAAACCTTGCAGATACAGATTGGACAGCTTGCCACCTCAATGAATGCCATGCAATCCCAAGGATCAAACCAACTTCCTGCCCAAGCAATTATGAATCCAAAAGGTCCTAATGCCAATGTCAGTGCAATTTCTTTGAGGTCCAGAAAGGTCACAGAACCAGCCCCCCGAAAAAAATAAAAAAATTCTTGAGGTAACATCTGAACTTTCTTCACCTTCTTCTGTTGTGGTAGAAACTGAAAAGAATAAAGAAAAAGAATATGTACCACCAGTCCCCTTTCCACATAGAGTTCTGAAAAATAAAAGAATTTAGGAAGGAGACAAAGAGAGGGAGATCTTGGATGTTTTTAGAAAAGTTGCGGTAAACATTCCGCTTCTTGATGTCATTAAGCAGCTTCCTAAGTATGCAAAGTTTCTGAAAAATTTGTGTACAAACAAGAGGCGAATGAAAGGTGGTGAGAGAGTCAACTTGGGAAGAAATATTTTTGCTTTTATTCAGCCCAAGCCCCATTCTGAAAAAGTTACAAGCGAGCAAAATGTTTCAGCCATCTCTCAGGTCTTGCCACAAAAGTGCAAGGACCCGGGAACTTTTACTATTCCTTGTATCATCGGAGATAAGCAATTCGATAATTGCATGCTTGATTTGGGAGCGGGCATTAATGTTATGCCTACTTATATTTATAATAACCTTTGTCTTGGTCCTTTGCAGCATACAGGTTTAATCATTCAGTTGGCAAACAGGAGCAATGCCCGCCCTGCTGGTATAGTGGAAGATGTCCTTGTTCAAGTTAACGATTTGATTTTTCCTGCAGATTTTTACATCCTGGACATGGAAGGAGAAACTAAGTCAAGCAGGGCTCCCATCATTTTAGGCAGACCGTTCATGAAAACGGCGAAGACAAAAATTGATGTTGACGATGGAACCATGTCCATGGAATTTGGTGACATTGTCGTAAAATTTACATCTTCGATGCCATGAAACATCCCTTGGTAGAGCACTCTGTTTTTCATAGTTAGTTGATATCTGATTTGGTTGATGAAACTTATTCTAAATTGTTTTCACTTGATTTTCCATCCTTACCTGGGTTTGATGATTTTTACTCATGTGCTGATTGTACTGACACTGACATTTGTGTTGTATGTGCTGAGATTGATGTTGCCTTACAGGGTGACATGTTTCCTACAGGTGAAGTTGTTGTAAACAAAGTTGTTTATGCAGCTGATGCTCTCGACATCCCGGCTGCCCCAAACGCGCCATCCATCGAACAACCCCCGTCCTTAGAGCTGAAACAACTCTCGGATAATCTGAAATACGCTTATTTGGAGAGTGATGAAAAACTCCCTGTTATTATTTCTTCTAACCTTGATTCCGATCAGGAAAATAAACTTTTGCAAGTTTTGAAGAAGCACGAGAAGGCAATTGGCTGGACATTAGCTGACATCCCAGGTATTAGTCCTTCCATGTGTATGCACAGGATTTTACTTGAGGACGGTGCTAAAACGGTAAGGCAGCCCCAAAGGAGGCTTAATCCTTTGATTCTTGATGTGCTAAAGAAAGAGGTAACCAAACTCTTGCAAGCAGGTATCATTTATCCTATCTCTGACAGTAAATAGGTAAGCCCAGTGCAGGTTGTACCTAAGAAATCTAGACTTACAGTGGTGAAAAATGAAAAGAATGAACTTGTTTCCACTAGAGTTCAGAATAGTTGGATGTAATACCCCAAAATTTACCCTTCATTTTTCCTGGAAGCATACGCTTTACACCTCATGCATGCATTAATTTTTAGGTCATTTAGCATTTGCATTTCATCATGGCAATCGGAATCGGATCCAAGAAGCTTGAACATCATCCAGGACACTTTGTGGGCTCTATTTAGATGATCAGTCAAGACAAGGGAAAGACTTGAGTTACTTCCAACAGGGGTCTATTCGTCAGTCAAAACGTTGATCCTGAAGGAGCAAAGGTTTGTTCATGAGCTGTCATGCTCGCTAGGCGAAGCCCACGTGTTTTGAAAAAATAAATAATAATAAAATAAATAAATAAATAAATAAATAAATAAATAAAAGAAAAAATCTTGGACTTGGACCTCTCTCATTTGAGCCCACAGGTCCACAAAAATCAGGTTATAAATTCAGAGTTTCAGTGAAACAAAAGGCAATTCTATTCCTATTACCCTGTCTGGGAAAAAGATAGTGAGAGAAGAACCCTGGGGAAGAAGATAATGAGAGAAAAGCTAACAGAGTTTTCAGAGCAACCTCCAGACAACTCTGAAAGGTTCATTCTGACTCACACACTTTCAACTCAAGCAAACCCTAACATTGGTTTGCAAATCCAGCCGTGCCATTTGATTTCAACCGATTTCTCCAATCAGGTTTGCCCTTATTCCCATTACCTTTAAGCTTTGAATTTGAATACTCTGAATGTTTGAGGTATTATGGGTGAATTTGATACCCTTTTGATGCATGTCTTTTTTGTGAATTTTAATGGCATGATTCATGTGGTTACATTTTGATTTGAGGGCAACCCTTGATTACCCTATTTTTTTGTCTCTAACCTGTTTGTTAAGTTTTTGTGAGGGCTCACATGACTTTTGCAGGGATAACTTGCGTGGTTTTCCACTTTATTTGTGGGATACCCCCTGGAGGTTCATTTCGGTTACCTGTACTGACCCACTTTCTTTGATGATGTTAGCTTGGAGGGATCTCAGGGTTTATCATTCCTTTAATTATTGTTACCTCGGATCTTCATCTGTGTGGTACCTTTTACATTTTTCCCGCATTTTACTGCTTTCCTAGCTGGAAGACCTCGATAGGAGGCAATGTTTTTGTGTTTACTTTATGCTGGTTCCTTCGTCAAGGACTGCCTTTTTGCATGAGTTTACCAAACCCTAACCCTTCATTGATTTTTCTTCTCCTAAACACACGTTTACTCCTTCTACTACAGGCGAGTAAGTCTCCAAAGGTCAAGCATCCGGTAGATTGCGTAGTAACGTCGTTCGTCCAAAACCCAATTCATAACCCCATAGTTAGCCGAACTATGGCTTGCTCTGATTCTCATTCCAGATGAGATACATAGGCATAAGACGCGATGTCTTAGCGAACACACATCCCCTAACCCATAGGTCATCCGAGCTACGAAGACTCTGATTCTCATATTCAGATGAGATACGTATGCAGTGGATGCGACATCTGTGCGAGTCATTTTTATTTAACCCCTTTTTTTTAGTAAACAACAAGATAAACTCACACCCTTTAGACAAGAACTACAAAAGTGGATCCCGTAGAGTACTACGGATGCGTAGGGGTGCTAATACCTTCCCTTCGCATAACCGACTCCCGAACCCAAGATTTGGTTACGAGACCTTGTCTTTTCCTTTCCTCTTTTCAGGTTTACTTCGAGCGTTTCCTTTCCCTCCTTTGGGATAAATAACGCACGGTGGCGACTCTTCTGTCATTTTCTTTCGCCAGTTGTTTTTTCGCACACTGTTTTTTTTTTCAGGTTGCGACAGCTAGCGACTCTGCTGGGGACCCGGTTTCCCTAAGCGAGTCCCTCCTAGCTTTTGTAGTTTGTTTGTTTATTGGGTGTTCATGCTTTTGTACAGTTATCTACCTGTTTTACCTTATTGCATTGTGTACATATCATTGCTGTATCTGTTGGCTGGCTATGCCTGCTTGGTGATCTTTGTGAGATGAGTTCTATACCCGAACTCGAGTGCACTTAAGATAGGAGAATGGCATAGTCTTGTCGACTTGTGTGGAGTTATTCCTTAACAAGTTGACTTGCAAGCCCATTCACTTGGTGGAGGTCATGTTGAGATCAATAATGTCACACAAGTAAGTTGTGGTTAGACATTACTTTTTCCAATATAGACCTTAGAAGTCGAGGACCATAGTTTACCAAACCCATCTTGGCCTATTCGTAGGACGTAGTGCGAAAGTCGTTCAAGTGTAAGATTTGATACGATTGTTACGCGATACTACACTCATAAGAGTCTCTCTTGAGAATATTTTTGGAATACGAGTAGTCGTTTCTCCGATAATATCCGAAAGATGGGATTATGACTATCGGAACCTTTTGTAGAACATGTTTGGCAGGTTTAAACCTTAGTACACTCCTTTTGGGTGGTTCTTAACCTAAACTCCATGCTCGTGACTTGCAACAAACCCTTGATTCATGGTTGATCCGATCAGGTATCCTTAATATCAATGAAAGTTGGGTGTTGATAAGGTGTAAACCATAATCCACCAAAATGGGTGGTTGATATTAAGGATAACATGATCCATCCCATGACCTTTGTTTGGTGTGCTCTTAATTTCTCTCCAGACAGTGCAACCTGACAGATGTTCAAGCAGATACAGCGATCCTGATTCCCATGCCACTGCACTGCATTCACATCATTTTGCATCACATCATTTTGAATTCATAATCATTCACACATGTTTATCCATTTCTGTGGGGTTTATATCTTCTACTTGATTCTAGTCGGAATTTTCTTGGTTCTCATCAACGGCTTAGTCTTTTTTTTACATCGTTTATCTATTGAGAGACTGGAATCAAGGGGGTAGAATACCTTTGGAATTGATAAACATGTCATTGCATTTACATATTCATTAGCATGTCTTGCATAACAGGTACCGCCACAGTGTTCTCAGTTTGTTTGGTGTTCCATCCGCTGATAGCTGACCCAGGCATTCACCGGTACGGTACCCGCAGAAACCAACAGAGAGTAATGGAAAGCCTACAGGCAGAGTTCGCCGAGATGAAAATCCGCATGAATCAATTCATGGATGTGGTTCAAGGGGTGGCTCAGGGATAACAAGAGCTCAGGCAGATGATACAGAGGAATCCCCCTGCTCAACCAGAGACGGTGACTGATCCTCCAGCTGGAGAGGCTAATGGACCCAATGGACCGGGGCCTATCCCAATCCTACATGTCACCTCCGGTCAACAACCCGTTCATGATGATCAGGACGATCAGTTCCCCCTGCTGCAGGAAGACTTTGGTATGGGTCATGGTGTGGACCCCATGTTTAGAAGATTGGAAGAGAGGTTGAAGGCAGTGGAAGGACAGAATCCTCTGGGAGTAGATGTTGCTGACTTGGGGCTGGTCCCAGGTGTGAGAGTGCCACCGAAATTCAAGGTCCCGATATTTGACAAATACAATGGCAACTCTTGCCCGAAGACCCATGTGCAAGCCTATTTCCGTAAAATGGTTGCATACTCCGATGACGAAAAGTTGCTTATGTACTTTTTCCAGGACAGCCTAGCTGGGGCATCCCTGGAATGGTATATGAGGCTGGACAGAGCCCACATCCGTTGCTGGGGGGATTTGGCTGAGGCTTTCGTGAAGCAGTATCAGTATAATGCAGACATGGCTCCGGACAGAACTCAACTTCAAAATCTGTCTCTTAAAAGCAATGAGTGCTTCAGAGAATACGCTTAACGCTGGAGAGAAACAACTTCCCGTGTTCAACCTCCTATGTTGGAGAAGGAAATGGCTAACATGTTCATGAACACTCTGTCAGGACCTTATTTGGAGTGCCTGGTGGGTTCCAATGCCTCCAATTTTGCTGATGTAGTCTCTACCGGAGAGAGGGTGGAGAATTACCTGAGGACATACAAGACCCAAAATGGAGATGGATCCTCATCAGGGGTGAAGAAGCCGTTCATTCAGGGACAAAAGAGGAGAGAAGGGGATGCAAGTGCCATATCTTCTTATCAGAACAGGGATAACCGGAGGAATAACTTTCAAAACTATCATCAGCAACCGTATGTTGCGGCTGTGACCATTCCAGCTGCAGCACCACTACAACAA
The DNA here is from genome assembly GCF_024323335.1 of Lathyrus oleraceus. NCBI lineage: Eukaryota > Viridiplantae > Streptophyta > Magnoliopsida > Fabales > Fabaceae > Lathyrus > Lathyrus oleraceus. The sequence continues at coordinate 188,237,981 of NC_066585.1, forward strand.
CAACAACAACCACAACGTCAACCAGCTCAGTACCAACCACAACAACCGGGTAACAGACCCGCCTATCAACCGAGGCCAAGGACGATGGACTGGCATTTCGACACTCTTCCAATGTCGTACGCTCAGTTGCTTTCTAGTCTTCAACAACTACAACTTGTGCAGTTGCGCACTCTGGCTCCTCCCGTTGGTAGGCTTCCGGTGGGTTATGACGCCAACGCTAGGTGTAGCTTCCACTCTGGGGCACCTGGCCACAATATTGAGAACTGCAAAGCTTTTAAGCACGTAGTTCAGGACCTCATTGATTCAAAGGCCGTTAACTTTGCACCAGCTCCTAATGTCGTCAACAATCCCATGCCCCATCATGGTGGAGCCAACGTTAACATGGTTGAAGGAGAAGTCAAATTAGTCTCTGTGGTCAATAATGAAGATGGGGATAGTGATTGCGACATCGATAATTGGGTGCGTCCGAGGATCCCGGGTAAAGTTCTCAACAATTGGTCTTCTGAGGAGATTGTCCAAGCCACTTGTCTGGAGGAGTAATTTTCTTTGTTTATTCATGCATATCCAAGTCTTACGTTCCGCCAGGGCGTAATGACTCACTGTAGGGCTCATCTATGTGACACTTGCATTTTTTATCATAAATAAAGGACGTCTTTTTGCATTCAAATATTTCGTTCCCTGTCTTTCTATTTTTGCAGTTTTTCAAAAAAAAATGGCAATGTTTTGTTTAGTTTCCACTTTTTTTTCTTTTTTTTTCACACTCATAAGCACATACCATCACTCATGTAGATGCACATCACCGGATCCTATTGATAACGGTTCTGCTATGGCTCGCTTCGACTTTGAAAATCCAATCTTTCAAGCTGAATAAGAGGGTGATGAAGACTGTGAACTCCCTGAAGAACTTACCAGGTTATTAAAACAAGAGGAAATGGTCATTCAACCGCATCAAGAGTCTGTTGAAGTGATTAATCTCGGCACCGAGGACGCCAAGAGAGAAATCAAGATAGGGGCTGCTTTGGAAGACAATGTGAAGAAGGGGTTGATTAAATTGCTACAAGAGTATGTTGACATCTTCGCTTGGTCTTATCAGGACATGCCAGGGCTTGACACAGACATCGTGGTACATCGCTTGCCGCTCAAAGAAGGTTGTCCTCCGGTCAAGCAGAAGCTCAGAAGAACAAGACCAGAGATGGTTGTTAAGATAAAGGAAGAAGTGCAAAAACAGTTGAATGCAGGGTTTCTAGCAGTCACAAATTATCCGCCATGGGTTGCAAATATCGTTCCGGTACCTAAGAAGGATGGAAAGGTACGGATGTGTGTTGACTACCGGGATCTGAACAGGGCTAGTCCTAAAGATGATTTCCCCTTACCTCACATTGACGTTTTGGTGGATAACACGACTCAGTTCTCGGTATTCTCCTTCATGGATGGCTTTTCTGGCTATAATCAAATTAAGATGGCACCAGAAGACATGGAGAAGACAACATTCATAACCCCATGAGGCACCTTATGCTACAAGGTGATGTCGTTTGGTCTGAAAAATGCCGGAGCAACATATCAGCGAGCGATGGTGACTCTGTTCCATGATATGATTCATCATGAAATCGAGGTTTATGTTGATGATATGATTGCCAAATCTCAGACGGAAGAAGAACATTTGGTGAATTTGCAGAAACTGTTTGAGCGTTTGAGGAAATTCAAGCTGAGGCTTAATCCGAACAAGTGTACTTTTGGGGTGAGATCTGGAAAACTACTGGGTTTTGTTGTTAGCGGAAAAGGGATTGAGGTGGATCCGGCCAAAGTGAAAGCGATACAGGAAATGCCTGAGCCAAGAACAGAGAAACAAGTCTGTGGTTTCTTAGGGAGGTTGAACTACATTGCAAGGTTCATCTCTCACCTAACAGCCACGTGTGAGCCAATATTCAAATTGTTGAGAAAAGATCAGGCTATCAGGTGGAATGATGATTGTCAAAGGGCGTTCGAGGAGATAAAAGAGTATTTGCAGAATCCTCCTATCCTTGTGCCTCCGGTCCCAGGGAGACCGCTGATTATGTATTTGACAGTACTAGACAATTCCATGGGTTGTGTTCTCGGTCAACACGACGAGACAGGTAGGAAAGAGCATGCCATCTACTACCTGAGTAAGAAATTCACAGATTGCGAGTCGAGATACTCAATGCTTGAAAAAACATGTTGTGCACTTGCATGGGCTGCTAAGCGATTGAGACAATACATGTTGTCTCACACAACCTTACTGATCTCCAAAATGGATCCGGTCAAGTATATATTTGAGAAGCCAGCTCTCACTGGAAGAGTTGCTCGTTGGCAAATGGTACTGACAGAGTACGACATCCAATATACTTCCCAGAAAGCCATCAAGGGGAGTATTCTGTCAGACTATCTTGCTCAACAGCCGATTGATGATTATGAGCCGATGAAGTTTGATTTTCCAGATGAAGACATCATGTTCCTCAAGATGAAAGACTATGAAGAGCCAATTTTTGAAGAGGGACCTGATCCAGACGAAAAGTGGACTTTAATGTTTGATGGGGCCGTCAACGCCAGAGGAAGTGGAATTGGTGTTGTCATTACAACTCCGAAAGGTGCCCACATGCCTTTCACCGCTCGTCTGACTTTCGAGTGCACCAATAATGAAGCTGAGTATGAAGCTTGTATCTTGGATATTGAGCAAGCCATTAATTTGAGAATCAAGACTTTGGACATCTTCGGAGATTCAGCTCTGCTAATCAATCAAGTGAATGGTGATTGGAACACTCTCCAGCCTACTCTGGTCCCCTACAGAGATTACACGAGAAGACTGTTGACTTTCTTCACAACAGTAAAGTTGTACCATATACCTCGTGATGAGAACCAGATGGTAGATGCTCTTGCTACTCTATCCTCCATGATCACGGTGATCCATTGGAACCATGCGCCCAGGATCGATGTGATGCGCCTCGACAGGGCCGCGTATGTGTTTGCTGCTAAACTGGTAGTTGATGACAAGCCCTGGTATCACGACATCAAGTGCTTTCTGAAGAATCAAGAGTACCCTGCAAGGGCATCCAACAATGATAAAAAGACTTTGAGAAGATTGGCAGGCAGTTTCTTCTTGAACAAAGACGATGTGCTGTATAAGAGGAACTTCGACATGGTTTTGCTCAGATGCGTGGATAGACACGAAGCAGACATGTTAATGCAGGAAGTTCATGAAGGCTCCTTCGGTACTCATGCCGGCGGACATGCAATGGCTAAGAAATTGTTGAGAGCAAGTTATTACTGGATGACCATGGAATCTAATTGTTTCAAATATGCTCGGAAGTGCCATAAATGCCAGATTTATGCTGATAAGGTGCATGTGCCGCCGAATCCTTTGAATGTGATGTCTTCGTCGTGGCCTTTCGCTATATGGGGCATCGATATGATTGGAAAGATTGAGCCGACCGCTTCCAATGGGCACCGCTTCATCCTTGTTGCCATCGACTATTTCACCAAGTGGGTCGAAGCAGCGTCATTTACGAAGGTCACCAGACATGTGGTTGCCCGATTCATCAAGAAAGAAATCATTTGTCGCTATGGGATTCCCGAAAGAATCATTACTGATAATGGTTCTAATCTCAACAACAAAATGATGAAGGAGTTGTGCCAGAGCTTCAACATTCAGCATCACAATTCTTCCCCTTACCGCCCTAAGATGAACGGTGCTGTTGAAGCGGCAAATAAGAACATAAAGAAGATTGTGCAGAAGATGGTCGTTACGTACAGAGATTGGCATGAGATGCTACCCTTCGCCTTGCATGGGTACCGTACTTCAGTACGTACATCGACCGGGGCAACCCCTTACTCCCTTGTGTATGGTATGGAAGCAGTCCTACCTGTTGAAGTGGAGATTCCTTCTCTAAGAGTCCTGTTAGATGTCAAGTTAGACGAAGCTGAATGGATTCGGACAAGGTTCGATGAGTTGAGTCTTATTGAAGAGAAGCGAATGGCAGCCATTTGTCATGGGCATTTGTATCAAAGTCGGATGAAGAGAGCCTTTGATCAGAAAGTGCATCCTCGATGCTTCCAGGTCGGAGATTTGGTGTTGAAAAGGATCTTTCCTCCTCAGACAGATCACAGGGGCAAGTGGACTCCTAACTATAATGGACCGTATATTGTCACCAAGGTTTTTGATGGTGGGGCCTTAATGCTTGCAACTATGGATGGTGAAAACTTCACTTCCCCGGTGAACTCATACGCAGTTAAAAAATACTTCGCATGAAATAAACCCGCTGGACAATAAAAAGAGTAGTCCAGGCAAAAATGGGCATCCCGGCGAACCAAGAAAATGAAAAAAGTTCGGGCAAAAATTAGGGATTAAAAGTGAAAAGATTGTACACCCGGTAAGTTGAAAACCTGAAAAGGCAACTTAGGCAAAAATGGGTATCCCGGTGGATTGAAAACCCGAAAAGGGCGATCCAGGCAAAAGTTAGGGATTAAGCGAATGACTGCGTTCTGAGTAGTTCTGAATCTCATCTCGTGGCAATGACTTGAAACTTTTGAAGGATAGGAAACAGTCCAATCACTCTTTCAGAAAGTTGATCATCTTGAGGATCTTGAAGACGAGCAAGTCATAGCAGAATTGGAACCCAATAGAAATCCATTTCACATTGCCATTAGATTAATGTCTGTTTTTATCTGTTGTGCGATTACCTCTTTCCAGGGATTGCTTACTGATGTAAATGCCTATTCAGAGGCCATTCAATCAATAAAATCATGTTATTCACTATATCTCTATTTTCACTTTCATTTTTCTGTTTTGTTTGGAAAAATGACGTCCGAATTTTTTGATAAACATTGCATCATGACACATAAGAGCTTTACAAGTACATGCTTAATAAACATTTAAAATTGCTTTAAATTTTAAGTGCTTTGGATCGTCTATTCAGAACAGGTACCCTCGGGGCATTTCCTTAAAATCCCCTGCAGATGATCGTGAATGTTTTCCACCAACAAACGAATTCGGTATCTTATCCCTGCAGAGCTTATCAGAGCGTTGGATTCTTCAATCCCCAGCAGGTTCTCACCACTGTACCTCCCCCCAAGCGGTGGTTTTAGATTATACACTCCCCAGTAGAGTTGACAGTGTCAGACTATATACCCCCAGCGGAGTTGACAGTGCCAGACTGTATCTTCCCAGCAGAAGCGGCTGCTCCTCAGAGTTCGAGGCCAGATCGATAATCCCAATGCCAGATCCATGGTTTCTTTCCTTGAAGTAGAACGTCGGTACCGTATCGGTGTTTGCTTCCCCTGTTGAGTCATCTCTCGCAGATCGTGGTTGCCAGAACCACTATCGCTTTCCCTAACAATAGGTTTTCAGTGCCGTTCTCTCCCCAGTAAGAATCTCGGTATTTCGTCATTGCTAGAACACCGTGTGGCGGGTCATTTCCCCACATAATTCTTTGTGCTGTGCATCTCCAGCAGCCTTGCCAGGGTCCAGAAGATGGTGATCATTTCCCCAGCAGATCCCCTTGCCTCAGCTTGGCATTCTACCCAGCATTTCGCATCCCTGCATGTAGAATCATATCGCCTTGCATCCTCCCAAATCGCGTAGCATTTCCATTCTCATGGAGCATTACGCCATTGAAAAATTCAAACATATGCATGTAAGCATAAAACATTCTCGGTATCCCAAGTGATAAGCCAGAAGTTGTTTCCAGTACTCAGACTGAAGATTGTTCATGACTTACCTTTGTTATCCCCAACAAGTGTCATTGGCCCATGCGTCGCCTCTATTATCGTTCCCTATTTCTGCCGATGCTGACAGGCATGAAGTTTCCGGTATTCAGACCGAAATGGCGTTCAGGCCAGTTTTCGGATGTTCAGATCGAAGAAGTTTCTGACGTTCAGGTCGATGCAACTTGTGGCGTTCAAGCCAGTTTTCCGATGTTCAGATCGAAGAAGTTTCCGACGCTCAGGTCGATGCAACTTGTGGCGTTCAGGCCAGTTTTCCGATGTTCAGATCGAAGAAGTTTCCGACGTTCAGGTCGATGCAACTTGTGGCATCCAGGCCAATTTTCCGATGTTCAGATCGAAGAAGTTTCCGACGTTCAGGTCGACGCAAGTTGTGGCATTCAGGCCAGCCTCTCGGTGTTCAGACCGATATTAATAATCTCATATCTCTCGATGTTCAGATCGAAGTCATTTTCGGTATTCAGACTGATGAGCGGCATTCAGGCCATGTTATTTTTGTGTTACCATTTATTTTGATATCCAGGTTAACATTCTTTTTCGGTATTCAGACTGACTCTCACCGTACCAGACGGATTCTTCTTTCAAGACCACCTCTTTGCCGATTCTGACAGGAATTGTTACTTCACTTCACTTCAGTGCAAATTTTCGGGCTTTTATTGTATTCAATCCCTTGATACCTCGAAAGCACGAAGGCAGCTGCTATCTTCTTTCCAGGTCTCCAGTTGATTGAATAAGGGCAACTGTAATACCCCAAAATTTACCCTTCATTTTTCCTAGAAGCATACGCTTTACACCTCATGCATGCATTCATTTTTAGGTCATTTAGCATTTTCATTTCATCATGGCAATCGAAATCGGATCCAAGAAGCTTGAACATCATCCAGGACACTTTGTGGGCTCTATTTAGATGATCAGTCAACACAAGGGAAAGACTTGAGTTACTTCCAACAGGGGTCTATTCGTCAGTCAAAACGTTGATCTTGAAGGAGCAAAGGTTTGTTCATGAGCTGTCATGCTCGCTAGGCGAAGCCCACGTGTTTTGAAAAAAAAAACGAAAAAAAAAAACGAAATAAATAAATAAATAAATAAAAGAAAAAATCTTGGACTTGGACCTCTCTCATTTGAGCCCACAGGTCCACAAAAATCAGGTTATAAATTCAGAGTTTCAGTGAAACAAAAGGCAATTCTATTCCTATTACCCTGTCTGGGAAAAAGACAGTGAGAGAAGAACCCTGGGGTAAAAGATAGTGAGAGAAGAGCTAACAGAGTTTAGAGCAACCTCCAGGCAACTCTGAAAGGTTCATTCTGACTCACACACTTTCAACTTAAGCAAACCCTAACATTGGTTTGCAAATCCAGCCGTGCCATTTGATTTCAACCGATCTCTCCAATCAGGTTTGCCCTTATTCCCATTACCTTTAAGCTTTGAATTTGAATACTCTGAATGTTTGAGGTATTATGGGTGAATTTGATACCCTTTTGATGCATGTCTTTTTTGTGAATTTTAATGGCATGACTCATGTGGTTACATTTTGATTTGGGGGCAACCCTTGATTACCCTATTTTTTTGTCTCTAACCTGTTTGTTGAGTTTTTGTGAGGGCTCACATGACTTTTGCAGGGATAACTTGCGTGGTTTTCCACTTTATTTGTGGGATACCCCCTGGAGGTTCATTTCGGTTACCTGTACTGACCCACTTTCTTTGATGATGTTAGCTTGGAGGGATCTCAGGGTTTATCATTCCTTTAATTATTGTTACCTCGGATCTTCATCCGTGTGGTACCTTTTACATTTTTCCCGCATTTTACTGCTTTCCTAGCTGGAAGACCTCGATAGGAGGCAATGTTTTTGTGTTTACTTTATGCTGGTTCCTTCGTCAAGGACTGCCTTTTTGCACGAGTTTACCAAACCCTAACCCTTCATTGATTTTTCTTCTCCTAAACACACGTTTACTCCTTCTACTACAGGCGAGTAAGTCTCCAAAGGTCGAGCATCCGGTAGATTGCGTAGTAACGTCGTTCGTCCAAAACCCAATCCATAACCCCGTAGTTAGCCGAACTACGACTTGCTCTGATTCTCATTCCAGATGAGATACGTAGGCATAAGACGCGATGTCTTAGCGAACACACATCCCCCTAACCCATAGGTCAGCCGAGCTACGAAGACTCTGATTCTCATATTCAGATGAGATACGTATGCAGTGGATGCGACATCCGTGCGAGTCATTTTCATTTAACCCTTTTTTTTAGTAAACAGCAAGATAAACTCACACCCTTTAGACAAGAACTACAAAAGTGGATCCCGTAGAGTACTACGGATGCGTAGGGGTGCTAATACCTTCCCTTCGCATAACCGACTCCCGAACCCAAGATTTGGTTGCGAGACCTTGTCTTTTCCTTTCCTCTTTTCAGGTTTACTTCGAGCGTTTCCTTTCCCTCCTTTGGGATAAATAACGCACGGTGGCGACTCTTCTGTCATTTTCTTTCGCCGGTTGTTTTTTCGCGCACTGTTTTTTTTTCAGGTTACGACACTGGAGAGTTTGTATTGATTACAGGAGGTTGAACCAAGCTACCATAAAGGATCACTTTCCTTTGTCGTTCATTGACCAAATGCTTGAACGACTAGCTGGTAAATCACATTATTGTTTTCTTGATGGTTTTTCAGGTTACTTTCAGATTCATATTGCACTTGAAGATCAAGAAAAGACCACTTTCACGTGCCCATTCGATACATTTGCTTACAGGAGGATGCCTTTTGGTCTTTGCAATGCTCCTGGCACTTTCCAGCGATGCATGATTAGTATTTTCTTTGAGTTTATTGAAAATTGCATGGAAGTATTTATGGATGACTTTACTGTTTATGGTTCGTCTTTTGATGCATGCTTGAAAAGTTTGAATATGGTTTTAGAGAGATGCATCAAGACTGACCTTGTTTTAAATTATGAAAAATGTCATTTTATGGTTGAGCAGGGAATTGTTCTTGGTCACATAATTTCTGAAAAAGGAATTTTTGTTGACCCTGCTAAGATTGACGTAATTTCTACGTTGCCTTACCCTTCTTGCGTTCGCGAGGTTCGTTCTTTTCTTGGTGATGCAGGTTTTTATAGGCGTTTCATCAAGGATTTCAGCAAGATAGCTCTTCCGCTGTCAAACTTGTTGAAGAATGACGTCACTTTTAGTTTCGATGACAAATGCAAACAAGCGTTTGACTTCTTGAAGAAAGCATTGACCTCCGCTCCCATCATCCAGCCTCCCGACTGGACCCTCCCTTTTGAGATTATGTATGATGCTTCTAATTATGATGTTGGGGCTGTCCTTGCATAAAGAGTTGATAAGGCTGCCTATGTTATATATTATGCTTCTAGGACTTTAGATTCTGCACAGTCAAATTACACCACCACTGAAAAAGAACTTCTAGCTATTGTTTTTGCTCTTGATAAATTCAGATCATACTTGTTAGGTTCCAAGGTTGTTGTTTTTACTGACCGTGCAGCTTTAAAGTACTTGTTGAAGAAGCCGGAAGCAAAACCGAGATTGATTCGGTGGATGTTATTCCTCCCAGAGTTTAATGTAGAGATTAAAGACAAAAGTGGAGCTGAGAACTTAGTGGCTGATCACTTGAGCAGAATAGAGAGAGATGAAGATCCTTTTCCCATCCAGGATGACTTTCCTGATGAGCAGCTTTTACTTGTGCATGGTATTACTCCTTGGTTTGCTAATATTGTTAATTATCTTGTTGCTGGTGTTTTTCCTACAGGAGCATCCAGGACACAAATCCACAAACTCAAGTGTGATGCCAAATATTATGTTTGGGATGATCCGTATCTTTGGAAGTTTGGTAGTGATCAGGTAATCAGGAGATGTGTCCCCGATTATGAGATTGCATCCATTTTGAATTTTTCTCATGCATCTCAAGTCGGTGGACAGTTTGGTCCTCAAAGGACTGCAAGAAAAGTCCTAGACTCGGGTTTTTATTGGCCCACTATTTTTAAAGATGCCTATGAGGTTTACCGCACTTATAAAGAGTGCCAAATAGCAGGTACAAATGTCACTCGTAAGAGTGAAATGCCTCAACAACCTATGCTTTTCTGTGAGGTATTTGATGTGTGGGGAATCGACTTCATAGGTCCCTTTCCTATATCATTTGGTTTTTTGTACATTTTACTTGCTGTTGATTATGTTTCAAAGTGGGTGAAAGTTATCCCCACTAGGACTAATGATTCTAGAGTTGTTGTAGATTTTTTCAGGTCTAATATCTTTTGCAGGTTTGGAATACCACAAGCTATCATAAGTGACCAAGGCACTCATTTCTGTAACCGCACCATGGAAGCTTTGCTCCGGAAGTATGGAGTTGTGCACAGAATTTCTACTGCATATCACCCACAAATAAATGGGCAAGCTAAGATCTCCAACAGAGAGATCAAACAGGTTTTAGAGAAAATGGTGCAACCAAACAGGAAAGACTGGAGTCGCCGTCTAGAAGACGCACCTTGGGCTCAAAGAACAACTTTCAAGACACCCATTGGGATGTCTCCTTATCGACTTGTTTTTGGTAAGGCATGTCACCTTCCTGTAGAGATAGAACACCGTGCCTATTGGACGGTGAAAAGTTGTAATTTGGAGATGCAACAAGCAGGTATTTAAAGAAAACTCCAATTACAACAGCTTGAAGAGCTTAGGCTAGAGGCTTATGAAAGCTCTAGGATTTATAAAGAGAAAACTAAGCACTTCCATGATAAGATGATTTATAGGAAGGAATTCTCTGTGGGCCAACAGGTTTTACTGTTTAATTCTCGCCTTAAGCTTATGGCTGGGAAACTTCGATCCAAATGGATTGGCCCTTTTGTTGTTACTAACGTTTTCCCTCATGGTGCAGTAGAAATTAAAAGTGCAGGTATTGAAAAAGTTTTCAAGGTCAATGGGCAGCGCCTAAAGCTATTTCATGAGAGTTCAGCGCCTGACAATGCAAGTATAGAGGAGCTTTCTTGGGAAGCACCCAACTACACTGCAACTTGATCAGGGAGTTCTTATTCCTTTCTCTCAACTTCAATAACTATGTCCTTTCATTGAGGACAATGCTTGTTTTAAGTGTGGGGGAGGGAATTCCCTTTTTTGTTTTGTTTTCTTTGCTTTTGTTTCGTTATTTTGTTTTCAACTATAATTTTTTTTTTAAAAAATGCATCTTTTTGAAAGTTCTAGGCTATAGATTAATCTGAGGTTAGTTGTGGACACTTGGAAAAAGTTCACAAGATCGGTATCGTTTTAACACCGTAAGTCTCATGAGTATGGAAATTGTTTTGAATACTTGTTATGACATAGTCTTGAATTTTCATTCTCTTATAGCTCTTGAGTAGTTTATCTTTGCAGTCGGCACCATCTCACACATGCTCTACGTAAGGAAGCCGATGAAAATAAGTGAGTGATCCAAGTTTCTTTTGAAAAAAAAAAATTAAATTAGGGAATGCACCTTCTAAGTTGGGTGGTCCTCACCCGGTCACTTAACCCAACGGTTGTGGAACCTACAAAAATAAAACATAATAATTACCTATTGTTGGTTGGTTCAGAGGTTTCTAGTGCTGGACTTGGTAGGACGGATTACGGCCTGATCCCCCACAACTGCAATTGGGTAAATAAGGGGTTACCAATTTTTGTACCAGAACCCCATGTAAAAAGGATCAGAGTCACTAACCGGTTGCCTTACTATGAGTGTATGAAGATAACGGGTTTAATGTGATTGCGCAAGAATGTAAAAGAGTAAAAAGGAAACTGAGTAAGTTAGGCTTTGACATAATAACATGATTCAGAATGGATTGTGTGTTCAGGAGGCTTATGACTGCATAATTATGGATTAGTGTTCCTACGATATCCTTAGTGTGCATGATTAGTACCTATCGATGATATCTTAACCAAGGAAGAGTTTGTAGCCTGGAATGAGTAACTGATGTTGTGTGTTTCTTGAGTTTTGATTTTGCTCGGAGTGCAAAAGTTCAAGTGTGGGGGAATTTGATCAGTGCATTTTAATGCACATTCTCCTATGTTTGTTCTCAAGCATTTCTTTGATTTCCTTTGCTTACTTTTATGTTTTATAATGTTTTTATATTTTAGTTTATTTTTATTGTTATTTGATTTTCGTATTTAATTTTCAGCTTTAATAATTTGCACTAAAACGATCATAACTGGAGCTCCAGGAATCCGATTGACACGTTCTAATAATTTCCGAAAAGCTAAGAGAAAGAGCTACAACTTTTATGTTGGAGTCAAAGTCAGATTCAGAGCGCTTATTTTCCAGAATTTCGTTTGAAGCTGCATCATTAGTTTTATTTTAGTTTTGGATCGTTAGTTTTGGGCCTGAGTTATGTATTTGACCCAGTTGGGTTGTAAACGGATTGCCTTGGTTTTCCCCTAATACCTAGCAGCCGAAAACACAATTCATGTTTTTTACTATTCATGAATTATTTTTCTTACGCTTGAAAGAACCGTAATGGAGAACTAATCTATCCGGACGGGTTTGTTGTATTCAGGTTCACTACTTTGAGATTGTTATAATTGCAATTATAATTCTATTCCTTTCAATTATATTATATGATTGTTGTTTGCTTAATCCGATTTCCATGTAATATTGTTGGTTAAATTTGAATGATATATGCTTTTGACTTTTGATCACAATTCAACTCTGCTTAACCGTTAAATTTGCGATATCTATAACCGTATGCTTAATCCGACAATAAGAATATATACCTTACAATGTCGATCACGCTTGTTGAATGATATCGTGTTCAAATAGGATAGAAGCCGTAGTTGTAGCAATCGATGATAAGTTGAACCTGACATAGTGAATCCGTTTGTTTTATAATTACTTATTTCATAACAGCTTATTTCAATAATCACTTATTTAATAATCGTTTTTTTCCTTAATCGATCATGAATCCAACCCCCCCCCCCCCCCCCAAAATTGATTTACCTTTGGTTAGTAATAATCAAGAACCCTTGAGAGACGATTCGAGTCATCGTCGCTATACTACGTTTTCAAAATAACTCGGTTTTGATCCGCGCGCGACAACGGATCAATCATCTGGCATCGGGTTATTAGTAAGGGCTTGTGAGTAAATCAATATGTGATTATGTTTGAATCCAAGGAGATTTGTCATTTAAAATTTGTATCTTTTAGCAATATGTTTTTTTAAAGAAGATTGGCTAAAAAGATTGTTCAAGATTGTTCAACATAGACAAGTAGAAGGTGCCAAGCTTGTCTTGCTGACTCCTCTTGATCTGAGGCTTAAGAATAAAGAGTTGTTTGCAAAATACTTTCAACTATTTGCAAATTGTGATACCTTTACCCACTTTATGCCTCCATTTGTAAGTAGGAGTCATGGACCCGAATGATTTAAGAGGGAGTTTCCTGCCTTGGCACCTGAACATAAAGCGGAGGCCAACAAGATCTAGAAAGCCTTATTAACTCCCACTCTTCTATCCATCAGAGTTTCTAGTAAAAGGGATGATTTGGGACTTATTGGATATCAACCCAACTTGGTAGCTCGACAATTTGGTTTTAGCCAATTTCGACCTGACAACCTTTTCAAGAACATAAACAAAGTCTTCTTGGGCACTTATGACATAACGAAGAAAGAATTCTTCAACCGTTTGGCTCCTTTCGAACAAAGAGATTCTGAATTCCAACCTTTTCATTTTAAAGTTACTTTTTACTCTACTCAAGAATTTTCCAAGTGGTGGAGTGATTACTATGCTAGTAACTCCATCAATAACTCAACCTTTCTACAATATTTAATTAATTATTTTTTATTCCTCTAGTGTCTACGCCATTGTGTCCTCATCATGGGGTTCTTTCCCAGATAATTTTGAGGACCGTAGGAATACATCTTTGTCATGTGGGAGTTGTCATGGTAGGAGGATCCTACGCCCATGTTGACAGCCTTCTACTTCTGTTGGTTTCGTCCTCGTTGATTCAAAGGTCAAACTCATTCTCCTTTAGGGACTTTGGAAGGTGGAATGTAATTTTTTGGTGATTTCCAAAAAAAACCGAGAGCTCTGTTTCTTGTGTGGAACACCCCTCTTGTCGAAGGTGAAACTAGGTGTTGATCGACCCTATCTATTCTTTCTTGGATGCGAGACTTTTTAAGTTTCAAGGATTTTAACGGCCTCTTCATCAAACACAATGCTACATCTTGGGCATATTATGACTCTAGAGTCACTCAGTTTGCATCGATTCAAGAAGTCAATGAGTTCCTCTTCCTCTTTGGTGAACACCACCTTCATCTTTTCTTCAGCTTCTTCCATAATAATCTGCTCAACTTCCATGTCTAATATTTCATTAGCTTGGACCATTAGGATTTCAACAAGTTCAACAATACGTGCATCTTTGACATGGAGAGGATCTGAGTCTACTTGCATCATAGCCTTGGGTTTCTCCCCGAACTGTAGTCTGCCTTCTTTGAGCTTATTATGTACCAAGTCTCTAAAAAACACACATTGAGAAGTTTTATGATCCAAAAAATTTATGGTATTTACAAAAACTTGCTCTAATGGAACAGTCTTTAGGCCTGATGGCACTATAATTTGTCAGTTAGTGACTAACAAATCAAAAAAATTGTCACACTTTGTTATATCAAACGTATATGTCTTCATAAGAAAACTTTCATTCTTACTCGGTTCGACGGGATTTTCCCAGTTTAAAGGTTTCAAAAGTTTGCAATCATATGGGGGTGCAGGCTTTAGTTTCGCCAAATGGACCTCACTTTCTTCGACAGGTACATAAAATATACAAGAATCTAAATAGTCATTAGTTTCTATGTAAGCAATTTTCTCTTTTTTGCTATACTTATTTGATCCAGCCTTTTCAACTTTCAACTGTTCGACTTGGCGAACCCTATATGCCAATTGGGATATGTCCCTTAGATATTAAGTTTCTAACTTCTTCCTAATATAATAGTATAAACTTCCCGCGGCCATTTTGACCAACTTATGTTTAGGGACTTGAGTAAATCATTATGCCTTAAAAAATCTAAACCTACTCAAGTAGTCATCAATTGACTCAAGTATTTTACGCCCAACGACTGGATAATTCTTTAAGGCTAATTTTTTACTGACCCATGTAAAATTATTCGTGAAACACCCTCTCTAGTTGACTTCAATTACACATGGAGTGTAGAGGAAGTGTTTTAGAGCATATAAAGGAATTTTTAGTCAGAGAGTTTGGAAGATATTTCATTCTCAAATTCTCATTGTTCGCGAGATCCACTGCCTCAGCCAGATAACGAGCCACATGTTCAGTAGTCGACTTGTTAGTGTTGCCTGCAAACTTTGGGATCTTCCAGCCCCTTGGGAGTTCAGTCTACAATACATACTCTAACAGGGAAGACACAAAATTTGGTCTATGGATACCTATATTAATACCATTTTGGCCAAGAATAGTTTCGACCATGTGGGCCAAGTTATTTTGCCTACCAAAGTTATTTTGTTGAATATTACTATAGACTTCGTCCGCATTTTGGTTTTTGTTGACACAAACTACTTCTGGACCATTCTACCCCATGTTGTCCTCGACCGCTACTAGTGCAGGAGCCTCGACTGGTTGGGGCACAACTTGTTGTAACCCTTGATTCATGTGGGTTCCTCTATTTTTTAATACTCCTAAATTTTGCACCAACCTAACACTCTGGACTTGAGGAATTTGTTGACTAGCTACCGAGGGGCGCGAAAGAAATCGGTAATTCGACCCATTTGATTTTCCAACATCTAGTAACTTTGGTTAGTGTTCTGGATCAAAGGGTTGAACACATTACCCATTTGGTCATTAAGAGTGTTAACCATTTCATGATTTCTCTCTTCCATCTATTATCTTAAATACATGAGAGATGTTGTGTTCAAAGATGGCGTAGTCTGAGGAACATAACTCACCAATGTTTGGGGCCATGTCGTTCGACTAGAGTTACTTAATATTGACCCTGACACCACTTGATGACAATAAGGAGGAAAATTTAGTCATAGTATTGTCTGTGTGTATATAGACACATTTGTTTGTAAGCATGTTATCATTGTTGTTGGCATGCCATAAGGATAATCTCTCATCACTATTGGTAACGAAAATTGTGGTGCATAAGGGACTCCTGGGTTGATAGTGTTTCCAACTATGGGTCTCGTAGGCCCGGGCGTTGTTGGAACAAATACTAGTAGTCGCAAAGACACCACGAGTTCAAGGAATGTCTAAGTTATTGACGTCAAAAGAGGAATAGGGGTGGTTACCCCAAATCACGGATGAAGTAACAACACCACTAACTGCTGATTGGGTTGGTTGTCCCCCTTGGCTTTAAGGGTTATTCCGAGGGTCTGATGGAGGAACATTTATATTGTTGGTGTAAGCCCTAGAGGCCAATACTTTTGGTACTTGTATCAAATTATTTATTAATAATAAAAGGTTTTTTCTTTATTATGTTTGTTTAATAAAGTCCCTAGAATAGCTAGTCCATTTAATGTATCAAGTGTGACTTAATCATGAGATCACATTAAACATAATGACACTATTCTTAAAGTATGTGTAGTCAAACTTTATTGTGAAGTGGGATAACATTAAAGCATTAAGACTATTATGTATATAGACTGATGATCATATCTCATGGATCATGGATAAGGAGTTATCAAGTCTTAAACATAGGTATGAATATTAAGAGTAATATTTATACTGGATTGACCCGCTATGAGAATACTATATAGAATATTATGCAAAGTGCCTTATTGTTGATCAAACATTGTCCGTAACTGGATGACCATAAAGACAGTTGATGGGTACTCCACGAAGCATGTTGAGGGACATGAGTGACCTAGATGGAATTTGCCCATCCTGCATAATAGGATAAATGTCTATGGGCCCAATGTTGAACTGGACAAGGATGACACAGTTTATGCCTTGTGTTCAATATAGACATAAGGGAAAAAGGGTAATTGTACACATAAGTATTATCACAAAAGGATTTGTCAGATCACATGACATTTTCGTGTCTTGGGTAGCAGTGATGTGTTGCTAGATACCGCTCACTCTTTATTATATTAAATACATGATTGAATATAATTGCCAATGCCGCGAAAACATACAAGGTCACACACAAAAGGACGGATTGATGAGAGATAGAGTAATTAAGGAGCACCGTAAGGTACGGTGCACTTAAGTGAATTGCAGAACATCGTAAGGTACGGTGTACTTAAGTAGAATACGAAATATGGTAAGGTACCACGCGCATAAGTGATTTTAGCATATTATAAGATATGGGCCACATACACTTAAGTGGGCTTTTTAGCTTGCAGCCCACACAAGTGGTTCTATAAATAGAACCCTTGTGCAGAAGCATTGGGGTAGTTACAATTTCGTTTCTCTCTCTCTCTCTCTCTCTCTCTCTCTCTCTCTCTCTCTCTCTCAAAGCCTTCATTCGTAACAACTAGCACTGAGATTGAAGAAATCCGTTCGTGTGGACTGAGTAGAGGCGTTGTCATCGTTCAACGTTCGTGATCGCTCCGTAGATCTGCATCAAAGGTTACAATCGCCACAAGAGGTAACAATTCTATCACTGATCATGCCCATTCGTAAGGATCACTAAAGGAGAAATTTTTAAATTCCGCTACATTTTGGATCGCTCTTCTCCTTCATATAGATGGTAGACGTGACATTTTTGGAAGTAATTTACCACTCTTTAAACGCATACACACATGACCATTGGGAATAACTCATACACAAGACCATAAAATAAAATCCTAACCAAGTATAGTTTTCTTAATAAAACTTTTTTTTGCTCAACAAGTCCCATCTGGTGTGCCAATTTGTTTACTGTGATTTTTGGCAAACAAACGCTAGTATTAAAGATTGTTACTTGCACGATAGACTAGTGAATCCTATGACATGTTGTACATAAATTCTACAAGTGGTTTTTGAATGCTCATAAGTTCGACAAATAAATTATAAATTAAGCAAAGATATCAATTGGGTCGGAAACAAGAATTGTAGTAAAATAAATGTAAAGACAGTGAAAGAAAAGTAAATGCTTAAGAAATGATGTAAATGGTTTCAATTAAATGAATAAAATATGGTGTACAAGATCATACATTGTCTCACAAACCTGTTTCTCTCTTTGATGCGGGTACTTTAAGTTCTATAGAGTTTTTGTATATGATTTGTCACACTAATCCCTACGCAGAGACTATCTATATATGCTAGTTAAGATAAAACTGTTTTCGACAATTATGACTTGCATGCTCAACACATACCCTTCTACGTGGTCTCGGGGATGATGGCTGACTCCCACGTGTCTCCAACGTGCAAATTTCTTTAAGTTGCAATTGCTTGATCTTTATCCTTTTGTAAGTGGTTGTAGTCGAAGTCTCAACCATCTTTCAACATTTTCTAAAATATGCCAAGTCTCACAAATGTGAAAACAAGCATGTCGAAGTTGACCAAACATTGGTTGAACAAAATATCACTAAGTAACTTAAAACCTTGCCATATCTCTTCTCGACATTAAATTTTCTTCGTCGAACTAGCTATGTCAAAAAATACTGGCTAACACTAGTATAACAGGAAGACCATAAACAATATTAAACAAAATCTAGTGGACATTAAAATATCATATAGAGAAAGGTAAATAAATAAATATGGTTATTCACACATGTTACAGGTAAACATCAAGGCATAATTCCCAATACAACTAAAAAAATCATGCATCACCGCCTTGAGGCTGAGCACCATCTTCATCCACTTAGGATCCGCCCCCGGCCACCTTACACAAGTCAAGTTACGGGCGAAGAACTTGAATTCCTGACTGAAGCGCCTTTAGTTAGTCATCCGCTAGGTTGAAACCACCATACACCTTTTGGAGGATCTGGTCAAATGTCTCATTGACCTTTGTCCTTAAGTCGGCCAATTGTCCCTCGTAAGCCCCCTACTTCTTTTCATGGGACTCCTTCTCATGCTGAAGAGCCTTCACAACCTTGTCCATGCGAGAGGACATCATCGTATAGTAATGGTAGCCTTCTCATGAGACTTCTTCTTTGACTCTAGAGAAGAATGAAGCTTTGGATTCTTGGAAGTGAGAAAAGAAGGGGGCCCATGAGCTTTTGCTTCCTCATAAAGAGAATTCAGCTTATTTACCTCTTCTTGGAGAGCCACCACTTTCTTATGGAGTTGGGATCTCTCAAAATCAGTTGCCTCATATTTCCCTTCCATGTATCCCTTTCCTTTGAGTGGTTTCCCATGGATAGAACATCGCCCAAGCCACCAGCAACCATGGAAAACAAATAAGTAGTCAAGTATGTATATAAGGTTACCTTAGAAAAGAGTTCCATATTCTCCATATTATGAAGGTTCTGGAGATATGCAAGATCTTACTCAGAGATTGAATCAATGACCTCTTAATAAATGTAGGGAATTCAGGACAGAAGAATGGCTGACAACTTAATGTAAAGGTGTAGATGACCAGACATAAGCACCTCTAAACAACCAATCCCGTTTTGTTATTGGCAGCAAGAGACAAATCCTAGTCCTTAATACCTACAACAACAATCCCAATAAAAGGCTGGTCCCGACTAGAGGATATCGAAGAGATTTCAATAGAAGCAGATATGCCAGGACCACCTGGAGGAGGAGTACGAATCCGAGTCAAAGAAGTCGTAAGGACGACTTTAGCCTTCCGTTCTTTAGCCGGGTCAAAAAATATCTTTAGGAATTTATCTTATATGCAAATACAACAATATCCCATGTCAAAAAAAGTGGAAATGAGGGGATGAGTCTATATCCTCACCAAAAATCTCTTTTCTTTCCGTACTAATGGCATCTCCTACAATAACATGGATGTCGAATAATCGCTTCCTCTACATGGATGGCTTTACATTGGACAGAATAAACCCCTCTTCATAGCCGATATCCTCATAGAAATCATCAAGGTCTTTCTTCATCTTAACCTCTTTAGGAGTAATATAATTCACATGGACGACATACTTGTGAGGCCCATGCTTAAAGTGGACCCAAGCTCAATACTTTTGAAGCTTATCTATACATTGTACTAGGGGAAAGTCTTGGAAACCAGTAGGGAGAGGAAGCTCATTAAGAACCTAGAAAAATGTAAATTAAGATTCCAAAGTACAGGGCTTTACAAACATGAAAAGATCCTAGAAAATCATCCCAGCTCTCGGCGTAAGTAGAAAATGGGGAACCTCTTGACATAGTAAGATGAATCCTTGATCCCAGATATTATTACCTGAAGTATGTACCACGATATGGAAAAATAGACGGCAAGAGGGCTTTCACAGCTAATAACCAACCTAGAGCTAGAATGACCTTATTAAGGCCGAAGCACTGAAGTGAAGTTGTGAGAGGGGGGTGGGGGGACATCTTCAAGAACCATAACACATCCTCTTCAAATCCAATCAAGGTTAGCTGAAAAATTATTCGAGTAAACATACATATGTAGAAAAGGATAAATACTTTCCCGAAGCTGCTACAAATCCTTTTTCCCAACTCTGCAGGAAGAACCAACTAATCAAGAGGACAATCTGCTTCTATATTAGTCTCCCTCATGATCGCATGACCATCTAAAGAGGAGAAGGTTCCTAATATTTTGGATTCTACCCATCCATACTTACTTGCGTCAGCCAGCTCCACAAGACCAGTACTTATTTGAGGTATCTCATCAACCCGAAAGATATTTGACGGCCTGAGCCAATCGACCAAAGGTGGACCGATAAGATCTGACGAAAGTGCGAGTCTCTTTCCTGTTCAAGGCAGTAACTTCCACCTTCGATGAATTCAAAGCATAAAAAATTGAATCAACAATAGCCGTAGAGGGAGTAGGCGCAAAACTGACTGTGTAATCACTTATAGCATCGTCATGAGAAAACAAAGTGTTAAAGGAAAATTCATCAAGGAAAATTTATCTATCAATAAAAAAATTGCTAGAGAACGTCTCTAGTTTAGAACTATTAGACCCAATTATAATGATTAGGGAAAAATGGATATTAACCAAAAGGTTGGAGTTTGAACTAACAGATGTTTCTATTCTAACTAAAAGAGAGAAATCACTATGTCCAGAATCACTAGACAGGTTTACAGAATGTCATTTATATGAGTCATAACAAAAATAAAGACTGGATATGAAAAAATAAGCTCAAAGTAAGAATGATACATGAGGAGAATGGAAGCAGGCAAATATGGTATTGATTAAATGTAGAATGGGAAATCTCTGTGTCCAAAAAGAAAAACTCTCGAGCAAATGCTTATGGAAAGAAAAGAAACCGTTCTCACAAAGAGGAAGCTAACTTTAAGGAATGGTAAAAAATTCAGCCAAAAGATCAAGAAACCCTTATATAGAAAGAGCATGCAGTGGGTCAGGTCAAAAGAAGATGTAAATTTGAAAACCAACGGTCAAATTACACCTTCAAAATACAAAGAACTCAAGTGCATCCAAAAATCCTATAGATTAGCACCACTCCTTAACCTAACCTACGAGATTTAGACGTTGTAACTGACTTGAAGATTGAAATGATAGTTTTATAGATCTACCCCGCACCACTGAATTGGAAATCAACATCACCGTATTATGAGTCCATCATCATCCATCATTCACAATTTTGATTCTATTATGGTTGATATTAATATAGAAAAGGTTCACACTTTCTTGTATGATATACCGTCTCAAGATGTACAAGAGAAGCATCATCGTATAGACTAATATATCCTTTCCAATGTGACTAGTATACTCTAATTAAAACTGCCGCATAAAATCATATATCCAATATGCTGCCCGAGCCGGCATTCTTCTTTAAATCCAACATGTAATAATATCTCAAAAACTTGTCTATAGCTATATTGGATTTTTTCCTCCTATATATAAACTGAAGCCAACAAGTCTTAGAAACACAACTCACAACGTTAGAACCATATAACATAATTAATTAGAAAGAGTTTGGAATTTGGAAGAATGGCAAAGTCTACTAACATCAGCTTTGCTCTTATTTTTTCACTTATTCTCGTTATGATGTTTGTCGTTGAAAGTCGATCAACACCAACTGGTAAATTTGCAATTGATCAATTTCAAAACACATTTAGAGATTAATATGCTTTGAAAAATAATATATGTCTTGAATGACCAAATGAGTATAAATAAATCATTTTTATAATAGCAAACCATTATCTAACTGTAATAGTATAAATTTCGCAGCTGCAGTCCCAACATGTGACACAATTCATGCTGTGGGAGAAGCTGAAACTTGTTCCAGCATCACTCAAAAGTTCAACTTAATTGAAAGTCACTTCCTTGAGATCAATCCCAACATTAACTGCATTGGTATCTTTGTGGGCCAATGGGTGTGTGTAGAGGGTCAAGTGAATTGAGTTGTAGCTGCTACAATGAAATAAGTGTATAATAAGGAGAAATCAACCTTTCTCCATAATATTATTGTCTATCTGATATGTAATACTAGTATATATTTTAATGAATGAATGGGATGGAAATTACTCCATTCGTCTTTTGCTCTTAATTAAGTGTATTGTATAATTCCCATGCATTTGAGTTCATGGCAGCCATTTGCCACTCATTCGACATCATCCAACTTTCTGACTCTTTTAAATTAATAGTGATATTAAGATATATAACTAATCAAAATCTTAATTATGATAGATGGAAAGTGTTTGAGTTTCAATTTTTAAAGAAGACTATTCATACTTCTCGAATAAGGTTGAAGCCATTTGCCCGAAAAAGTTAATAGACATGACATATCATACTCATTGGGCGTCAACTATTTTGGCATTTGGTGATGTTAGGAGGAAAAAGAATTTCTGTCTGACCGTCTTCCAAAGGAAAGGGAAATGCTCCAGGGACATGTTAATGCTCTTACAATAGAGCCAGCCCGACATGTGGAGGATCTTTAATGCGTCTTGAGAATCTTTAAACTTGACTAAAGAGTATGTAAAAGCAGTAGAAAATGGTTTCTGCATTGTAGTAGGTGGAACAATTATATCTTCAAGTTCATATTTCATGAGAGAAAGTTTGTTCAGATCCAGAAATGGTGGTTGGAAAGTCAGTTCCCATTAGTGATGACCCAATGTGTAGTCCTTTATTGGATTTTTTTGTCGGGGGCATTTGTACCCGACGTAACTTCTTAAAATGAAAAATGAAGTAACAAAGTTGTATCTTGTTACGGTGAATATGTACTTCCGATATAATGGAAAGATGGTAGATTTAGGTTGTACCCCAATGTCCAAAGGGTGAGAGAAATGATAAATTTTGTATAAGTGAAAATGAATTTGAAAATATGAAATAAATGGTTTTATCCTTATAAACTAAAAGTAGCTGAAAGTATTTGCGTGTGATGTGTCATCTTATAAATACACGCATGAAAGTATTTGCGTGTGATGTGTCATCTTATACATACACGCATCAAATACGTACACTCATTTGCCTTTCATCTTAAAGTTTTCTCTTAAGTAGCATTATGAGAAACCTAAAATATGTTAAACATTTGATTTTTAAAACTAAACATAATTCGGTGTTTTTTGCAATGGACTAAAATGAGCCCACCTTTAAAGAAAAGAGATGAAGATCAATTCATTATTTTAATGTGAAACTGGTACACCAATGTTAATATACAAAAGGTTCCCACTTTCTGTGTAATATACAGCCACAATATATAGAAGAGTAGCATCATAGTATATATGTATATAGACATAATATAATATATGAAAAAGTTACACTAATTTTTCTAAAGTCTGATAAAATTATACTGACATCTTTTTTAATTTTAAAATATATATTATTTTTCCAAAAATTACATATATTAACACAAATTTAGATAACAACCAAAAATCACTAATATAAATAATATTTATCTATGTTTTTTTTCTTTCAACAAACGCAAGAGAGTTATTTATATGGGTTATGGTCCCCATTTGCAGATCAACACAGTTTATTAGGATTTCTCTCTTCATCCCCATCAGAAGAGACTCGAGAAACCCTAAGAACTCTATAAATCGGAAGACCACGTACCCACAAACCTTCAAAGATTTCAATGGCAAACTCAGATACACTTTCATTTTCATTATCATATTGTATTCGGGTATAGATTCATAGGATATGAGTTCATAGGATATGGACTCAAAGGGATTAGATCAGGATTCTGCTTTTGATTTCTATATTGATAGAGATTCATTTGGTAATGAAAAGATCCAACAAGTGATATCACAGCCACACATGCCTAATTCAATTTGATTTTAGGATTTTTGAAATAATAGTTCTAAAATTGGGATTTATTTTGATCTTCCAATTTGTGTAAAAATTAATCTTCTTATGTTGAAATTCATGTTTTTGGTCTTTTTTTATGATATCTTCAAGAAATTCGTGTTGGTAGCTGATTCAAAATAAACATTTTTTTTGAATTTTTTATGGATTTGTCGTTGGTTTTTGCAGAAAATCAAAGTCTGGGAGAGGATGACGTGCATGTCGTACTACTTTGCATGATTGTGCCCCTTACTTGTTTCATCCATTAACTTTGGTACATTTTTTGTTCAAGTTTTGACTACAGTTTGTATTTCATACAAAGTTTAACATTTTGAATGTGTGAATTAAAATAAAATGTCACCAAAGTTATCTCTTTTTTTTAGATTGCTTATAAGAAATGTTAAATGTTTTTCTTTTGTGTGTGTGTTCATCCATGCGAGTATCAATTGACCTAAAGGACAATTGATATTTGGTCGGATTTCATACAAACATGTGATGACAAACATGTGGATTATAAATCAATCCAAAGAGGGATTTATTATTTGACATGTTTTATTATCAATGTATGACTATTACAATAAGAGTACCACTAGCAGTTAATATTAGTGTTCAAAGACTCAACATTATGGTGTACTAGGTATCTTGAGATGACTTATGATATTATTTGAACATATTGATGATTCAATTTTAAGTATATTTAAAGTGTTTGTTTTGTTCTATTTTCAGCCACAATTGCTTCGATATCTACTAATCAGAATTTGGTTTCGATCCTTAATGGGAAAAATATTAAGGACTAGAAAGAGAACATGAAAATTTTTCTTGGCTGCATGGATTTTGACCTTGCATTAAGGATGGAGCAACCACCTTCTCCTATGGAATTTAGTTCCTTCTAATAAAGGAAAGATTATGAGAAATGAGATCGCTCCAATTGCATGAATCTCGTGATTATTAAGTGTGGCATTCCTGAGATCTTTAGGGGTACTATCTCAGAGTAGATAACAAATTCCAAAGATTTCCTTGTTGAGATTGAAAATCGCTTTGCAAAAAAGAAATAAGGCAGAAACAAATACTCTTCTTCAGAACTTAATTTCTATGAAGTATCAAGGCAAAGTGAATATATGAGAATACATTATGGGCATGTCTAACATTGTTTCAAAACATAAGGCATTAAAGCTTGAGCTGTCGGAAGACTTACTCATTCATTCAGTATGACTTACTCTTTCTTTCACACTTTGGTCAATTTAAGATGTCTTGTAATTGTCAAAAGAAGAAATGGTCTCTAAATAAACTCATTTAATTTTGTGTGAAAGAGAGTAAAGGTTAAAGTAAGATAAGACAAAAAATACTCATTTTATTGGCACCTCTAAAGACAAAGGCAAAAGAAAGAAATCTAATGAGCATAATAATGAAGCTGAAAATGTTCCAGCATAAAAGAAACAAAAACAGGTTGATAATTGTTTCTTTTGCAAATATATGGACACATGAAAAAGAAATATCCTAAATATCACGTTTGGCGTGCAAGGAAAGGTACATTTCATACTTTGGTCTGTCCTGAGGTCAATTTAGCTTAAGTCCCTAGAAACACTTGGTGGTTAAACTTTGGTGCAACTACTAACATCAATATTTCAATGAAGAGTTGTCTGAATTATCGAAAGCCAAATGATGTTGAAAGATACATCTATGTGGGAGATGGTAAGTCGGTGGAGGTGGAAACTATAGGGCATTTTAGATTATTATTGTGTACTGGATTTCATTTGGATTTAAAAGACACTTTTGTGGTACCGCCATTTAGACGGGATTTGATTTCAATTTCTTATTTGGACAAATCAGGTTATTTATGTTCATTTGGAAATAATATGTTTAAGTTGTCTTTTAATTCAGATATTGTTGAAACTGGTTCACTTATAGGTCATGATAATCTATATTTTCTTGACACAATAATCATCTATGGAGAATCATTAAATATGGAATCATGTGGTACTGAGTGTAAAATTGATAATAACGATTCAAGATAATTTTGGCACAAACATCTCTAAAAATATAGTTGAACGACTAGTGTCAGATGGAATTTTGGATTCCATTGACTTCATAAATTTTGATGTTTATGTTGAGTGCGTTAAAGGTAAACTGACCAAAACAAAGAAATTTGGTGTATAAAGAGCCGCATATGTCTTAGAATTGATACATACAGACATTTGTGGACCATTTCCCACACTTTTTGGAATAGTCAACAATATTTTATATCATTCATAGATGATTACTCTAGACATGCATACATATTTCTTATACATGAAAAGTCTCAATCATTGGATGTGTTTAAATCATTTAAGACTGAAGTTGAGAATCGTCTCAATAAATGAATTAAGACTGTCAAATATGACTGTGGGGGTGAATACTACAACGGATATGATGGGTCAGGTGAACAATGTCTGGGGCCTTTAGACAAATATCTGAAGGAATGTGGAATTTTACCACAATACACCATGCCAGGGTCACCTAGATTTAATGGTGTAGCTAAAAGACATAATTAGACTCTTAAGGATATGGTAAGGAGTATGATTTGTCATTCTACTTTACCAGAGTCACTCTTGGGAGAGACACTAAAGACAACAACTTACATTTTAAATAGAGTGTCGACCAAGGCATCTTCCAAAACACCTTATGAGCTTTGGAATGGGTAAAAGCCTTGTTTGAAACATTTTCATGTATGGGGATATCCAGTTGAAGCAAGGCCTTATGGGGGCTACAAAATTTATGATCCAAAATTAAACTCAATTTTTAAGACAAGAACAACCACATTCTTTGAGGATATTTAGTTTGGGGGGAAGAATAAGGTTATATATTTTGTTTTAGATGAAGAATCTGTAACAATTCTAGAACCGATTCATATAACTTATTTTGATTAAGCAGGTATGGAACCTGCACAAGACATTATTGAATTTCCTCCCACTCAAGATGATTTTGTAATTCACGAATAACAAACTCAAGATCCTCAAGAACAATTGTTACAAGAACCAATACATTTGTGAAGATCCACTGGATAAAGGAGAAATGTTATTCAAGACGATTACATAGTCTTTCTCCAAGAACATGAGGAAAATAATAGTATGATAGAAGATGATTCAATTAACTTCTTCCAAGCCATGTAGGATTCCAACTTGGAAAAGTGGATTTAAACAATGAAGGAGGAGTATAAGTCCATGCAAGACAATAAGGTTTTGGAACTTGTCACATTACCAAAAGGTGTGAGACCCATTAGTTACAAATAGATTTCAAGACCAAGCAGAATTCTAATAATAATGTGGAGAGGTATAAGGCTCGTCTTATGGCTAAGGGATATACTCTAAAGGAAGGGATTGATTTAAAGATACTTTCTCTCTGGTTTCATTGAAAGACTCTTTTAGGACAATCATGGCTCTTGTTTTACATTATAATTTGGAACTCCATCAATGGATGTCAAGACGACATTTCTCAATGACAACATTGATAAAACAATCTATATGGTGCAACCAGAAAACAATCTATATGGTACAAACATTTTTATGACATACTGCTTGCCACTAATAATATATGCATGATGCATGAAACCAAGAATTTTCTATCAAGAAAATTCGAAATGAAAGATCTTGGTGACACCTCCTTTGTATTAGGAATTCAGATACTTCGAGATTGATCTCAAGGTATTCTAGGATTATCACAAAGGAGATATATCGAAAAGGTACTTAAAAGGTTTGGAATGCAGGAATGTAAACCAGGGATACTCCAAGTGCTAAGGAAGACAAGTTTAGTCTCAGTCATTGCCCAAAAGGAAACCTAGAAATTCAAGTGATACAAAAGATTCCTTATGCGTCACCTGTAGGGAGCTTGACGTATGCCCAAGTTTATATGCGTCCAAATATTGTGTTCATAGTTGGGATGTTAGGCAGGTATTTTAGAAATCAATGAATGAATCATTGGAAAGCTCCAAAAGGGTTATGAGGTATTTAAAGAGCACAAAATATTATATGCTCATATATAAGAGGTCATACCAGTTAGAGATCATTAGATATTCTGATCCTGACTTTCTGAATGCCAAGATAGTAAAAGATCCACTTTAGGCTATATCTACATGTTGATTGGTGGTGCAGTTTCTTAGGACAGTTCCAAGCAAACTATTATTTCTTCATCCACCATGACATCAGAATTTATAACATGTTTTGAGGCATCCAACCATGGGATTTGGTTAAGGAACCTTGTAATCTGACTACAGATTGCAGAAGGAATTGAAAGACCATTTAATCTATACAGTGACAATAAATTATTTATCCTTTATTCCAACAATAATAGGAGCTCGACTAAGTCAAAACATATTGACATCAAGTTCCTAGTTGTTATAAGAAAATGGTACAAAGTGGACATATTTCCATAGAACATTTAGGGATAAACTCCATGATAGAAGACCCTCTTATAAAAGGTCTTCCACCCAAGGTATTTCATGAGAATAGTGCTCATATTGGTGTTTTACGGTTTGATGAATCTTTAGTTTAGTGAGAGTTAGTCATTTATGAATTTTGTGTTCTATGTTTGGTATTATGTATGCATAATCTATGTTTGAATATTTTTTTGGTTTATAAAATTTAATATTTAGCTATTTATACTCTGTGCAATAAGATTATTAAATGATCTCAATAAAGTAAAGTATGACCAATTGAAAATTGACATGCACATGCCACATTCTTGTGATTTTCATGCTACACGTTTCATGATGAATCTATGTCATTTAGTTATGTCACTATTAGTAATCATTGAAGAGTTTAATTATGATTGTTGTAATGAAAATCAATTTGGTTCTATGTCCTGTCATGACTGATTGACAAGATTATTTAGATATGCTTGAAGTATATATAATGGAAAATTTTGAGCTTATAAAGTCTAACACGTGTGTAAAGTTGCAAAAGTGACTAGTGGGAGATTGTTAGAATTTTGGGTTACAAATGTAATATTACATGTGTTAAGGACATTATTTAATTAGCCAAAACTAAAGTGGTCAAATTGATACTAGTCTATGGCTAAGGGCATATATGTCATGAAAGATTATTGCATATATATCATAAGTCAATATTCTAATTTAATGAGGGCCCAAATTAAAATACTGAAAATTAAGTAGAAACCCTAAGGGAGTTATGTCATGGGTTACGGTCCCCATTTATAGAATACGACCAACATGGTATATCATGTTTTCTCTCTTCATACCCATCATAAGAGACTCAAGAAACCCTAAGGACTACCTAAATCAGAAGATCACATACCCACAAACCTTCAATGATTTCAATAACAAACTCATATACGATTCCGCTTTTATTCTCATATTGTATTCAGGTATGGGTTCATAGGATATGAACTCAAAGGGGTTAGATCCGAATTTTGTTCTTGATTTCTATATGGATAAAGATTCATTCGGTAATGAACATATCCAACACTTTCACCTTAGTTTTTTTTTCAGTCTCCCCTGAATGAGTTTTTGGATTTGTTCATGTCTTTCATTAAATAATTCCATTAATAAATATAAAATTTAAAAAATAAATGTGTATTTTAAAATTGGTTTTATACTTTTTTTGTCACGTAAGTTAACTTTGGGTTCATTTTGGTCATTAATTAAAAAAATATCCATATTAGTATTTTAATTCTTCAAAACATACTATTTTAGTCATTTTCGTTTAATTTATGACGAATTTAAGAGCTTTTATCTTGACACCCTTAAAAATATACTTGAAACCCCATCCAATTGTTTTTGGACTATAATATCCTAGGTGATTAAAAAGTAAAAATTCAATAGCATAAGTCATTTTTCGAATTCTTCACAAAACCAGAGCTAGTTTTGGACTTTTCAAACATCTATCGGAATTTTATAAGTAAGTCAAATTTCTTCGTTAAAACTTTAAATTTACGGAATTATCAAGTTATATTGTATTTTTTGGAACTCAATGAATTTTTATCGACATTTTTGAAATGTCCGATAAAATCTCAAAAGTTACATGAATTTATATCGAAGTTTTTGAAAGATCTGGTAAATCACCATGCATTTTTACCAACATTTTTTAAAAGTCCGGTAAAAATGCATACAAAGGTACCATCTTTTTCAAAAATTCCGGTAACGAGGTTGTTGGTAACCGAAGTTTTCAAAAAATAAAATCCGATAAAACCATGTTATTTCTTTCGGATTTTTTTTAAAAATATGGTAGGTCATATTTCTTTTTTTTTTGTAGTGAGGACCAGAGGAAAAGACAACACGATTGCCTCGAGACAGATTGATGATAACGCCAAAATACATCGTATATTTGCCTTGATTTACACTAAAAAATCGTACCACTTTCATTTATATTTCGATTATTCCGCAAGTGTTCGAGTTATTTTTGCAGGTATTTTAATTCCCATGCTTAAATGAGCAAAGTATAGAAAAGGAAGGAAAAGAAGAAGAAACAGAAGAGAAAACAGCAGAAAAGCAGAGAATACAAATTATGTGCATGTGACGACCGTCACAAAGCCTGTCACGACCATCACATGCCCATCATAGGCCCATCACGACCGTCACAAGGCCAAAATCAGCGCATTGAATCTGTCAACAAAAGTGATCCACACGCCATTATTCCTCGTTCCTCAACCACTTTCCCGTGGATTTCTCACTCAACCAAGTCACCCTTATTTATCTCAATTGCCGAGACCAAATGGAGGATATAAAAGGATGGAAGTTGGAAACCTACGGGGGACGCTTAATTTTCCTCTCTGAAGCCAGTTTTCAAGACCTTTTTCTGCAATTTATTTTTCCACAGCAATTCTGTTTTTCTTTTATTTTTCTTCAGCAACATTGTTTTCTTTTACCGTTCAGAGTTTCCGTTTTTCCTTTTTCCTTTCCGTTTTTCATTTAGCCAAAGTAGTAGTTTCCTACACCGGGGAACTACTGAAATTTATTTAATTTAGTTTAAGCAATTATTTCGAAGAAGCATAATCCTACCGACCTGTGGAGGACTACTCAAGTACTTCAAGATTCAGCATATTCGATTAATCCAATTTCCAGGTTTTTATTCAATTATTATTGTTATTGCTTTATTATTATTATTATGTTTGCTTTATTATTAATCTGTTTATGTTCGTCTGTGTTTGCGTTATTTAACATGTCCGACTAAACTACCGGTATCGGTATGTAAATAATTTAATTAGACATGATTTAATAATAATCGATGTAAAACTTCTTTTCTCAAACAATCTTTCTGGTTGTGGTTTTTAATTTAAATTTAATTAACTTTGTCACGAGAGTGAGAAGCTATTTAATACGGTTTTCCCACGAGAGTGGGAAATTAACTAAGGTGAGAACCGACAATCGCGAGAGCGTGAGGGTCGAAATAGATAGTACAAACTAGGCATTTATTTTAAAAAAGCGAGAGCACTTTAAAATCAATTAGAACTTATTTATTTTCGAAAAGTATTTTTAACTTTAAATGGGACAGCGAGAGCGTACATTCTGACTTAAAAGTATAGTCCGTGTCAACAATCATGAGAGTGTGAGATAAAGCCTTTTAAATGAGTATTTTCTACTGAAAGATATTTGGTACTTAAAATATACACCGGTGACTTATCAAATCCCTGACGATTAATGCGTTGCATGCTGATATCCCTTTATTAATATTTTTTTAAAAACTTAACTTCCTTTAGATTTAATTTTTGTTCAACCAAACCTCTAAAAATCATCTCCTTAGCTAAACATAGTAACATCGATAGCATTAGTTTGACCATCGGTCCCTGTGGGTTCAATATCTTTTAAAACTAAAACGACTAGACTGTGCACTTGCAGTCAAGTGCCCGATAGACTATATTTTATATTTTATATAAAGTCACGAGAAGTATCAAGTTTTTGGCGCCGTTGTCGGGGACCTGATTTAGTCAAATAGTGCAAATCTTTCGTTGCACAATATAGACTAAGGTAAAAAAATAATCTCCTTTCCCTTATTTCCCCCGATTGTATGCCAAGTACTCACTCATAAGGCGATAACTTAGCACCACCAATCACAGAATTAGAGCGTTTCTTATATTTAAGACGCTGAAGACTAGAGTACTAATGAAGGTACAATATTCCCGATATCTTCTTTCCTACTGCTGAACCAGTTGAAAAACCAACCGTGGCTACAGTGGAACCACAAAATCGTCCTCTTAAGTTCTACGCTACCCTGTCCCAACAAGAACCTCACAGCAACATTGCTGCCCCTGCTATCAATCGAAACGATTTCGAGGTGAAACCCTCATTATTATCATCCGTCCAACAACATCAATTTGCTGGAAATCCTTCGGACGACCCTAATGAACATTTGACCAAGTTTGTGCAGTACGTAGACACTGTGAAGGCGAATGGTGTATCTCAAGATGCGATAAGACTACGCCTCTTTCCTTTCTCTCTAAGAGACAGAGCTTGGGCTTGGTTGCAATCCTTGCCATCCAACTCATTTACAACATGGGAAGAACTGAAGAACGTTTTCTTATCCCTATATTTTTCGCCAAGCAAAACTACTATGCTGAGAGCTCAAATCAACGGTTTTCGACAAAAGGATGTAGAATCTCTCTACAACGCGTGGGAGAGATACAAAGACATGACGAGGATATGTCCATATCACAATCTCGAAGACTGGGTGATCATTCACACATTTTACAATGGGCTTCTGTATAACACAAGACTGACAGTAGACGTTGCCGTGGGCGGTGCACTTATGGACAAGCCATACAACGAAGCCTATCAACTCATTGAAAACATGGCCCAAAACCATTGCCAATGGGGAGGTAAAAGAACTCCAGTAGAAATGTCTCAAACAAAGTGGAATGTACGAAATCAGTAGCCTTGACCATGTCCATGCAAAGGTAGATGCCCTTGTTCAAAAGTTAGACAACTTGACCATACCACCCGTAGCCACCGTGGCTGCCGTGACTCCAAACTGTGAGTTATATGGAACTCCTAGACACACTGCACCAGAATGTCAGATATTGGCAGGAGTCCCAACCGATCAAGTGAATTACGCACAAGGAAACCCTTATTCGAATACATATAACCCAGGTTGGAAAAATCATCCCAACTTTTCATATAAGAATAACAACACCTTGTATGCACCTGGCCAAGCACCCGCTGTTCTGCCTGAATATCAAAAGCCAGCTAATAATGCTCTTAACATGCATAGGAAGTCCAACCTTGAACTAATGATGGAAAGCTTCATAGCTACCCAAGCTCAAACAAACAAAGACTTCTTGAACCAAAACATACATACTAGTGAGCAACTTAAACAATTAGCAAGCAAAGTAGACGCCTTAGCCACCCACAACAAAATGCTTGAAACACAGATTTCACAAGTGGCTCAACAAAAAGCATCTACTACTGCTCCTGCTGGCATATTTCCTGGAAAGCCACAACCTAATCCAAAAGGACAAGCAAATGCCGTTATATTGAGGAGTGGAAAAGAACTAGACGGACCCGTAGATCCAAGACTCCAAAATCCTACCATGTACCAAAAACCAGACAAAACAACAACTGAGAAGGTAAGTGAACTGAAGGAGAAAGAAGATAATACCCAAGAGGCTGAAGAGAAAGAAAAACCTTATGCGCCTCTACCTCCTTATAAACCACCCATTACGTATCCTCAAAGACTCGCAAATTCTAAAACTGCAGGGCAATTCAGGAAATTTGTTGAACTTCTGAAGCAACTAAACATTACAATTCCCTTTACAGAAGCCATCACACAAATGCCCTCATATGCCAAATTTCTTAAAGAGATCCTATCCAATAAGAAAAAGATCGAGGATAATGAAACAATTACACTTACTGCTGAGTGTAGCGCAATAATCCAAAATAACATGCCTCCCAAACTAAAAGACCCAGGTAGTTTCTCCATACCCTGTGTCATTGGAAAGTTCGTCATAGACAAAGCTCTATGCGACCTAGGAGCCATCATTAGTGTAATTCCCTTAACCATCTGTAAAAGGCTCAACATGGGAGAACTAAGACCAACCAAGATGTTTGTTCAACTAGCTGACCGCTCAATCAAATATCCTGTTGGTATACTAGAGAATGTCCCAGTACATGTAGGACAATTCTACATTTCCTATAGACTTCATAATCATGGACATCAAAGAAGATGGCAGTACACCTATTATATTAGGAAGGCCATTCTTAGCTACCGTTGAAGCCATAATAGACGTGAAAAGAGGTAAGCTAACATTCGAAGTTGGAGAAGAAAAGGTTGAATTCATCTTGACACAATTCTTACAAGCGCCATCTATAGACGATACCTGTTATCTACTTGATGTCATAGACGAGTGCGTAAGAGAGATGGAGATGCAAGAAACCACATATTCTGATATAATGAAAATCCAAATCCCTCCAATCTTTGAAGATAATAATTAGCATGAACCATACCAAAATGACAGTCTAAGCAAATGCTTAGCACTTACACCCAACCACACGCCATGCCCGAAGAAACCGGACTTAAAACTAAAAACACTACCAAAGAACCTAAGATACGAATTCCTAGACACTAAACTCAAAAGACCAGTAATAGTCAATGCTGACTTGGGACAAATGGAAACTAAAAAGTTACTAGATGTCTTAAGAAAATATCCAACTGCGTTAGGCTACAACATCGCTGACCTAAAAGGAATGAGTCCTCCTATCTGTATGCATCGCATTATGCTAGAGGAAGATTGTAAAACCTCTAGAGAACACCAGAGAATGATCAATCCAATCTTAAGTATTGTAGTCAAGGATGAGGTAAAGAAGTTATTAGATGCAAGAATCATATACCCAACCTTCGATAGTCAATGGGTTAGCCCCGTTCATGTAGTACCCAAGAAAGGGGGTGTTACAGTTGTTAAGAACGAAAAAGGCGAATCTATAGCACAAAGAGTTGTGACCGGAAGTAGAATGTGCATCGATTATAGGAAACTAAACAAAGCCACTCGAAAGGATCATTTTCCTCTGCCTTTCATTGATCAAATGCTTGAACGATTGGCTAAGCATTCCCACTTCTGCTATCTAGACGGTTATTCAGGATTCTTTCAAATTCCTATCCATCTTGACGACCAAGAGAAAACAACCTTCACATGCCCTTATGGTACATTCGCTTATCGATGAATGCCATTTGGATTATGCAACTCTCCCGCAACATTCCAAAGATGCATGATGTCAATCTTCGCTGACTTTATAGACGATATCATGAAAGTCTTTATGGACGATTTTTCTATTTATGGGAAGAGCTTCGAAGGATGTCTATCAAACCTTGAAATGGTACTTGAAAGATGCGTAAAGGTGAATCTCATCTTGAACTAGGAGAAATGCCATTTCATAGTCCAACAAGGAATCGTGTTAAGACACGTAGTATCTGATAAAGGAATTGAAGTAGACAAAGCTAAGATCGAAATCATAGAGAATCTTCTACCTCCGAAAACCGTACGAGAAATACGAAGCTTTTTAGGACACGCCGGTTTCTACCGACGCTTTATCAAAGATTTCTCAAAAGTTACCAAACCACTTACTGGTTTATTAATGAAATACGCTGACCTTATCTTTGATGAGAAATGTTTAATAATGTTTGAGCAATTAAAAACATCTTTAATCACCACACCTATCATGCAACCACCTGACTGGAGATTACCATTCGAAATCATGTGTGATGCGAGTGATTATGTTGTAGGCGCAGTGCTAGGACAAAGAAAGGATAAAAAACTTCATGTTATCTACTACACAAGTAGAACATTAGATCCTGCCCAAATGAACTACGCCACCACTGAAAAGGAACTTCTAGCCGTTATGTTCGGTTTAGACAAATTATGTTCCTACTTAATAGTAGCGAAAATCATTATCTATATTGACCACGCCGCTATTAGATATTTGCTAAGTAAGAAGGATGCCAAACCAAGACTCTTAAGATGGATCCTACTCTTACAAGAATTTGACTTAGAAATAAAGGATAAGAAAGGTACTGAAAACGTAGTAGCAAACCACTTATCACGAATCGAAGGGGATAAGCCTGAACAAATTCCAATCAATGACGATTTCCCTTACGAACGACTTATAGCCCAAATGGAAAGCGAAATGTCTGAACTAACCTTAAATGATACCGAAATAGAAGAATCCATGGAAGAAATTCATGCGAATACAACTCTGCCATGGTATGCTGATTTTGTCGACTACCTAGCTGTTGGAGTACTTTCACCGGACCTATCATACCAACAAAAGAAGAAATTATTTCATGACCTAAAATAATACTACTGGGATGAACCTCTGCTTTTCAAAAGAGGTACCGACAATATTTTCCGTCGATGTGTTCCTGAGGATGAAATATACGATATAATCTCTCATTACCATTCCGCCCCATATGATGGGCACACAAGCACTTCAAAAACTTGTGCTAAGATCTTACAATCTGGCCTCTTTTGACCTACTATATGGAAAAATGTCCATAATGCGGTTGTAAATTGCGACCGGTGCTAACACACTGGTAACGTTTCAAGACGCGATGAAATGCCACAAACAAGCATCTTAGAAGTGGAAGTCTTTGATGTGTGGGGGATTGAATTCATGGGGCCACTCTCGTCTTCTTTTGGTAATAAGTACATACTCGTAGCTGTCGATTACGTTTCAAAATGGATCGAGGTTGTAGTTTCTCCAACAAATGACACACGAGTAGTGATTAAGTTGTTCAAGAACAAATCTTTCCTAAATTCGGTGTGCCAAAACTAGTCGTTAGTGACGGTGGCTCCCATTTCATATCAAATATCTTTGGAAAACTTCTTCTGAAGTATGGAGTCTGACATCGTGTATCAACACCTTATCACCCACAAACCAGTGGGTAAGTCGAAGTTTCTAATAGAGAAATCAAACAAATTCTAGAAAAGACTATCGAAATATCTAGAAAAGACTAGTCATCTAAACTAAACGAAGCTCTGTGGGCCTATAGGACAACCTATAAGACCCCAATAGGGACCACACCCTTTAAATTAGTTTATGGTAAATCATGTCATCTCCCCGTGGAATTAGAACACGAAGCTTATTGGGAAATTAAGACCCTAAATATAAATTATACTCCCGCAGGCGAGAACCGAATTTTAGACATTCACGAATTGGAAGAACTTCGACTAGACGCCTATGAGAATGCTAAGATATAAAAAGAACGAACCAAAAAATGGCACGATAAACGTATATCTAGGAAAGAGTTTAATGTCGGCGACATAGTGCTACTATTTAATTCGAGACTTAAACTTTTTCCGGGAAAACTTAAATCTAGGTGGTCAGGCCCTTTCGAAATCACAAAAGTCTTTAAAAGCGGTGCGATAGAAATCAAAGGTAGAAATAGTGAACTGTTTATGGTAAACGGGCAGTGATTAAAACATTATCATAATATTGACAATAGAGACTATTCAAATAGTCTAAGACTTATAGAGCTGCCTGCTCAACCCCAAAACTAGTATACCGCAACGTTACTGTCGAACTTACGACATTAAACAAAGTGATTAGTAGGAGACAACCCGCCTTTTTTTAAAATTTGTTATCTTTGGTTTTTAAGCGTTTCCCTTCTTTGACTATTACTTGTATTTTGCTCCATTTCATTGATTCTATGCAGTAATGTACTTGTTGCTTCTAGTTACTAACTTAGAAACATTGGATACTGATTAACAGGCGAATTTATAACTAGTTAGTAACTAACTTTCATCATGCAACCAGTAGATACAGTTTTCAGAGGCAGAGTTCAGAGAAGGCACTGTGATTATTTAGCTCAGAAGGATATGGCTTTATCCATATATTATGATGGACCTACCACGGATAGGTTAGGTATCTGAGATAGCATCTTGTTTATGTTTAACCAGCTAGGATGGGAGAATGCTGCTATTAAGAGAAGTTTTGTCACATACCGTGAGCTCACGCTAGAATTCCTTAGCTCCCTAGTTTACAACCCCGAGCATGGTTACAGACTCAACAAAGGGTTGATTTCCTTTAGGCTGTTTAGTATGGACTTCACTTATAACCGTAGAGACCTTGCTGACCTCCTAGGATTTCCTAGTGACCCATTTATTTTCACTACCCGCCAGGAGGAATTAATCGATGACATCGACCTAAATTAATTTTGGGGTAGTTTAACTGGAGACTACCACCCTAACCCAAACGAGATGCACTCCCAAATGATACACAACCCTGCTATCCGCTACTTCCACAAAATACTAGCCCACACCCTGTTTGGAAAAGAAGCGAACAACACCATAGTGTAACGAGATGAGCTTTTCATCTTACTCTGTGTCGACCAAGGTCGACATGCCAATGTTATGACATTTATGATGGAAAGATCCGTTCACCTTGCAAAGAACAATTGCACCCCAATCATAATAGGCGACCTAGTAACCATGATAGCTGATGCCATTGGACTTAGACGCCCACTTTACGAGCATACACCTTTTGAACACATCCGACCCATGGATATTGAATTTTGCTTCGACCGAAGAATCATAGGAAACCTTGGGCCGGATACTTTTGACTACCTAATTAATAACGAAGATGTCCAGCTACTTACCTTACCAAACCATGAGAGAACAAGTGTTCATAACCGAAATAACTGGCTTTATGATTTAGATGAACACAACATTGCTCCATCATCCCCTCCTAAGACACCACCTATATATGAGTATTTAGATGACCCTATCTCTATTGATGAATCTGACCCTGAAACCCCTCCAAACAACTATAACCTAGATGAACCAGAACTTCCATCCTATGCAGAAAATCTGACCATAATCCTTACCCGTTTGGATGGTTTCCACACTGACATTACAAATGTGAAAGATGAAATAAAGAGCATGCCCCTTGATGTCTTAGGCTTAATGGATGTCGCCGTCGAACAGTTTGATCACTTGAACCAGGCTGTAGCTGCTTTGGGACAGAATCATGGCTGATTACATCGACCGCTGACCTCTCCTACTCACATTAAAGCAATGAGGACACTACTATGTTTTAGTGTGGGGAGGGAGCACTTTTATTGCTATTATTTCTTTTAATGTTACATTTAACTTTAGTCTTTTAATTTAATTTAAATAACATTGTTATTTCTTTTCGCTTCCATAATATATTTAATTTACCTCCGTTAGTTTATTTTTACTGTTGTTAATTCCATACTGTTTTTATTTTTACTGCTGCTGTACTGTGTTTCTACTGTCGTTACCACTGTGTTATTGCTGTTAAGATTTTATATTTTTTTGGCCTTTTTGAAAAAATTGTGACTGTTGCATGTGACGACCGTCCCATGCAGTCTTACGCCCGTCACAGAGGTGTGACGCCCTTCACAGAGACGCCACGCCCATCACACATTAAGCACATGACCATTACACGCGACCATTGCATATGACCGTTACACAATACCATTACGTGTGACGACCGTAACATCCCTGTGACGGTCGTCACGGATCCAGAAGGCGCTCCTATAAAAACAGGCACACTTCCTTTCTTCTACCTCATCTAATCATTCTATTTTCCTTAACCATCCCACTCACACCACCTTTTTCTCCATTAACCCTTTCATCACATCATATTTTAAGGGAGAAACGTGTGACTGCCTTATAACTCACGAAATCCATCTCTTCCACCAAAACCTATATTTTCAAATTCGCACACTAAATGGCCCGTCAAGAGAGAGCTTCTCCTGACCTTTCAAATATCGTATTCAAAGAGGGAGAAACCGGTGAGCGACAAAGAGACAACTTCCTCGGGTTCTATCAACGTTCAGCCCAAGCTACAAGGTATGTTGATAACGATTGTCTGACGGAGTTGGGACTTTCAGATGGCATGGAATGGATGCTGAACAACTCTAGTTTAACGCAACTTTGCACCAACTTGCAACCAACTTATGAGGCGCTGACCCTGTAATTCCTGAGTTCATTCTCCTATATTACCCCCTAGAGTAACTCAGTTTCTCACCAGAGCCGCCACATTTAGAATGTTCGGTACCGAGTATTCCCTAAACCAAACTCAAATAGCAAGAATACTTGGTTTACGTCATGGAGAGGGAGTTCACTGTTGTATCCTGAACGGATGGTCGGAAATAGCATTTGGAGTGTGACACAACCTCACCAACGTGAACATGATAAGCTGGGATGCGCTCAATGCAACGTACATCCAGAACCCGACTTTAAGATATTTCCACCGAGTTTTAGGACAAACGGTTTTCGGAAGAGTCAATAATCATAAGGTAAACTCTAAGGAGCTCTTCTTTCTTCACTGCATGTTCACTCCGGTGGTGTTCAATGCCACCCCATTCCTATTGGCCAACATACAGGCTGCCTGCATGAGAGGCAACACGATGTTCTATTTTGGAGGAATCATCACCTCCATAACATTAGGCCTGAATCTAGGGGATAGGCTCGCCAACTTACCTGCCTTGCCAGCCGAGTTCCTCAACATCGACTATTGCCATTCCTCGCACCTCATCAAGGTCAAAGATGACAGGAAGTACCATCCTGTGGTTCGGAACAAGATAGTTTGAAGCATCATTTTGCCCAACAGGCACCGTACATATCCGTAGAATATGGAGAATTGGATTTTTGATCTGAACGCTCCTGAGCCCAATGAAGGAGATCCTAATAATGGAGCGGATGAACTTGAAGAGGAACTTGACCGACAAATGCCACAACCACCTCCTGAGTATGCTGCAGAGACATCTTCCCGAGGCCGGCGAAAAAATGAGCGCCGACCCGCCACCATGGAAGACATCTACGCTGAGATGTTGTGACACAACCAGAGGATGGAGGAGCGCCAGACGGAAATTATGCAAACAATCCAGCAGATACAGAGGGATCAACATGACTATGCGAACTGGCACGACCAGGGGATGGCAGAACTTTCCGAAGAGATGAGTGCCCTGACACATCGTGTTGATGCCATCAAGGAGTACACTCAGCATGTAGGGTTGGATCCTACCCAGCATGGTAGAAGTGAGCGTGCACGAGCAAGAGTTAGAGCGTGCAGAGCCCAACGTCGTGACGACGAGTAGTGATCTTCGTGTTCCTTCCCTTTTCATTCTTTATATTGTCGCATTGAGGACAATGCTTTGTTTAAATGTGGGAGGAAATCCTTGTCTTTCCTTTACTTGTTTCTATTTTTAGCCATAACAAAAATTCAAAATTTTCTGTCTTTATCTAATCGTTCATTCATTTATATCTAATTTTCCTTAACAAAAATTTTGTTTTTTTTAGTTAAATGCATACCCTACGAGTATATAGGTTATCTTACAAAGGTTCTGTTAGGAAACTGAGAAAAATCTAACAAGATTGATACTATCCTGACACCTTAGATCTCTCACTTTTACGAGATCAGTTTGAATACCCATTATACCGATACCTAAAGTCTCAGTTCTAGATTAACCCATAGTAGTTTATACTAGCAGTCTGCACCGTCTTAAACACAAACCATGTGAAGAGCCGATGAATATAAGTGATTGATGCCTACGAATTAAGAAGATCCTTCATACTTTTGCTATCGAGAAATTGAAAAATGCACCATACAAAAGGTTGCAAGATGTACAAAAGGAAGGAACAGAAAAACCCAGCTGGTTGGTTAAGAGGTACCTGGTACTGGACTCGGTAGGGCGAACTACGGTTCGATCCCCCACAACCTTCAAATGGGATATATAAAGGGTTACCACACTAGTGTACCAGACCCCGTGCTAAAGAAGGATCAAAGTCACTGACCGGCTACTTCACTAAGTGCGTGTAAAGGCAAAAGGCTTAATGTGATTGCGCTAGAATGAAACCAGGTGAAATAGGAACGAGAAGCATTAGGTTGAGCTATAATAGCATGATTCGAACTGGTTTGTACAAAGGAGAGATCTACGTTAATGCTTATTGCTTGTGTCGTCATTGTATCTTTAGTGTTTTACTTATCTGTCATCTTAACGAAGTACCTAACAACCACGTATGAATTGGAAATGTGTTATGTATTCGCGTTTAACTAGTATTTTCAAATTTTATTTGCTTGAGGACATGCAAAGATTCAAGTTTAGGGGAGTTTGATAACACAAAAGTACATCTTATATTTGCCTTGATTTACACTCAAAAATCGTACCACTTTCATTTATATTCCGATTATTCCGCAAGTATTCGAGTTATTTTTGCAGGTATTTCAATTCTCATGCTTAAATGAGCAAAGTATAGAAAAGGAAGGAAAAGAAGAAGAAACAGAAGAGAAAACAACAGAAAAGCAGAGAATACAAATTACGTGCATGTGACGACCATCACAAAGCCTGTCACGACCGTCACACCCAACCTGTCACGACCGTCACATGCCCATCACGACCATCACAAGGCCAAAATCAGCGCATTGAATCTGTCAACAGAAGTGATCCACACACCCTTATTTCTCGTTCCTCAGCCACTTTCCCGTGGATTTCTCACTCAACCAAGTCACCCTTATTTCTCTCAACTGCCAAGACCAAATGGAGGATATAAAAGGATAGAAGTTGGAAACCTACGGGGGACGCTTAATTTTCCTCTCTGAAGCTAGTTTTCAAGACCTTTCTCTGCAATTTATTTTTCCACAGCAATTCTGTTTTTCTTTTATTTTTCTTCAGCAACATTGTTTTCTTTTACCGTTCAGAGTTTCCGTTTTCCCTTTTTCCTTTCCGTTTTTCATTTAGCCAAAGTAGTAGTTTCCTACACTGGGGAGCTACTGCAATTTATTTAATTTAGTTTAAGCAATTATTTCGAAGAAGCATAATCCTACCGACCTGTGGAGGACTGCTCAAGTACTTCAAGATTCGACATATTTGATTAATCCAATTTCCAGGTTTTTATTCAATTATTATTGTTATTGCTTTATTATTATTATAATCATGTTTGCTTTATTATTAATCTATTTATGTTCGTCTGTGTTTGCATTATTTAACATTGTAGCACCTCAAATTTGCACCCCCATTTGTACATTCATTTCATTTGTAGGTCATTACCATTGCATTGACATTACACTAACATTGCATAGTACATTGCATTTCATCAGTCAAGGCTGGCATCAGGAGAATTCATCAGTGCAAAAGAGCAAGGTTCTTCCATGAGATAAAGGACACATGGTTGTTCCAATGAGCTTATGTGAACCCAAGGTTCATTTTGAAACAACTTGACCAAGTATCAGAGGTTCAAAGTCCATAGTGCAGTTTCAGGTCATCTAGGGCCCATAAAAGTCAACTGCAAGTCAACTGAGGGCTAGGAGGTGGAGAAATGATTTGAAACACTTCATTCACGTATAAAAGAGGTTTATTCAACATGTCAAACTCATACCTTGAAGATTTTGAAGCCAGATCAAAAGTTTCCCAAAATGGAAAGTGACCTGTAATTTCAAGTTTCCAAAAATGGCAAGTTTTTGGACCAACTTCGACTCAACTTTCCAACATCAAAGAAGCTTCAAATGAAATTTTGTCCAACATGAAAGTTGAAGATCTCTTTCTCCCATTTCTAAAAAGTCCAAGATCATGAGCATCTGATGAATGGTTGAGGAGATATGGTCAAATCATTGCCAAGTGTACATGGAACTTCAAATGGCCATAACTTTTGGTTCATAACTCCAAATTTGGTGGTTCTTTTTGCAAAATGCTTGTCATGACATGAAGTTTCCAAAACATCCATCACATTGCATGAAATTTGAACATATGATCATTTGTGCATTCAAGTCAATTTTGGAGGGAAAATCATAAATTTGAAATTGGTGCATCATGGGAACAAATGACCATTGCTAACATGTGCATGGGAAGATTTTGAGTGAAAATGAGCTCCCATATGGTACTGTTCACGTTTGGAATTGCCATGCACCACCAAATTTCCAATTTTTGCCATGCACCCTTATTTTGCTTAATCTCTAATTAACTTTGATTGATTTTAATTAAAATGAGATTAGGACATGGTATATATAGATAATTGTAACAAAATTTGGGAAGGTTAATCACAATTCACCATTTCTAGATCTAGTTTTCATTTCCCTCCAAAATTTTCTCCTAATCATAATTCAAATTTTCATCACATAACATGCCAGTTTTCTTCCATATTCTTGTTCCTTGGTGTGGATTTAGCATAGATCAAGCATTGGATCTTCAAGATTGGACTAGAATTGTGCATGTGGAGCTCAAGAACATAACCATGGCATTTGAGATTTAAGCAAGATCTACACGT
The DNA here is from genome assembly GCF_024323335.1 of Lathyrus oleraceus. Lineage (NCBI taxonomy): Eukaryota > Viridiplantae > Streptophyta > Magnoliopsida > Fabales > Fabaceae > Lathyrus > Lathyrus oleraceus. The sequence continues at coordinate 188,282,190 of NC_066585.1, forward strand.
TTCCAAGCCTCAATTTCATCATCAAACATCACTACAAGTATTCTGGAGTTGATTTGGAGCATTCAAGGCCTTGGAATCTGCAGAATTCAAGATCTGTTCTTCAAGAGGTCAAATTTTCGCATCTTTTAATTCTTGTTTTTATGTACATAATCTTGTAGATCTTGTTGTGGTGAGAATTCTGATATAAATTTCGTGCGATTTGGATAAAAATTGAGTGAGATATGATGATTTCAAGTTTAGATCTAGAAACTTCTTTGCTTCGATTCAGAAAATCCATGGAGATTTAGGCTTAGATAATATGATATTTAAATTCTACACTGAAAGAGCTTTCCAACGATATATAATTTGTAAAATTCTGAGAAAATCTGGAAATTCTGGAAAAAGCTTGCATGAACATTCATGGTGTTCATCTTCATCTTCATGAAGAAGATGAAGATCTTCATAGCCTGGTGCGCTAGGGTTCTACCTGAAGAACGCGCCCAGAACATTGTTTAATCCATGGTCCTCACTTCGATTCCTGCTTCAGGCGTTTTTTGGAATTTATTTTCCACTTTTGCCATGCTATGCCATTTTTATTTCACATCTTTTCATCAACTTGTAAAAATCATAACTAATTGAAAAATGCTCCAAATCACTCCCAATTTTTTGAAAAATGATCCTTGTTTTGTCTAGCTTTTTATGATCATGAGTTTGAAAGTTGTGCCTGGCTGGAATTTTATTTTCTCTAGAATCTTTGACCATAGGTGCATTTGTGACCTTACTTGCTCTTTCTATTGTGAAATGCTTGATTTTAATCCAATGGACTTGAAATTTTATATGCTGATTCTAGACACATTTCTGGATGTTTGAGGCTTCGCTTGGTATTTTTCTCATGTACCATTTCTGTTTTATGCTTGTGTTAACATGGTGTGACAATTTGTGTCACACATTTGGTTGTTCAACTTGTGCCATTTAATTTCCATATCAAATGACCTCTAATGCTTCTGATATTTTGTATGATGGATGTGTTAGATGTGTTGAATGTTCATGAATTTTTCCAGAATTATTTGAATCATTTCTGTTTTGATTGGGAATTTTCATTCTTAATGTTCAAATGCATGCCTTGAATTGGTCATTGACTTCTCTTGCCTATTACATGGACTTGCTTGATGATTTCGGTTTGGTCCTTTTTAGGACTTGTTCTTAATTGATTAAATATGATCCATGTTGAATATCAAGTTCTGTTTTGGATTTTTGATTCACTTTTGACCCTAGGCTTTGATCTAGTGATTTGTTGCTTACATTTGAGTTGTGAATTTCAGGTTCAAATATACATCTCCATGGTTGATGTTGCTCCTTCATTTGAGCTTGATCATTTGTTGTTGTTGGCTAACATTTGCTTGTTTTGTAGGCTTTGAGAACAAGTCACTTGTGTTTGCTCATTGTGCACATTGGATTTGTCTGTCTGTCTAATATTGACTGTTGACTGTTTGTCTGGATTTTGTACTGATTAGTTTAGATGTTTCCACAGGTACCTAAGTTGCTTTAAGTTCATTTGAACTTTGCTTTGCTTGCTTGTGGTTGGCATACCACTGAGGTATAATTTCTTGATCTTCATGTAGTCTGGAAGACCTGCCATGTTACTTTGGCAGGCACCTGTCTGAAGCCCTCCTTAAGAGGCAATGTTTGTGGTTGTTTAATTTTGTGCCAAGCAGGTAAAGACCTCTTAAGAGGCAATTGGCAGATAAAAGGGATATGCAATCCATCCCCTGCTATTCAGTTGTGTCATTCACTTTGCTCACACACCATGTGTTGATGCATCTTGAATAAGAACCCAAGATCTTGTTGTGTCAGTCATGTGGAGAAGAGTTCCTTCATTCTGAACTCCCACACTTTCTATTTTGAGTCAAGCTCTCCCAAGCCAGGGATAAGAGCTGTGAGGTCTTACCCTCATCTCCCATTTCATCTGCTTCACCCTAACTCTCAATGTTAGGGTTAAGAGCTAAAAACACCCCATTCTAGTTGGCTTGTTTGTCGAGGTCGACATGACCCCTTGACTAAAGCCTAGCCTTGTGTGAGCCACTTGTTTGCATATAGTGTGTGTGCTTGCTTGTGTTTGCTATTGTGCTGTTTAGGCTAGCTTGCTTCCTGTGCAAGTTAGGATAGAGACCTCAACGTAGGGGTCGTATGCATGACAACTTCTAGGCTCGAGTCGTAGTCTCCCTAGTAGCTTGTTATCTCCCTTTGTCTCTGGTTAGGATAAAAGTTCTTTCCCTATTTAGAGGAACTACGTCGCCCTGATCCTCATACCAGATGAGGTACGTAGGCAGGAGATGAGCTGATCTCTCCGGGCGCCCTTTTTCTTTTTCAACCCTCTTGTGTGTGTTTGGAGTGTGACATAAGTCCAACGATTGGCAGTTGGTTTCCTGTGTCTTGTTTGCTTGTTGGAGTCCGACGTAAGTCCAACGATTGGCAGTCGGTTTCCTGTGTGTGTGTGTGTGTGTGTTGGTTCGGAGTCTGATGTAAGTCCAGCGATTGGCATTCGGTTTCCATGTTGGCCTGTTTGTTCGGAGTCTGACGTAAGTCCAGCGATTGGCAGTCGGTTTCCTGTTTGCGTTTTGTTTGGTGTGCGTTAGCCGAGCTACGAGTGCTCTGATTCTTTCTCTGGTTAGAGAAGATACGTATGCATAGGATGCGACATCCTAGCGAGCACGTTTCCCCTGTCCCCGAACTACGTCGAGTCTGATGTCTGTGTTTGACAGACTACGTAGGCCCAGGATGCGATATCCTGCCGAGTCCCGTTTCTTTCGTCTCTCATCTGTGTCTCTATTCCAGTGTGCAGTGTTTGAGCGGTGTTTAGCAACCTTTCTTTTATTCTTTCTGAGCGTGGATCTCGTCGAGTACGACGGATGCGTAGGGGTACTAATACCCTCCCTTCGCATAACCGACTCCCGATCCTTGCATCTCTGGTCGCGAGACCATGTCCTTTCCAAGTTTACTTCGAGCGTTTCCTTTCCCTCCTTTGGGATAAATAACGCACGGTGGCGGCTCTGTGTTTCTTTTCCCGCCGGTTTTTCGCGTAATGCGACAGCTGGCGACTCTGCTGGGGAGTACAGAAGTTGACCTCTTGCTGGTCCATCTTCCCTAAAGTCAATCCTAGCGCTCTTTAGGATAGGTGTTGGTTGCTTTTACTGCTTTATTTATTGCATTTATTGTTATGATGTGATTGTATATATGTGCATTATGTGTTTGCATGCATCATATTATCATTGTGCTGGCTGTGTATCTGTCTCTCTGTGGGGTGGGAGTTACAAGAGGTAAAAGGCCCAATACCCAGGCTATGAGTGAACTTTAGGACACCTAGGAATAGAGTGATTCATGGGAAGCGGGTGGTATTGCGCCACTTAGCGGAACATGGTATCACGAGCAGTTCAGATCCTGATGGGGTATTATCGTTGCATACATCTGGTGTGTATATGATGATATTCTTGAAAGGGTTGTTTATCCTGCGTTTCTCTCGACCTTACCCTGGCCTAGATGACACCCGTGAGTGGGGAGGGTTTGAATCATTTTACAGGTACTGTTGGTGACTTGATCTGTTGGTGACCGTATCCTATTGGTGACTCTTGGTTCAGATGGTGACTTGGTTCTCAAGTATGGGTTCCAGATGACCGTGGGTTCCAGATGATTTTGATCTGTGGTTTCCGGTGCCGAATTCATGTCGAAGCTCTGATCCCGTGCCTTATGATGCATAGCCAGCCAGTCATGGTTGCATCATTTGCATCATAGCATGTTTATTTTTTAAAAAAAAGTAACGCAAAAAAAAATGAAAAAATGAATGATGAAAAATGCAAAAAAAGAACAGTTAACCCACATACGCATATCCTTTTCCAGGATCATTCATGATAAAACAGCATCCGCATCATATGCATCATACCCATATCATTCTTGCATAACAGGTGTTCTTTAACAAGACTTCTCACTCTGGTTCCTGACTTAGGCAGGATTGCTGATCATCGTCCGCACCGCTACGCTACAAGACTGAATCAACAGAGAAGCATGGATCAAGTTCAGGCTGAGTTGGCAGAGATGAGGGCTAACATGGCCCAATTTATGAGCATGATGCAAGGGGTCGTTCAAGGGCAAGAGGAGCTGCGAGCCTTAGCCCAGAGACAGGAAATTGTGGTTCCACCTGTCAACCGTGCTTCACCAGAGGAAGTCCCTGTTAATGACAACGTTGCTGCTGCTACTGTTCCCGTCAACAACTATGCTGTGGGGGATGAGTTGAGGGGTATCAGAATTAATGGACAACCTATTATTGCAGAGACTGCTAATGTCAGAGCAACCCGTGCTCCGGTGCGCCATCCTGCTCCGTTGGTTGACAGACAAGAGGATATGTTTACTCTCCTCAGTGAGGATGATGAAGTTGTAAGGACTGAAGAGAGGGATAGAAGGTTGATCCCCTTGCTGAGAAAATCCGTGTCATGGAGTGTCAGAACTCTTTGGGCTTTGATGTTACCGATATGGGCTTGGTTGATGGATTGAGGATCCCTTATAAATTCAAGGCGCCATCATTTGACAAATATAATGGCACTTCTTGTCCTCGCACCCATGTGCAAGCGTATTATAGAAAAATCTCAGCATATACAGACGACGAGAAGGTGTGGATATACTTCTTCCAGGACAGCTTGTCTGGAGCGTCCTTGGACTGGTACATGGACCTGAAGAGGGAGTCTGTTAGAAGTTGGAGGGATTTGGGTGAAGCCTTCTTGAGGCAGTACAAGCATAATATGGACATGGCTCCGAGCCGAACTCAGTTACAGAGCTTGTGTCAGAAGTCTGGTGAGAGCTTCAAAGAGTACGCCCAGAGGTGGCGTGAACTAGCCGCAAGAGTGCAACCTCCTATGTTGGAGAGAGAGCTGACTGACATGTTTATTGGAACACTGCAGGGTGTGTTCATGGACCGTATGGGAAGTTGCCCGTTTGGTAGCTTTTCAGATGTTGTAATATGTGGAGAAAGAACAGAGAGTCTTATCAAAGCAGGAAAGATACAAGATCCTGGCTCTTCAAGTTCTTCGAGTTCTAAAAAGCCATCCTCTGGGGCACCCAGAAGAGGGTGAAACCAATGCTGTGCACCGTCGGAGGAATGGGAACAGAGGACAGTATCGTCAGGCTGCTGCTGTGACTATTCCAGCAACTCAACAACAACAAAGAAGACCAACTCAGCAATATCAGCATCAACAACATCGTCCTTAACAGCAGGCTTACCAGCCTCACAATGGTAATCAAGCCAGTACGAGTAATGAGAGGAAGAAGATCACTTTTGATCTGATCCCTATGTCATACGCAAAACTGTATCCCTCTTTGATAGAGCGGAACTTGATTACTCCCAGAGACCCGCCGGCTATACCTGTCAACCCTCGGTGGTGGTATAAGCCTGATCAACATTGTGTGTATCATTCGGGTGCTCCTGGCCACGATGTGGATAGTTGCTTTCAGCTGAAGATTAAGGCTCAAGACCTTATGAGATCAGGTATCCTGAACTTTGAGGATTTAGGTTCCAATGTTAATCGAGCTTGAAGATAACAAGCCCCGGGCTGGCGTTGGCTTTTCTTCTGAGGTCTTCAACGAAAAGGGTTGTTCAAGAGCGGAGGTTTTACCCATGCCGATCAGAGTGGGGAAGCTGCTGATGCAGAAGATACTGACATTTGTCATCCCTTGAGGGATCTGCCTAAATTGGGTCACTATGGGGGTTCCTACAGTTGCTCATAAGTCAGAGTAATAATCACTTTGTTTAAAAACCCTTCTCCCATGCCAAAAGGAGAAGTGATGACATTGTTGGCAACATTTGTGCAATGATATTTTCATTCAAATAAATTCGTGTTAAAACATTTGTTTTTCCATTTGTTTTCCCTTTTCGCTTTTTGCATGAAATTGGTGATCACAAAAAACCCTAAAAACAAGAATAAAAGCAATCTTTTCATCTGCATAATGATTGCCTTGTTTGATTTCCAAAAAGCTTTTATATTCAAAATCATTATGCAGGTTGATTCTTAAACCCATTGAACATAATGATCCAACGCCATCTCCCAATTTTGAATTCCCTGTATTCGAAGCAGAGGAAGATGATGTTGAAAGGATTCCTGACGAGATTTCCCGACTTCTTGAGCAAGAAAAAAAGATCACTCAGCTGCATCTCGAGAATCAGCAAAACAGTCCAACTGGGGCATTACAAATGTAATAAAAAAAAAGGAGGGTGAAAAATCAATATCAAAATCAAAATCGAAATCAAAAGGAAAAAAAGAAAGAAAGAAACAAAAGAAAAATAGCACCCTCAAGTCCCAAGTTGACTGATGCTGAATGGATTCAGAGTCGTTATGACCAAGTGAATCTGATCGAAAAGAAGAGATTAACTGCCATGTGTCATGGTCAGTTACATCAGCAGAGAGTGAAGAAAGCATTCGACAAGAAGGTCAAGCCTCGTGTGTTCCGAGAAGGTGACCTCGTGCTCAAGAAAGTCTTGTCTTTCGCGCCCGATTCCAGGGGCAAGTGGACTCCAAGCTGTGAAAGTCCATATGTTGTCAAGAGAGCCTTATCAGGCAGTGCTTTGACACTTACAACAATGGATGGGGAGGATTTCACTCGTCCTGTGAATTCAGATGCAGTCAAGAAATACTTCGCCTAAAAAGCAGAATAGCTCGCTAAGTTGAACCCTCGAAAGGGCGACTTAGGCAAAAAGGAGCGTCTCGGTGGATTGAAAACCCGAAAGGGCGATCCAGGCAAAAGTTAGAGACATTGAAAAAAAGAATTTGCATCCCGCTAGATTGAGTACCTCACACTGGGGCAATCTAGGCAAAAATTAGGGATTTGGCAAGTAACTGCATCCTGACAAGACTGTGTTCTACATCTGTCATCCGCCAGAAAATTCTTGATTCGTCGTCGACTGAAGCTTCGAATACATCGAAATTCGGAATTGGTAGAGAAAAGGTCATTATGTTCAATGTAGCCCTCTCCAATATATATCACCGATTTCAAACTTGTACATATCTATGGAGTCCTGCCATTTGCAGACTACCATTCCATCAAATCAATTTGAGCTTTTATCCAATTATTTGCACTCTTATTTGTTTCAACTCAACAAATGTTTTGCATGTCTTAATTGATAAAATATCATTGTTTTCAAAATAAACAAATCTTTCACAAAATTGTTCTTAAACAAAGTGAACATTCACGATGATGGAAGGATACTTAGGAGATCTGCGGTGCTCTCCCAAGGGTGGTATGATTCCCAACAGGGTAGGACTTTTGTTCATATCTCTGGCATAACAGTATCTTCTTCTTGTTAAACCTTTTGTGGTTTTCCCTCAGCGAGGTTGCTCAGTGCAGTGTTGGTTGAAGTTGTTCATCTTCATGTCCCCGGCAGTGCAGCATTCTTCCTCCAAGTCCCTGTTAGCCCCTATTGTGGTGCATCCCCAGTAGAGTGCTGTTTGAGCCCTATTGTGGGGCATCCCCAGCAAGTTTGCTGTTGGAACATCCTTGTGGGCCAGTTCCCAAGCAGAGTGTTTATTGAAGACTTCAACTTTCGTCTCTCCAGCAGAGCAGTCTTCTCCTTTCCCCGGCATGGGTGCTTGTCTTTGGAAGATTCGGTATTTGGTGGATTGACATCCCAGTAATCCGGCATTCCCTCGGATAGATTCCTCAGCGGAGTTGTTGGCATGATGAGTTTTATTAGTGCCTATCTATCCTCATCAGAGATCTGGTTGCTTCTTGGTATCTCTGATCTCCAGCATGAGTTGTTGTTGTGGCGTGTCTGCCTATATATTGAACTCTTTCATCCGGTTGTGATTGATGATCCCTCCGGAAGCCTATTGTGGCCTTCCTCCCCTGCAGGATGATGTTGTTCCCTGATGTCCCAGTCTCCAGCAGGTTTTCTTTGCTCTCTGGTGATTTTGGCCTTCCCTTTGGAAGAGTAGCACCGGATGGTTGATTCCTGGACCTATGTGTGTTAAACATGTCTGTTAGTCAGCATTCATCATACATTCCTCATGCATAATGCATACATGCATAATCATAACATTCAGATACTCATGTTGCATCTTTTGCCACGTAACTGTTGATGGTTGTCTCCTGCTAATTGGTGATACAGATCTCCCCAGTAGATCCTCCCCTAGCATATGTGGGTGTGTCTGATCTCTCCATATAGAGTCGACCCCTTAAGCAGAAAGTGTCTGTCATTTCCTTCTGCGCTCCCCACTGAGTTATATCCTCGTGGATGACGGTTGTTTCCGTTCCCTCCCTACACACATAGCGGGATGGGTTTTCCCTATTGAGTTCTTTCCTCATTAGGATGAGTCTTGATTCAGTCTGCCTTTTTGGATCGATCCTAAATTGGCTTCCTATTGGCTGTCTCTTGCGCTTCCCTGTGGTATAAATGAATAGTTGCTCACTAACCGACACTCATTCATCTTATCCTCAGCAGATTGTGTTGGCTTCTACCTACGAACCGATAGTTGTAAGTCCTATCTTTGTGGTTTTCTACCTACTAACCGGTAGTTATAAATCCCACTTTCATCCCCTAGCAGAGGTAACCTTTGTGGTTCATTCTAGTTGTTGGCGGATTTTGCGGTCTTCTACCTACTACTCGGTAGTTGTAAATCCTTTTCTCACTCTGTCCCTCAGCAAATTGTTTGTTGGTTTCTACCTACGAACCGGTAGTTGTAAGTCCTATCTTTGTTGGCTTCTACCTACTAACTGGTAGTTATAAATCCCACTTTCATCCCCTAGCGGAGGTAACCTTTATGGTTCATTCTGGTTGTTGGCGGATTTTGCGGTCTTCTACCTACTACTCGGTATTTGTAAATCCTTTTTTCTCACTCTGTCCATCAGCAGATTGTTTGTTGGCTTCTACCTACGAACCGGTAGTTGTAAGTCTTATCTTTGTGGTCTTCTACTTATCAACCGGTAGATGTAATCCCCTCTTTGTGGTTATCATTATCCAGTTTTCGGTATTGATATTCCTTTTCCCTTTTGGATATTTGCTTTGATTAAGCAATCTTATCCCCATCGGGTCTTCCCCTTCCTTTTGGATAATTGCTCTGAGTAAGCAATTTTATCCTCAGTGGGTCCTCTTTCATTCACCGTTTGCCGGTAATGTTTGTGGTTTCCCCTTTTGATTGGTCATCTTTACATACCTAGTCCTGGTATCCCGATGCCTTTCTTTTCGGTCGATTTATCCTTTGACAACCTACAAACCGGTTATGGATAATCTTCCATGCGAGTATATTATCTACGTTTTGACGGCTATAGATAGTATATCTCATGCGCTCTTCGGTCGAGGTCTTGTCCTTCTCAGTTGAGTAAGATTCGTATTCCTTGTGGAATCGAATGTCCATCCTTTAACAAGTTTGCTTTCGCTCTCTTCAGGATGATGAGTGTTTTGGAACACACACCAATTCACGTTTTCGGTCGATTTATCCTTTGACAACCTACAAACCGGTTATGGATAATCTTCCATGCGAGTATATTATCTATGTTTTGACGGCTATAGATAATATATCTCATGCACTCTTTGGTTGAGCCCTTTGTTTGTTTCCCCAACTGAGTAAGATTCGTATTCCTTGTGGAATCGAATGTCCATCCTTTAACAAGATTGCTTTTCTAGCTCTCTTCAGGATGATGAGTGTTTTGGAACACAAACCAATTCACGCCTTGGTCGGTCACCTGTTATATGCCTACAACCCGGTATCCTTGGTGTTCCTTCCTGTTTGCTCCCTATTGCGACCTTGGGCCCCTGTGGAGTCAGATTTTCCTGAGTCGAAGTATACCTTTTCCAGGTTTTCCTCAGATGTTTTGGGTGAATGAATATCTCTCGCCCGTGCACCGGTCTTAGATATTCATTCTTCCCGAGCTTGTTACCTACTAGCCGGTAACACCTCACCCCTTTCTTTCTCCTATTCGTCCGTTGACGTTTGGTCGAGTCTTCCCATTCATCCGTTGATGTCTGGTCACCTCTCTGTTGGTATCGATAAACGTTGAGTTTTTCCTATTCGTCCGTTGACGTCTGGTTGTATCTCTTTTTCCCAGTTCATCCGTGGATGTCTGGTCACCTCTCCGTTGGTGTCGATAAACGTCGAGCTTCTCCCGTTCGTCCGTTGACGTCTGGTTATAGTCTTCCCAGGTCATCCGTTGATGTCTGGTCACCTCTCCGTTGGTGTCGATAAACGTCGAGCTTCTCCCGTTCATCCGTTGACGTCTGGTTAAGTCTTCCCATTCATCCGTTGATGTCTGGTCACCTCTCCGTTGGTGTCGATAAACGTCGAGCTTCTCCCGTTCGTCCGTTGACGTCTGGTTGAGTCTTCCCATTCATCCGTTGATGTCTGGTCACCTCTCCGTTGGTGTCGATAAACGTCAAGCTTCTCCCGTTCGTCCGTTGACGTCTGGTCGAGTCTTCCTAGTTCATCTGTTGATGTATGATCACCTCTCCGTTGGTGTCGATAAACGTTGAGTTTTTCCCATTCGCCCGTTGACGTATGGTTGTATCTCTTTCCCCAGGTCATCCGTTGATGTCTGGTCACCTCTCCGTTGGTGTCGATAAACGTTGAGTTTTTCCCATTCGTCCGTTGACGTCTGGTTGTGTCCCTTTCTCCCAGTTCATCCGTTGATGTCTGGTCACCTCTCCGTTGGTATCGATAAACGTTGAGTTTTTCCCATTCGTCCGTTGACGTCTGGCTGTAGCTTTTTCTGATAAAAATCGAAATCCCTAGTGGAGTCGTTGGTAAACGTCTTGTCTGGTCCAGTGACAAATATCAGATCCCAGTTGAAGTTGCCATTGGTGAAGTTTCTTTTCTTGGATCCCCGCAGAGTGCAATTTTCTACGGTACTTTGGTATTCAATCCCTGTGTACCTTGAAGGTTTGACAGTCGTTGCTCTCATCCGTTCAGGTTCCCAGTTGATTGAATAGGGGCAGCTGTAGCACCTCAAATTTGCACCCCCATTTGTACATTCATTTCATTTGTAGGTCATTACCATTGCATTGACCTTACACTAACATTGCATAGTAGATTGCATTTCATCAGTCAAGGCTGGCATCAGGAGAATTCATCAGTGCAAAAGAGCAAGGTTCTTCCATGAGATAAAGGCCACATGGTTGTTCCAATGAGCTTATGTGAACCCAAGGTTCATTTTGAAACAACTTGACCAAGTATCAGAGGTTCAAAGTCCACAGTGCAGTTTCAGGTCATCTGGGGCCCATAAAAGTCAACTGCAAGTCAACTGAGGGCTAGGAGGTGGAGAAATGATTTGAAACACTTCATTCATGTCTAAAAGAGGTTTATTCAACATGTCAAACTCATACCTTGAAGATTTTGAAGCCAGATCAAAAGTTTCCCAAAAGGGAAAGTGACCTGTAATTTCAAGTTTCCAAAAATGGCAAGTTTTTGGACCAACTTCAACTCAACTTTCCAACACCAAAGAAGCTTCAAATGAAATTTTGTCCAACATGAAAGTTGAAGATCTCTTTCTCCCATTTCCAAAAAGTCCAAGATCATGAGCATCTGATGAATGGTTGAGGAGATATGGTCAAATCATTGCCAAGTGTACATGAAACTTCAAATGGCCATAACTTTTGGTTCATAACTCCAAATTTGGTGGTTCTTCTTGCAAAATGCTTGTCATGACATGAAGTTTCCAAAACATCCATCACATTGCATGAAATTTGAACATATGATCATTTGTGCATTCAAGTCAATTTTGGAGGGAAAATCATAAATTTGAAATTGGTGCATCATGGGAACAAATGACCATTGCTAACATGTGCATGGGAAGATTTTGAGTGAAAATGAGCTCCCATATGGTACTGTTCACGTTTGGAATTGCCATGCACCACCAAATTTCCAATTTTTGCCATGCACCCTTATTTTGCTTAATCTCTAATTAACTTTGATTAATTTTAATTAAAATGAGATTAGGACATGGTATATATAGATAATTGTAACAAAATTTGGGAAGGTTAATCACAATTCACCATTTCTAGATCTAGTTTTCATTTCCCTCCAAAATTTTCTCCTAATCATAATTCAAATTTTCATCACATAACATACCAATTTTCTTCCATATTCTTGTTCCTTGGTGTGGATTTAGCATAGATCAAGCATTGGATCTTCAAGATTGGACTAGAATTGTGCATGTGGAGCTCAAGAACATAACCATGGCATTTGAGATTTAAGCAAGATCTACACGTTTCCAAGCCTCAATTTCATCATCAAACATCACTACAAGTATTCTGGAGTTGATTTGGAGCATTCAAGGCCTTGGAATCTGCAGAATTCAAGATCTGTTCTTCAAGAGGTCAAATTTTCGCATCTTTTAATTCTTGTTTTTATGTACATAATCTTGTAGATCTTGTTGTGGTGAGAATTCTGATATAAATTTCGTGCGATTTGGATAAAAATTGAGTGAGATATGATGATTTCAAGTTTAGATCTAGAAACTTCTTTGCTTCGATTCAGAAAATCCATGGAGATTTAGGCTTAGATAATATGATATTTAAATTCTACATTGAAAGAGCTTTCCAACGATATATAATTTGTAAAATTCTGAGAAAAGCTGGAAATTCTGGAAAAAGCTTGCATGAACATTCATGGTGTTCATCTTCATCTTCATGAAGAAGATGAAGATCTTCATAGCCTGGTGCGCTAGGGTTCTACCTGAAGAACGCGCCCAGAACATTGTTTAATCCATGGTCCTCACTTCGATTCCTGCTTCAGGCGTTTTTTGGAATTTATTTTTCACTTTTTCCATGCTATGCCATTTTTATTTCACATCTTTTCATCAACTTGTAAAAATCATAACTAATTGAAAAATGCTCCAAATCACTCCCAGTTTTTTGAAAAATGATCCTTGTTTTGTCTAGTTTTTTATGATCATGAGTTTGAAAGTTGTGCCTGGCTGGAATTTTATTTTCTCTAGAATCTTTGACCATAGGTGCATTTGTGACCTTGCCTTGCTCTTTCTATTGTGAAATGCTTGATTTTAATCCGATGGACTTGAAATTTTATATGCTGATTCTAAAAAAATTTCTGGATGTTTTAGGCTTCGTTTGGTATTTTTCTCATGTACCATTTCTGTTTTATGCTTGTGTTAACATGGTGTGACAATTTGTGTCACACATTTGGTTGTTCAACTTGTGCCATTTAATTTCCATATCAAATGACCTCTAATGCTTCTGATTTTTTGTATGATGGATGTGTTAGATGTGTTGAATGTTCATGAATTTTTCCAGAATTATTTGAATCATTTCTATTTTGATTGGGAATTTTCATTCTTAATGTTCAAATGCATGCCTTGAATTGGTCATTGACTTCTCTTGCCTATTACATGGACTTGCTTGATGATTTCGGTTTGGTCCTTTTTAGGACTTGTTCTTAATTGATTAAATATGATCCATGTTGAATATCAAGTTCTGTTTTGGATTTTTGATTCACTTTTGACCCTAGGCTTTGATCTAGTGGTTTGTTGCTTACATTTGAGTTGTGAATTTCAGGTTCAAGTATACATCTCCATGGTTGATGTTGCTCCTTCATTTGAGCTTGATCATTTGTTGTTGTTGGCTAACATTTGCTTGTTTTGTAGGCTTTGAGAACAACTCACTTGTGTTTGCTCATTGTGCACATTGGATTTGTCTGTCTGTCTAATATTGACTGTTGACTGTTTGTCTGGATTTTGTACTGATTAGTTTAGATGTTTCCACAGGTACCTAAGTTGCTTTAAGTTCATTTGAACTTTGCTTTGCTTGCTTGTGGTTGGCATACCACTGAGGTATAATTTCTTGATCTTCATGTAGTCTGGAAGACCTGTCATGTTACTTTGGCAGGCACTTGTCTGAAGCCCTCCTTAAGAGGCAATGTTTGTGGTTGTTTAATTTTGTGCCAAGCAGGTAAAGACCTCTTAAGAGGCAATTGGCAGATAAAAGGGATGTGCAATCCATCCCCTGCTATTCAGTTGTGTCATTCACTTTGCTCACACACCATGTGTTGATGCATCTTGAATAAGAACCCAAGATCTTGTTGTGTCAGTCATGTGGAGAAGAGTTCCTTCATTCTGAACTCCCACACTTTCTATTTTGAGTCAAGCTCTCCCAAGCCAGAGATAAGAGCTGTGAGGTCTTACCCTCATCTCCCATTTCATCTGCTTCACCCTAACTCTCAATGTTAGGGTTAGGAGCTAAAAACACCCCATTCCAGTTGGCTTGTTTGTCGAGGTCGACATGACCCCTTGACTAAAGCCTAGCCTTGTGTGAGCCACTTGTTTGCATATAGTGTGTGTGCTTGCTTGTGTTTGCTATTGTGCTGTTTAGGCTAGCTTGCTTCCTGTGCAAGTTAGGATAGAGACCTCAACGTAGGGATCGTATGCATGACAAATTCTAGGCTCGAGTCGTAGTCTCCCTAGTAGCTTGTTATCTCCCTTTGTCTCTGGTTAGGATAGAAGTTCTTTCCCTATTTAGGGGAACTACGTCGCCCTGATCCTCATACCAGATGAGGTACGTAGGCAGGAGATGAGCTGATCTCTCCGGGCGCCCTTTTTCTTTTTCAACCCTCTTGTGTGTGTTTGGAGTCTGACGTAAGTCCAGCGATTGGCAGTTGGTTTCCTGTGTCTTGTTTGCTTGTTGGAGTCTGACGTAAGTCTAGCGATTGGCAGTCGGTTTCCTGTGTGTGTGTGTTGGTTCGGAGTCTGATGTAAGTCCAGCGATTGGCATTCGGTTTCCATGTTGGCCTGTTTGTTCGGAGTCTAACGTAAGTTCAGCGATTGGCAGTCGGTTTCCTGTTTGCGTTTTGTTTGGTGTGCGTTAGCCGAGCTACGAGTGCTCTGATTCTTTCTCTGGTTAGAGAAGATACGTATGCATAGGATGTTATATCCTAGCGAGCACGTTTCCCCTGTCCCCGAACTACGTCGACTCTGATGTCTGTGTCTGACAGACTACGTAGGCCCAGGATGCGATATCCTGCCGAGTCCCATTTCTTCCGTCTCTCATCTGTGTCTCTATTCCAGTGTGCAGTGTTTGAGCGGTGTTTAGCAACCTTTCTTCTATTCTTTCTGAGCGTGGATCTCGTCGAGTACGACGGATGCGTAGGGGTGCTAATACCTTCCCTTCGCATAACCGACTCCCGATCCTTGCATCTCTGGTCGCGAGACCATGTCCTTTCCAGGTTTACTTCGAGCGTTTCCTTTCCCTCCTTTGGGATAAATAACGCACGGTGGCGGCTCTGTGTTTCTTTTCCCGCCGGTTTTTCGCGTAATGCGACAGCTGGAGACTCTGCTGGGGAGTACAGAAGTTGACCTCTTGCTGGTCCATCTTCCCTAAAGTCAATCCTAGCGCTCTTTAGGATAGGTGTTGGTTGCTTTTACTGCTTTATTTATTGCATTTATTGTTATGATGTGATTGTATATATGTGCATTATGTGTTTGCATGCATCATATTATCATTGTGCTGGCTGTGTATCTCTCTCTCTGTGGGGTGGGAGTTACAAGAGGTAAAAGGCCCAATACCCAGGCTATGAGTGAACTTTAGGACACCTAGGAATAGAGTGATTCATGGGAAGCGGGTGGTATTGCGCCACTTAGCGGAACATGGTATCACGAGCAGTTCAGATCCTGATGGGGTATTATCGTTGCATACATCTGGTGTGTATATGATGATATTCTTGAAAGGGTTGTTTATCCTGCGTTTCTCTCGACCTTACCCTGGCCTAGATGACACCCGTGAGTGGGGAGGGTTTGAATCATTTTACAGGTACTGTTGGTGACTTGATCTATTGGTGACCGTATCCTATTGGTGACTCTTGGCTCAGATGGTGACTTGGTTCTGAAGTATGGGTTCCAGATGACCGTGGGTTCCAAATGATTTTGATCTGTGGTTTCCGGTGCCGAATTCATGCCGAAGCTCTGATCCCGTGCCTTGTGATGCACAGCCAGCCAGTCATAGTTGCATCATTTGCATCATAGCATGTTTATTTTCAAAAAAAAAGTAACGCAAAAAAAAATGAAAAAATGAATGATGAAAAATGCAAAAAAAGAACAGTTAACCCACATACGCATATCCTTTTCCAGGATCATTCATGATAAAACAACATCCGCATCATACGCATCATACCCATATCATTCTTGCATAACAGGTGTTCTTGAACAAGACTTCTCACTCTGGTTCCTGACTTAGGCAGAATTGCTGATCATCGTCCGCACCGCTACGCTACAAGACTGAATCAACAGAGAAGCATGGATCAAGTTCAGGCTGAGTTGGCAGAGATGAGGGCTAACATGGCCCAATTTATGAGCATGATGCAAGGGGTCGTTCAAGGGCAAGAGGAGCTGCGAGCCTTAGCCCAGAGACAGGAAATTGTGGTTCCACCTGTCAACCGTGCTTCACCAGAGGAAGTCCCTGTTAATGACAACGTTGATGCTGCTACTGTTCCCGTCAACAACTATGCTGTGGGGGATGAGTTGAGGGGTATCAGAATTAATGGACAACCTATTATTGCAGAGACTGCTAATGTCAGAGCAACCCTTGCTCCGGTGTGCCATCCTGCTCCGTTGGTTGACAGACAAGAGGATATGTTTACTCTCCTCAGTGAGGATGATGAAGTTGTAAGGACTGAAGAGAGGGATAGAAGGTTGATGCCCTTGCTGAGAAAATCCGTGTCATGGAGTGTCAGAACTCTTTGGGCTTTGATGTTACCGATATGGGCTTGGTTGATGGATTGAGGATCCCTTATAAATTCAAGGCGCCATCATTTGACAAATTTAATGGCACTTCTTGTCCTCGCACCCATGTGCAAGTGTATTACAGAAAAATCTCAGCATATACAAATGACGAGAAGATGTGGATATACTTCTTCCAGGACAGCTTGTCTGGAGCGTCCTTGGACTGGTACATGGACCTGAAGAGGGAGTCTGTTAGAAGCTGGAGGGATTTGGGTGAAGCCTTCTTGAGGCAGTACAAGCACAATATGGACATGGCTCCGAGCCGAACTCAGTTACAGAGCTTGTGTCAGAAGTCTGGTGAGAGCTTCAAAGAGTACGCCCAGAGGTGGCGTGAACTAGCCGCAAGAGTGTAACCTCCTATGTTGGAGAGAGAGCTGACTGACATGTTTATTGGAACACTGCAGGGTGTGTTCATGGACCGTATGGGAAGTTGCCCGTTTGGTAGCTTTTCAGATGTTGTAATATGTGGAGAAAGAACAGAGAGTCTTATCAAAGCAGGAAAGATACAAGATCCTGGCTCTTCAAGTTCTTCGAGTTCTAAAAAGCCATCCTCTGGGGCACCCAGAAGGGGAGAGGGTGAAACCAATGCTGTGCACCGTCGGAGGAATGGGAACAGAGGACAATATCGTCAGGCTGCTGCTGTGACTATTCCAGCAACTCAACAACAGCAAAGAAGACCAACTCAGCAATATCAGCATCAATAACATCGTCCTCAACAGCAGGCTTACCAGCCTCACAATGGTAATCAAGCCAGTACGAGTAATGAGAGGAAGAAGATCACTTTTGATCCGATCCCTATGTCATACGCAGAACTGTATCCCTCTTTGATAGAGCGGAACTTGATTACTCCCAGAGACCCGCCGGCTATACCTGTCAACCCTCGGTGGTGGTATAAGCCTGATCAACATTGTGTGTATCATTCGGGTGCTCCTGGCCACGATGTGGATAGTTGCTTTCAGCTGAAGATTAAGGCTCAAGACCTTATGAGATCAGGTATCCTGAACTTTGAGGATTTAGGTTCCAATGTTAATCGAGCTTGAAGATAACAAGCCCCGGGATGGCGTTGGCTTTTCTTCTGAGGTCTTCAACGAAAAGGGTTGTTCAAGAGCGGAGGTTTTACCCATGCCGATCAGAGTGGGGAAGCTGCTGATGCAGAAGATACTGACATTTGTCATCCCTGGAGGGATCTGCCTAAATTGGGTCACTATGGGGGTTCCTACAGTTGTTCATAAGTCAGAGTAATAATCACTTTGTTTAAAAACCCTTCTCCCATGCCAAAAGGAGAAGTGATGACATTGTTGGCAACATTTGTGCAATGATATTTTCATTCAAATAAATTCGTGTTAAAACATTTGTTTTTCCATTTGTTTTCCCTTTTCGCTTTTTGCATGAAATTGGTGATCACAAAAAACCCTAAAAACAAGAATAAAAGCAATCTTTTCATCTGCATAATGATTGCCTTGTTTGATTTCCAAAAAGCTTTTATATTCAAAATCATTATGCAGGTTGATTCTTAAACCCATTGAACATAATGATCCAACGCCATCTCCCAATTTTGAATTCCCTGTATTCGAAGCAGAGGAAGATGATGTTGAAAGGATTCCTGACGAGATTTCCCGACTTCTTGAGCAAGAAAAAAAGATCACTCAGCTGCATCTCGAGAATCAGCAAAACAGTCCAACTGGGGCATTACAAATGTAATAAAAAAAAGGAGGGTGAAAAATCAATATCAAAATCAAAATCGAAATCAAAAGGAAAAAAAGAAAGAAAGAAACAAAATAAAAATAGCACCCTCAAGTCCCAAGTTGACTGATGCTGAATGGATTCAGAGTCGTTATGACCAAGTGAATCTGATCGAAAAGAAGAGATTAACTGCCATGTGTCATGGTCAGTTACATCAGCAGAGAGTGAAGAAAGCATTCGACAAGAAGGTCAAGCCTCGTGTGTTCCGAGAAGGTGACCTCGTGCTCAAGAAAGTCTTGTCTTTCGCGCCCGATTCCAGGGGCAAGTGGACTCCAAGCTGTGAAAGTCCATATGTTGTCAAGAGAGCCTTATCAGGCAGTGCTTTGACACTTACAACAATGGATGGGGAGGATTTCACTCGTCCTGTGAATTCAGATGCAGTCAAGAAATACTTCGCCTAAAAAGCAGAATAGCTCGCTAAGTTGAACCCTCGAAAGGGCGACTTAGGAAAAAAGGAGCGTCTCGGTGGATTGAAAACCCGAAAGGGCGATCCAGGCAAAAGTTAGAGACATTGAAAAAAAGAATTTGCATCCCGCTAGATTGAGTACCTCACACTGGGGCAATCTAGGCAAAAATTAGGGATTTGGCAAGTAACTGCATCCTGACAAGACTGTGTTCTACATATGTCATCCGCCAGAAAATTCTTGATTCGTCGTCGACTGAAGCTTCGAATACATCGAAATTCGGAATTGGTAGAGAAAAGGTCATTATGTTCAATGTAGCCCTCTCCAATATATATCACCGATTTCAAACTTGTACATATCTATGGAGTCCTGCCATTTGCAGACTACCATTCCATCAAATCAATTTGAGCTTTTATCCAATTATTTGCACTCTTATTTGTTTCAACTTAACAAATGTTTTGCATGTCTTAATTGATAAAATATCATTGTTTTCAAAATAAACAAATCTTTCACAAAATTGTTCTTAAACAAAGTGAACATTCACGATGATGGAAGGATACTTAGGAGATCTGCGGTGCTCTCCCAAGGGTGGTATGATTCCCAATAGGGTAGGACTTTTGTTCATATCTCTGGCATAACAGTATCTTCTTCTTGTTAAACCTTTTGTGGTTTTCCCTCAGCGTGGTTGCTCAGTGCAGTGTTGGTTGAAGTTGTTCATCTTCATGTCCCCGGCAGTGCAGCATTCTTCCTCCAAGTCCCTGTTAGCCCCTATTGTGGTGCATCCCCAGTAGAGTGCTGTTTGAGCCCTATTGTGGGGCATCCCCAGCAAGTTTGCTGTTGGAACATCCTTGTGGGCCAGTTCCCAAGCAGAGTGTTTATTGAAGACTTCAACTTTCGTCTCTCCAGCAGAGCAGTCTTCTCCTCTCCCCGGCATGGGTGCTTGTCTTTGGAAGATTCGGTATTTGGTGGATTGACATCCCAATAATCCGGCATTCCCTCGGATAGATTCCTCAGCGGAGTTGTTGGCATGATGAGCTTTATCAGTGCCTATCTATCCTCATCAGCGATCTGGTTGCTTCTTGGTATCTCTGATCTCCAGCATGAGTTGTTGTTGTGACGTGTCTGCCTATATATTGAACTCTTTCATCCGGTTGTGATTGATGATCCCTCCGGAAGCCTATTGTGGCCTTCCTCCCCTGCAGGATGATGTTGTTCCCTGATGTCCCAGTCTCCAGCAGGTTTTCTTTGCTCTCTGGTGATTTTGGCCTTCCCTTTGGAAGAGTAGCACCGGATGGTTGATTCCTGGACCTATGTGTGTTAAACATGTCTGTTAGTCAGCATTCATCATACATTCCTCATGCATAATGCATACATGCATAATCATAACATTCAGATACTCATGTTGCATCTTTTGCCACGTAACTGTTGATGGTTGTCCCCTGCTAATTGGTGATACAGATCTCCCCAGTAGATCCTCCCCTAGCATATGTGGGTGTGTCTGATCTCCCCATATAGAGTCGACCCCTTAAGCAGAAAGTGTCTGTCATTTCCTTCTGCGCTCCCCACTGAGTTATATCCTCGTGGATGACGGTTGTTTCCGTTCCCTCCCTACACACATAGCGGGATGGGTTTTCCCTATTGAGTTCTTTCCTCATTAGGATGAGTCTTGATTCAGTCTGCCTTTTTGGATCGATCCTAAATTGGCTTCCTATTGGCTGTCTCTTGCGCTTCCCTGTGGTATAAATGAATAGTTGCTCACTAACCGACACTCATTCATCTTATCCTCAGCAGATTGTGTTGGCTTCTACCTACGAACCGATAGTTGTAAGTCCTATCTTTGTGGTTTTCTACCTACTAACCGGTAGTTATAAATCCCACTTTCATCCCCTAGCAGAGGTAACCTTTGTGGTTCATTCTAGTTGTTGGCGGATTTTGCGGTCTTCTACCTACTACTCGGTAGTTGTAAATCCTTTTTTCTCACTCTGTCCCTCAGCAAATTGTTTGTTGGTTTCTACCTACGAACCGGTAGTTGTAAGTCCTATCTTTGTTGGCTTCTACCTACTAACTGGTAGTTATAAATCCCACTTTCATCCCCTAGTGGAGGTAACCTTTATGGTTCATTCTGGTTGTTGGCGGATTTTGCGGTCTTCTACCTACTACTCGGTATTTGTAAATCCTTTTTTCTCACTCTGTCCCTCAGCAGATTGTTTGTTGGCTTCTACCTACGAACCGGTAGTTGTAAGTCTTATCTTTGTGGTCTTCTACTTATCAACCGGTAGATGTAATCCCCTCTTTGTGGTTATCATTATCCAGTTTTCGGTATTGATATTCCTTTTCCCTTTTGGATATTTGCTTTGATTAAGCAATCTTATCCCCATCGGGTCTTCCCCTTCCTTTTGGATAATTGCTCTGAGTAAGCAATTTTATCCTCAGTGGGTCCTCTTTCATTCACCGTTTGCCGGTAATGTTTGTGGTTTCCCCTTTTGATTGGTCATCTTTACATACCTAGTCCTGGTATCCCGATGCCTTTCTTTTCGGTCGATTTATCCTTTGACAACCTACAAACCGGTTATGGATAATCTTCCATGCGAGTATATTATCTACGTTTTGACGGCTATAGATAGTATATCTCATGCGCTCTTCGGTCGAGGTCTTGTCCTTCTCAGTTGAGTAAGATTCGTATTCCTTGTGGAATCGAATGTCCATCCTTTAACAAGTTTGCTTTCGCTCTCTTCAGGATGATGAGTGTTTTGGAACACACACCAATTCACGTTTTCGGTCGATTTATCCTTTGACAACCTACAAACCGGTTATGGATAATCTTCCATGCGAGTATATTATCTATGTTTTGACGGCTATAGATAATATATCTCATGCACTCTTTGGTTGAGCCCTTTGTTTGTTTCCCCAACTGAGTAAGATTCGTATTCCTTGTGGAATCGAATGTCCATCCTTTAACAAGATTGCTTTTCTAGCTCTCTTCAGGATGATGAGTGTTTTGGAACACAAACCAATTCACGCCTTGGTCGGTCACCTGTTATATGCCTACAACCCGGTATCCTTGGTGTTCCTTCCTGTTTGCTCCCTATTGCGACCTTGGGCCCCTGTGGAGTCAGATTTTCCTGAGTCGAAGTATACCTTTTCCAGGTTTTCCTCAGATGTTTTGGGTGAATGAATATCTCTCGCCCGTGCACCGGTCTTAGATATTCATTCTTCCCGAGCTTGTTACCTACTAGCCGGTAACACCTCACCCCTTTCTTTCTCCTATTCGTCCGTTGACGTTTGGTCGAGTCTTCCCATTCATCCGTTGATGTCTGGTCACCTCTCCGTTGGTATCGATAAACGTTGAGTTTTTCCTATTCGTCCGTTGACGTCTGGTTGTATCTCTTTTTCCCAGTTCATCCGTGGATGTCTGGTCACCTCTCCGTTGGTGTCGATAAACGTCGAGCTTCTCCCGTTCGTCCGTTGACGTCTGGTTATAGTCTTCCCAGGTCATTCGTTGATGTCTGGTCACCTCTCCGTTGGTGTCGATAAACGTCGAGCTTCTCCCGTTCATCCGTTGACGTCTGGTTAAGTCTTCCCATTCATCCGTTGATGTCTGGTCACCTCTCCGTTGGTGTCGATAAACGTCGAGCTTCTCCCGTTCGTCCGTTGACGTCTGGTTGAGTCTTCCCATTCATCCGTTGATGTCTGGTCACCTCTCCGTTGGTGTCGATAAACGTCGAGCTTCTCCCGTTCGTCCGTTGACGTCTGGTCGAGTCTTCCTAGTTCATCCGTTGATGTCTGATCACCTCTCCGTTGGTGTCGATAAACGTTGAGTTTTTCCCATTCGTCCGTTGACGTATGGTTGTATCTCTTTCCCCAGGTCATCCGTTGATGTCTGGTCACCTCTCCGTTGGTGTCGATAAACGTTGAGTTTTTCCCATTCGTCCGTTGACGTCTGGTTGTGTCCCTTTCTCCCAGTTCATCCGTTGATGTCTGGTCACCTCTCCGTTGGTATCGATAAACGTTGAGTTTTTCCCATTCGTCCGTTGACGTCTGGCTGTAGCTTTTTCTGATAAAAATCGAAATCCCTAGTGGAGTCGTTGGTAAACGTCTTGTCTGGTCCAGTGACAAATATCAGATCCCAGTTGAAGTTGCCATTGGTGAAGTTTCTTTTCTTGGATCCCCGCAGAGTGCAATTTTCTACGGTACTTTGGTATTCAATCCCTGTGTACCTTGAAGGTTTGACAGCCGTTGCTCTCATCCGTTCAGGTTCCCAGTTGATTGAATAGGGGCAGCTGTAGCACCTCAAATTTGCACCCCCATTTGTACATTCATTTCATTTGTAGGTCATTACCATTGCATTGACCTTACACTAACATTGCATAGTAGATTGCATTTCATCAGTCAAGGCTGGCATCAGGAGAATTCATCAGTGCAAAAGAGCAAGGTTCTTCCATGAGATAAAGGCCACATGGTTGTTCCAATGAGCTTATGTGAACCCAAGGTTCATTTTGAAACAACTTGACCAAGTATCAGAGGTTCAAAGTCCACAGTGCAGTTTCAGGTCATCTGGGGCCCATAAAAGTCAACTGCAAGTCAACTGAGGGCTAGGAGGTGGAGAAATGATTTGAAACACTTCATTCATGTCTAAAAGAGGTTTATTCAACATGTCAAACTCATACCTTGAAGATTTTGAAGCCAGATCAAAAGTTTCCCAAAAGGGAAAGTGACCTGTAATTTCAAGTTTCCAAAAATGGCAAGTTTTTGGACCAACTTCAACTCAACTTTCCAACACCAAAGAAGCTTCAAATGAAATTTTGTCCAACATGAAAGTTGAAGATCTCTTTCTCCCATTTCCAAAAAGTCCAAGATCATGAGCATCTGATGAATGGTTGAGGAGATATGGTCAAATCATTGCCAAGTGTACATGGAACTTCAAATGGCCATAACTTTTGGTTCATAACTCCAAATTTGGTGGTTCTTTTTGCAAAATGCTTGTCATGACATGAAGTTTCCAAAACATCCATCACATTGCATGAAATTTGAACATATGATCATTTGTGCATTCAAGTCAATTTTGGAGGGAAAATCATAAATTTGAAATTGGTGCATCATGGGAACAAATGACCATTGCTAACATGTGCATGGGAAGATTTTGAGTGAAAATGAGCTCCCATATGGTACTGTTCACGTTTGGAATTGCCATGCACCACCAAATTTCCAATTTTTGCCATGCACCCTTATTTTGCTTAATCTCTAATTAACTTTGATTAATTTTAATTAAAATGAGATTAGGACATGGTATATATAGATAAATTGTAACAAAATTTGGGAAGGTTAATCACAATTCACCATTTCTAGATCTAGTTTTCATTTCCCTCCAAAATTTTCTCCTAATCATAATTCAAATTTTCATCACATAACATACCAATTTTCTTCCATATTCTTGTTCCTTGGTGTGGATTTAGCATAGATCAAGCATTGGATCTTCAAGATTGGACTAGAATTGTGCATGTGGAGCTCAAGAACATAACCATGGCATTTGAGATTTAAGCAAGATCTACACGTTTCCAAGCCTCAATTTCATCATCAAACATCACTACAAGTATTCTGGAGTTGATTTGGAGCATTCAAGGCCTTGGAATCTGCAGAATTCAAGATCTGTTCTTCAAGAGGTCAAATTTTCGCATCTTTTAATTCTTGTTTTTATGTACATAATCTTGTAGATCTTGTTGTGGTGAGAATTCTGATATAAATTTCGTGCGATTTGGATAAAAATTGAGTGAGATATGATGATTTCAAGTTTAGATCTAGAAACTTCTTTGCTTAGATTCAGAAAATCCATGGAGATTTAGGCTTAGATAATATGATATTTAAATTCTATATTGAAAGAGCTTTCCAACGATATATAATTTGTAAAATTCTGAGAAAATCTGGAAATTCTGGAAAAAGCTTGCATGAACATTCATGGTGTTCATCTTCATCTTCATGAAGAAGATGAAGATCTTCATAGCCTGGTGCGCTAGGGTTCTACCTGAAGAACGCGCCCAGAACATTGTTTAATCCATGGTCCTCACTTCGATTCCTGCTTCAGGCGTTTTTTGGAATTTATTTTTCACTTTTGCCATGCTATGCCATTTTTATTTCACATTTTTTCATCAACTTGTAAAAATCATAACTAATTGAAAAATGCTCCAAATCACTCCCAATTTTTTTGCAAAATGATCCTTGTTTTGTCTAGTTTTTTATGATCATGAGTTTGAAAGTCGTTCCTGGCTGGAATTTTATTTTCTCTAGAATCTTTGACCATAGGTGCATTTGTGACCTTGCCTTGCTCTTTCTATTGTGAAATGCTTGATTTTAATCCAATGGACTTGAAATTTTATATGCTGATTCTAGACACATTGCTGGATGTTTTAGGCTTGGTTTGGTATTTTTCTCATGTACCATTTCTGTTTTATGCTTGTGTTAACATGGTGTGACAATTTGTGTCACACATTTGGTTGTTCAACTTGTGCCATTTAATTTCCATATCAAATGACCTCTAATGCTTCGATTTTTTGTATGATGGATGTGCTAGATGTGTTGAATGTTCATGAATTTTTCCAGAATTATTTGAATCATTTCTGTTTTGATTGGGAATTTTCATTCTTAATGTTCAAATGCATGCCTTGAATTGGTCATTGACTTCTCTTGCCTATTACATGGACTTGCTTGATGATTTCGGTTTGGTCCTTTTTAGGACTTGTTCTTAATTGATTAAATATGATCCATGTTGAATATCAAGTTCTGTTTTGGATTTTTGATTCACTTTTGACCCTAGGCTTTGATCTAGTAGTTTGTTGCTTACATTTGAGTTGTGAATTTCAGGTTCAAGTATACATCTCCATGGTTGATGTTGCTCCTTCATTTGAGTTTGATCATTTGTTGTTGTTGGCTAACATTTGCTTGTTTTGTAGGCTTTGAGAACAACTCACTTGTGTTTGCTCATTGTGCACATTGGATTTGTCTGTCTGTCTAATATTCACTGTTGACTGTTTGTCTGGATTTTGTACTGATTAGTTTAGATGTTTCCACAGGTACCTAAGTTGCTTTAAGTTCATTTGAACTTTGCTTTGCTTGCTTGTGGTTGGCATACCACTGAGGTATAATTTCTTGATCTTCATGTAGTCTGGAAGAACTGTCATGTTACTTTGGCAGGAACCTGTCTGAAGCCCTCCTTAAGAGGCAATGTTTGTGGTTGTTTAATTTTGTGCCAAGCAGGTAAAGACCTCTTAAGAGGCAATTGGAAGATAAAAGGGATGTGCAATCCATCCCCTGCTATTTAGTTGTGTCATTCACTTTGCTCACACACCATGTGTTGATGCATCTTGAATAAGAACCCAAGATCTTGTTGTGTCAGTCATGTGGAGAAGAGTTCCTTCATTCTGAACTCCCACACTTTCTATTTTGAGTCAAGCTCTCCCAGGCCAGGGATAAGAGCTGTGAGGTCTTACCCTCATCTCCCATTTCATCTGCTTCACCCTAACTCTCAATGTTAGGGTTAAGAGCTAAAAACACCCCATTCTAGTTGGCTTGTTTGTCGAGGTCGACATGACCCCTTGACTAATGCCTAGCCTTGTGTGAGCCACTTGTTTGCATATAGTGTGTGTGCTTGCTTGTGTTTGCTATTGTGCTGTTTAGGCTAGCTTGCTTCCTGTGCAAGTTAGGATAGAGACCTCAACGTAGGGATCGTATGCATGACAACTTCTAGGCTCGAGTCGTAGTCTCCCTAGTAGCTTGTTATCTCCCTTTGTCTCTGGTTAGGATAGAAGTTCATTCCCTGTTTAGGGGAACTACGTCGCCCTGATCCTTATACCAGATGAGGTACGTAGGCAGGAGATGAGCTGATCTCTCGGGGCGCCCTTTTTATTTTTCAACCCTCTTGTGTGTGTTTGGAGTCTGACGTAAGTCCAACGATTGGCAGTTGGTTTCCTGTGTCTTGTTTGCTTGTTGGAGTCTGACGTAAGTCCAGTGATTGGCAGTCGGTTTCCTGTGTGTGTGTTTGTTGGTTCGGAGTCTGATGTAAGTCCAGCGATTGGCATTCGGTTTCCATGTTGGCCTGTTTGTTCGGAGTCTGACGTATGTCCAGCGATTGGCAGTCGGTTTCCTGTTTGCGTTTTGTTTGGTGTGTGTTAGCCGAGCTACGAGTGCTATGATTCTTTCTCTGGTTAGAGAAGATACGTATGCATAGGATGCGACATCCTAGCGAGCACGTATCCCCTGTCCCCGAACTACGTCGACTCTGATGTCTGTGTCTGACAGACTACGTAGGCCCAGGATGCAATATCCTGCCGAGTCCCGTTTCTTCCGTCTCTCATCTGTGTCTCTATTCCAGTGTGCAGTGTTTGAGCGGTGTTTAGCAACCTTTCTTCTATTCTTTCTGAGCGTGGACCCCGTCGAGTACGACGGATGCGTAGGGGTGCTAATACCTTCCCTTCGCATAACCGACTCCCGATCCTTGCATCTCTGGTCGCGAGACCATGTCCTTTCCAGGTTTACTTCGAGCGTTTCCTTTCCCTCCTTTGGGATAAATAACGCACGGTGGCGGCTCTGTGTTTCTTTTCCCGCCGGTTTTTCGCATAATGCGACAAACATGTCCGGCTAAACTACCGGTTTCGGTATGTAAACAATTTAATTAGACGGGATTTAATAATAATCGATGTAAAACTTCTTTTCTCAAACAATCTTTTTGGCTGTGGTTTTTAATTTAAATTTAATTAACTTTGTCACGAGAGTGAGAAGCTATTTAATACGGTTTTGCCACGAGAGTGGGAAATTAACTAAGGTGAGAACCGACAATTGCAAGAGTGTGAGGGTCGAACTGGATAGTAAAAACTAGACATTGATTTTAAAAACACCGAGAGCACTTTAAATGCAATTAGAACTAATTTATTTTTAAAAAGTATTTTTAACTTCAAATGGGACAGCGAGAGCGTACATTCTGACTTAAAAGTATAGTCCGAGTCAACAATCACGGGAGTGTGAGATAAAGCCTTTTAAATGAGTATTTTCTACTGAAAGATATTTGGTACTTAAAATATACACCGATGACTTATCGAATCCCTGACGATTAATGTGTTGCATACTGATATCCCTTTATTAATATTTTCTTAAAAGCGTAACTTCCTTTAGATTTAATTTTTGTTCAACCAAACCTCTAAAAATCATCTCCTTAGCTAAACATAGTAACATCGATAACATTAGTTTGACCATCGGTCCCTGTGGGTTCGATATCTTTTAAAACTAAAACGACTAGACTGTGCACTTGCAGTCAAGTACCTGATATACTAAATTGTATATACAGTCACGAGACGTATCAACTGACAGAGCCGTAGAGAGCTCTCATTATGCAGAGGCAGATAATGGAGATGATTCGGATATTTAGGCAGGTAGAGTAGTCCCCACCATTTCTCATAGGAGGCAGATGGCTAAGCAAACACTTGAACATCGTACTATCTGGCATACAGGAGGGAAAGTTGAATGGGGCGTGGATTTTGATGCAGAGTCTGATGCTCAGGAAGATATAAAGACTCAGGTTAAGGCTCAGGCTCATACTGAGGTAAAGGCTTAAACAATGTTATAATTGGCGGGGTCTGACACCGAGGTGGAGACCCAGGTTACACTAGGGTGATGACTCAAACTGGTGAGGAGGTGAAGGCTCAGGTTTAGATAGAGGTGGAAACTTATACTGAGATAGATCCATTTGTACACATAGGTAGGGCTTCCCTAGAGGGCCTAATGACCTTTCATTTCTCCATGTGTATGTCGATCATGTGGCATTTAGACTATGTCAAGGAAATGTATAAATATTTTATCTTAAGTTTTTATTTATTTATTATTATTTAATTGAAAATAATTGATGGTTTATACTTTAATTGTTACACGACCTCCTGCCGTTAAAGGTGCCCATCCATGGGGGGAAGTTGAAGAAATTTTCTAATGTCCAAATGCCTGATGAGGTCCGAGAGATTGTTGGTGCTGCCGATCTACTTCCTTTGGTGAAATGTTTGCTGACCATGCTCGACGCTCCACTACTTTCCACATTTGTTGAATTATGGCATAAGGAGACATCCTTTTTTCTTCTTCCATTTGGTTAGATGAAGATTACCATGGATGATGTCTCATACCTCTTCCATCTTTCCCTTGCAGGTAACTTCTTTACTACTCTTTTCCTTAACCAGGAGCTTGCATGTATTATGAATAAGCAATACTTTGAGGTTACCAAGGCTTTGGTCATGGAGGAGTTCAAGTTTAATTAGGGGTCCCACTTTCGTCTCTACTGCCTCCGGTATACATATTAGACACTGGTGGGGCAGCCTATGTGTGAGTCTGATGCCAGGGTATACATGTTGCCTCTGGTAGGATGTATTATCCTAACTAATAATTCACATGTATACATCGATTCTGTATACATCTCCCTGTTTACTGATCTTGGGCATGTCGACTATGCATGAGGGTATGCTGCTTTGACGATGGTCGATTTTAGTGGCTAGATAGTTTCTTAAGAGATGTCTATGCCAACTTGGGCATGTTCAGGGTATCCCTCGACCTGTCCCTATTCTATTTGAGGGAATTGATAGATGGTTTATGTCTAGCATTGTCATTTCTATTAGAGATAGTTCAGTGGAGATGCAGTTCCCTTGGCAAGGTGGGGATGGTTACTTATATTGGTACGTTAATGTATCACACATTCACATCATCTCACATGATCATCCTGATAATGATGCACAATCTTCCCATGATGGAGGACCTTTAGATGACGTGTCACTCCCTCCACTACCTCCACCTGATATGAGTGGCCAACTGCTATTGTAGAGGATCACAGTTCTTTAAGATAACCTCATGGATTTGGAAAACCTACACATTATGCATGGTGTACATATGTATATTTTATTAGTTTATTCATTACTTATTATCATTGACATTATTTGTGGTTGTGCTGAATTATTTGTATATTGTTGACACTTTAGTTTAACATTGCATTAGATGAAAATTAGCATTACATTATTGTGGGATAAACATAACTTAACATGAAAATTGCTTAACATAACTTAACATAAAAATAAAATGAACATAAATAGATGATTCATGATGTTTCAGCATCTTGATAATATCATCGACATATTTGAAAATTGTTGCATCCACTTTGATCATACCCTTTTGTTTCGTATTGGTGATATGTGTTTCACACGACTTTTAAATCTTCAGCTCAAGCTTAATGAAAATAATGTTCCCTTTGTAGTTTTATATTTGTGAAAGTCCCAAAATAAGGGTGGTGCAAGGGTTCCCGCCTCAGGAGGTGACGCTTGGGCACCACCTTTATAGGGTACGAGACTCGCCCTCATAATAAGACACATGAACAATGTCGTTATCTCTCCACCAGTTATGCATACTGAGTCATATTGTGACTTATTGAAGAATAGGTAGCCAACAACCTCCCTTAGTAAAAGGGGGAGCAATTGCCACCTTATAGGGTTTCCTAAGTCTTAGGCCCAAAGGCCTTTATAAAAACCTCTCTGCCCAACGGGAGAAGGGGACATGTCATAACTTGATAGAATACCATAAGCATTACTCTAATATAAATAGTCTCTCACCTCACATGAGCGGATCCTCTAAAACCACTGTAACACCACCATACAGGATTTCTCGCTTCCGCGGACAAGCCCTAACCACCCTATATTGTTATAAACATATTAAGGCCTTTGAGTATCCCTTACTCTTACAGGGATACCATGCACACCTGTACTTTTTTTTACCATTACACCCTTCATTATCGGTTGATGGCGAGCGATACTTGATATTAACCATGTTTTTATTGTTGGTATGATGCACAAAATTATTCAGTTTGGATTTTAGAACAACAAGAGGGGTGTGCTCTGTGAGCCTAAAATAAACTGGAAGTTTCACGTCGTTGAAATACACAAATGCGAGATATCAATATTGAGACATTCTAATTTTTTTAACAGCATATGATGCACATTTATACAAGTTTGGATACAATATGAACTTCACAAAATTATTGGTGCAATCACAACCCTACAAAAGTGTCGACAAAATCTCAACCATTGAAATTTAATCCTACCAGATTTTTTAGTATTATAGGAAAAACTTGGTAATCAATAATTTTTAAAAAATTCGGTAATCTCATAATTTTTTTTGGAAAAACCGATAAATTAATACTACCGAATTTTTCATGGTTATGGAAAAAAACTGGTAATTTTGGTGCTTTTGAAAAAAATGACAAATTTTTCACACGATTCGGTTTTGTTTTAAAACCAACAAAAATGCATAACAGATTTCTTTATGGACTACCATATATTTTGTCTATATACTTCAGTTTTTATTACACTATCGAATTTTTCATCACATCATTTTTTGGACAAAGGGTATTTTTGGTATTTTAAAAATTGGGGGTGTCATGTTTATTTATAAGGATGCCAGGACAAAATTTCTGAATTTAACGTCAGACTTCTAAATTTTTCCATCGATAACCAAATAGAAAGAACTAATATCAGACCCGACCCAAATGGCAGGAAAACTAGGCCTTTTCCTAAGGCCTCCAAATTTCATTTCATTTTACCTATTATAGTTTATATATGTTGACAAAAAGAATATTAGCATTCAATTAGCATTATTATACCAGTTGGTTAAATCATTAGTGTTAGACATGTGACTCAGAAAAATGGAAGTTTGAAAAACTTTTAGGATCTTTTTTAGAGTTTACAAACATTTTTAAAAACGTTTGAGAAATTTGTAGCGGAAAGTAAATATGCGGAAATTAAAGAGTTAGAGGATAGAGAATTAACACTAGGAATTATAGAGGTTCAGTAAAAAAGGAAATATCTAATCCTCTCTGTAAGACCCCAACTTTGACCCTAAGATCCCTCATGCATTCCCATCTTAAGCATAAGCATTGGGATCACACCTTGGCATCCTCCTTACCCCTTTTCATTGGGTTTGTTTTGGGAGAGATTACCAAGCATCTTTGTGATTATATCATACTTGTATTTTACCATTTCACTAACCAAAAAACCAAAAATATGTCTTTGCATTTGCCTAACTCTTTTGTAGGAAGGACATGATCTCATTGATTCATCAAGATCACATTTAGGGTTTGGGACCCTTATGAACAAAGAGCATAACCAAGAATTGGTTCAAGAATGGTTATGAACATAATATATGAGTTCCAATGTTCTCTACATGTTATATTGATCAAGTTTGCTTCAAGAGTTTGAGGGTGATTTGCCTTAGAAACCCTAGTTTGTCTGGGTATCTTGAGTAACTTCTCCAACAAGCTATCTTATCAATTGATCAAATTCCTCAAGGGACACTTAAAATTTCATCATCTTATGCATATATGATCTACCATGAGCCAAGAAAGTCAAGAGAATTGGAAATTAGCAAGTTGGTTGATGGTGGTTGGCCAGATGAATTCATCTGATCAAAACTGGGTCTCCCTAGACCATATCTCCTACAATTTTCACCATATGAAAATTATTCCGAGAGTAAACTTACTCTAAATGACATTCCAAACAACTTTCATGTTGAGACCTAGAGCTAGTTTTGCTTGGAAAATCATTTTCTATGTTGAAACATTATAGGTCATTTTGTCTAAACCCTAATTTGAAGGTCAACTTCCCAAGGCCATAACTTTCTCAATTTTTATGAGATTAAATATTTCCAAGTTGCAAAATAAAATTCAATGTGTCTACTTAAACTTTTATGTTTGGAGTGGGAACTAATTCAACTTTTTTGAGCATGTGATATGAGGCTACATTATAGGTCACTTTTGACCTATACCATTGATCAAGTGATTTTTCCAAACATCAAAAATGCAAAACTCTATCATTTCAAATCCAAATGACATGAAATTTCTGACCATTATGAAGGACTTTGGTAGAGATACAACTTTTATGAAGACACTTTTCTAATTTGAAGCTCCTATAAAAAGTTAAGCAAGGTGGAATGTTGAGACATATGGCTTGACACTCAGAAAAAATTTGATATGTCAAATTTTTCCAAACTTCCACCTCAAATTTCTCCAAGTTTCAAGCTCCAAATGAAAAAGTGTTCAACATCAAACCTGTTCCTCTTGATCTCACCTTTCTAAAGAGCTCAAATTCATTCATTTTGGATGAGAAATGCATAGGCTGCGCATGGCTTAAACATGCTGATATCATTTGGCATGAATCAATCTTCAAGCATCAATGCAGACGTGCCATGCAATCTAAGCTAACTTCAACACATCTGATCATTCATTTTGGACCTTCAGCTATCATTTCATGGGCCTATGCGCGCCCATACACCTTTCCATCATCATTTGCCAATTTTGGAAAGTGGAAAGAGTGTGCAAATATCACATGGATTCATCTATAAATTGAGGCCCTTATGCTCAGAATTACAGACACCATTGCGCCAGTTTTGATCCCCCTCTTCAAACCCTTCACTCTCATAGGATAAACCTGATAAATTCATTTGAATTTGAGCTTGAATCACCATTGTTTTGAATTTCAATTCTCTAGGAATCCATTGCTTCTAAACGTTTCCATTCTCTTCCTGCAAGTGATTGAAGTGAGTTCAAGTGCAAGCAAGCTCAAGATCCATGAAGTTCAGACCTCCATTGAAGGTAATTTGCAGAAATTTTAAACTCTTCGATTCTCCTAAATTCTTGCTCAATTCCATTGATTCTTTGGTTGTCTGAAGTCCTACCAATATAGGCAAGAAGATTGAGTTGTTTTGAGGTCAAATCGAAGCAACTCAGATCATGTACCTCAATTTTCAAATCCACATATCTCTCAATATATTTGGAATTGGAATAATTGGAGGTTAGATTCGAGCTCAGTGCCATTTTTTCTTCAAGATCATGTCCCTGTTTTTTATTTTGGTGATGGTTCATCTTGACCAGTCCGGTGGAGCTCACTGTGGAAGATGACCGGAGCTTTGGCTCCGGCGATGAGGTGTCTCACTTCTGAACCATAGGATCCATGTCTCACGTTTTAATCTGAAGCGTTTGTTTTAATTACCATATGTACCACGCGGTTGACTCAGGAACACATGAAACACGCGTTTTGGATCATCAGATCTGCCATCTCAATTAATGAGGGAGATATGATGGTCCACGTATTTTTGAATTTCTGATATTTTGTTTTAATTGCATTTTCTTCAATAATTGATATTAAATTCAATATTGATCCAAAAAATATGGGACTTTCACCAAAAATTTCCAAATATTTTTCTCTTTCATATTCTGAATTAAAATTATTTTTTGGAGCATTATTAATATTTTTCATGAATTAATTGATTTTGCATTTGTTTTTAATTGTTTAAAAATATTTTTAAATGTCCAAAAATTATGAAATTTTTTCTCCAAGGTCCTTTGACCTTGTTTGACCTATGATAAATCTCATGGCCATTTCTTTAGTATTTTGATGAGATTTTAGGAATTGGACAAAACATATTTGAATTTAATGCACTATTTTATTATTTTTAATTGAATAAATGCCATTTAAATTGTGTTGACCATTTGTATTGACTTGTTTGAGTTTGATTGTTTGTTGTTGGGCCTTGGTCAATGTTGATTTGACTTTGTTAAGTTAATATAATTGGATTTAGGGGATTGATGGAATGTACATTCCATCTCCCAAAATGAATGAATGATATTAATTTGGTAAAAGTCCTCCTTTGACCAATTTGTGATCTCATTCATCCCCTTCCCCTTCATCTAATTCCCCTTCTTCATTCATTCATTTCCATATGGCCAATGACATCTCAAAGTCCTAATGCTAGTTGATTGAAAGATTAACATGAGTATGGATGAGATTAGGCCACATCTTTTGCATATTTTTGTGTGTGGTATGTTTAATGAGCATAGTTCATAATACTATGTCTCCAACATGCATTAACATCAAAAGGCCATTGCCCGACCTCAAATAGTTATGACTTCTACATAAGTTCAATTATGATTGCTTAACATAGCGCTAAATTTGTGACATAAAAGACATAAGCATTCTAGTTAGTGAGATTGTGAGTCTCCCCTCTTCCATGATATTGTGTGGAAACTTGGCCTTCTTTCCTTCCTTTGGAAGATGTTTTGGTTCAAGGATCCATGCTTGTGGCAAGTCGGTTGAGTGTTCTCCAAAGAATGTCTTGAAATCAAAAGTAAAACAAAACTAACTTCTAACTTACTAACTATTAACTTTTAATTTCAAGCTCTTACTTTTAATGCAATTTACTTTTAGCACTCTATTATCATTTGCCATTATACATATCATTCTACTTGTTTCATCTTCTCCCCATTTCTTTAATTTCAAAATCTCTCCCTCCATTTTTCAAAACTTCTTTGTGTGAACTACTTTTGTTCTAAACTTTGACCATTTTTTTTACAAAAAGATAGAAACTTTGGCCTTATGCCATTGCATTTTCAAACTTTTTTCCTTAAATCAAACTTGTAAATGAATTTAACTATACTTGACTTAAACTTTCAAAAAGACAAAAAAGAACTAACCCATTCAAATCATTTTAGGCCCTTGTGCCTTTCAAACTTAAATTTTGTTAAAATCAACACACTCATTTTGAAATTTATAGCACGAACTACGAGGTTTTGATCTCTCATTTTTATGTTGGTACGTAGGCACAAGATCGAAGGTCTTGTCAAACACAAAAATATAACTAATGAATTTTTTCTCATCCCCCATTCTATTTGCTTGTAAACATCACTTTGTACAAAATACATATGCATACAAAAAGGGCTCCCTAGGAGTACCTAGGATACTTTGGGTGCTAACACCTTCACTCTGTGTAACCAACCCCGTTACCTGTGATCTCTGATTTTTTATTATTTTTTATTTGAAAACTTCTTTTTATTTGGGTTTTGTTCGTACTTTTTCCCTTTTCCCTTGGAAACAATAAAAGCGCGGTGGCGACTCTTGTTAATTGATCTCTAGCTTGTCAATAGCTTGACGATCATGAATTTCCCGCTACAGAAATTAAGTGGCGACTCTGCTGGGGAGTAGTCTCCAGTGGGTTTAGCCTACTTTTTGTGTGAATATATTTGTATATATGTGATGTTCTTATATATGTATATATGATATAATCTGATTGTTGTGCTTGGTGATCTCTGAGTGGTGAGATAAGTTCTAACCCGAACTTGAGTGCAATTAAGATAGGAGGATGGTATAGTCATGTTCAACTTGTGTGGAGTAGTCCTTAGCAAGTTGGCTTGAGATCCATCTGCTTAGTGGAGACTCCTTTGGATTTGGAAATGTCACACAAGTATTTGTGATTAGGCATTACTATTTCTAATTGGGTCTGAGAAGCTAAGTACCTTAGAACACCTAACCCATCTTGGCCTATTTAGAACATAGTGCGGAAACTGTTCAGGTGTAGACTTGATAACAGTTGTTACACGATACTACACTCAGACGAGTTTCTCTTGAGAATATTATGGGTCGATGAGTCGGTCATCTTAACCTGTAATATCCGATAGATGGAATTAAGACTCTAGGAACTTTTTAGAACATGATCTACATGTTTTTATCCTTAGTTCACTCCTTTGGGATGGTTCTTACCTAGACTCCATACTCATGACTTGCAACAAACCCTTGATTCTTGGTTGATCCAATCAAGTCTTGTCAATATCAATGGAACTTGGGTGTTGATAAGGTGTAAACCATAATCCACGAAAATGGATGATTGATCTTGACAATGACTTGATTCATCCCTTGAACTTTGTTTGCCTTGTGTGTGATTCCTTATTTGTGATTGTTGCACTCATGCATTCATGCGCATCATAACATTCATCACACAAAATTTCAAGGAACTAAGGTATCATTTGCAAATATTTTCAGACCATGGATTGTGGGAGAAGGAACACTAAGAAGTACAGTTTCAGATGTCCCGACTTGAAAGAGTTAAGGAAGCTAGCATCTTTTGTATTAGATCCCTTGGACTTCAAACAACGTCATGGGAAGCTTCTGTCCATCTTGTCTGCTGATGTGGTTGAAGGACTCTTAAGTGTGCTAGTGCAGTTCTATGATCCTCTCTACCATTGTTTCACTTTCCCAGATTTTCAGCTTGTGCCTACATTGGAGGAGTATTCTCATCTTTTGGGGATACCTGTTTCTAGTAGAGAGCCTTTTAGTGGATTGGAGGAGATTCCCCGATCTAGTATTATTGCTGAAGCTCTTCACTTGAAGAAGTCTGAGATAGAGGCTCATTGGGTGAAGAAGGGAGGGTTATTTGGGTTGCCATCTGTTTTCCTCATCAAGGAAGCTACCACTTTTTCTCAAGTTGGTAGTATGGACGCTTTTGAAGCTATCTTTGTGTTGCTCATCTATGGATTAACTTTTTTCCCTAACATTGACGGTTTTGTTGATGTTAACGCCATTAGACTTTTCTTGATTGGGAATCATGTGCCTACTTTGTAACTTTGGAAGCTTACACTATTTGGGTGAAAAAGAGAGCTTTGGAGCTTAAGATGTTGTATGCTTGTGAAAGACCTATGTCTATGGTTGTGGTTGAGCCATTAACTCTCCCTAACCAAGATGTAGAGGAGTTGTAAGACGCGCTCGTCATGATGAAGTAAGAGAAGGATATGTGGGAAGAGCGTTTCCATGCTTTGAGCAAGAAGCATGAAGAGTTGCAGTTAGAGTCTAAGGACAAAGATGCACTGATTGAGCTACTTGAAGACCGAGTGACGAAGAGACAGAGAGAGCCAGAGGTTTCATCTTCTAGCATGCCTTAACCTTTCGTTGCTTGGAAGAAGATTGTTGACCAACTTGTCCTCGAGAAGACTCAGATGAAGGCTTCTTTTGAGACCGAGATCCGTCGCATTCGAAGGAAGTACGCACCTTCATCCAGATCTTCCGACATCATTGTTATGGATCCTTAGGATGACTAGTCTCCTTTTCTCTTGTATCTTTTACTTTGGTTTCTGAAATTGTACTCAGTGTAATCCTTCCAAATTATATAAATAAAAAGAGATTTTTGGTCATATCAAATTATTGTAATTTGCCATTTAAATAAATATATATATTTGCAAATGATATAGTAAGTTCCTTGGAAATAAAAATAATCAAGCATTGCATTTCATGCATCATTTGCATAAGCAGGTTTTTGCCAGGTGTCTGATTGGTGTTCTTCTGTGCTTTAGCCAAGCTAACTCACCGGTACAATACCCGAGCCAATCATCAGAAAATCATGGAACACCTTGAGCAAGAGAACAGAGAGTTGAAGGACGAGATCGCCCGACTGACTGCCATGATGGAGTTAGTTCTTGCTGCTCAAAGCCAAGCTTCTCCAACGCCTGCAACTCCTCCCGCGAGGACAGTTATCTCAGAAGTGGTTACCTCTACCGTGCCTGCTTCCACCGCCCGCTTCGCACCAAACCTGCCTGCCGGATTCCCGTGGGGAATGCCGCCCAACTTTGTGCCAGAAGGTTTTGCTCCTACATTTGCTTCCATGCTGGCATCTAGCCCGATCATGTCTGTGCCACCTCCCATTATGCACAATTTGCCTCGCGTAGAGGACACCATCTATCATTCTGAGCCGTCTGAGGGTCCGAATGTTTATAGAATATGGACGAGATGAAAGATCAATTTCTTGAGTTGCGCAAGGAATTGAAGACATTGTGAGGTAAAGATCTGTTTGGGAAGAGTGCTGCTGAACTGTGCTTGGTACCCAATGTGAAAATGCCAGTGAAATTCAAAGTGCATGACTTTGAAAAATATAAAGGGAACTCTTGTAAGGTCAGTCATCTTGTGATGTATGCCCGCAAGATGTCAACTCAAACAGATGATGACCAATTGTTGATTCGCTATTTCCAGGATAGCTTGACAGGTGTTGCACTCCGTTGGTATATGGGGTTGGATAGTGCAATCGTCCTCACTTTCAATGACTTGGGGGAAGCTTTTGTGAAGCAATACAAGTACATCATGGATATGGCGCCGGATAGAGACCAACTAAGGTCTATGTATCAGAAGGATAAGGAGACATTCAAGGAGTATGCACAGTGATGAGGGGAGTTGGCTGCCCAGATCACTCCTCATTTGGAGGAGAAAGAGATGACAAAAATCTTTCTGAAAACCCTGAGTTTATTTTACTATGAACGCATGATCGCCAATGCCCCCAATGACTTTACCGAAATGGTAAATATGGGGATGAGACTTGAGGAAGGGGTCCGTGAAGGACGATTGTCAAAAGATGAGGCATCGACAAGCAAGAAGTATGGCAGTAGTTTTAGTAAGAGGAAAGATAGTGAGACCAACGCAATTTCTAGTGGGAGGCAGAGGAGGCCTCAGATCAGAAGAAATCCACCACCCCGTCAACATCATCATCATCAAGTATCTTCCATTATTCCAATATTTTCTAATCAGCAAACAACACCAATTCAACAACAACAACAACATCAATATCAAAATCAACGTCAACAACAATAACCGCAACAAAGAACGAACACCTACAACAACAATACCAACAATCATCATCAACAACAGAATTTCAAGAGGAAGAAGGTCTCTTTCGACCCGATTCCTATGTCATATGCAAAACTGTACCCATAATTAGTCCTCAAAAACTTGATTCAACCGAGGAACCCACCGCAGATCCCAGAATCACTTCCTTGGTGGTATAAACCCGAGCTTTGCTGTGCTTTTCATCAGGGTGCACCTGGGCATGATATTGAAAACTATTATCCGTTGAAGTATGAGGTGCAAAAGCTTATGAAGAGTGGCATGGTGTCTTTTGAAGACCGCACGCCTAATGTGAAAGCTAATGCTTTTCCCGCTCATGGGAACTCTTCAGTTAATATGGTGGACGGTTGTCCTGGTGAGTACAAAGTTTTTTATGTGCGTTTTATCTGTGGATCCTTGATGCAGATAAACAAGGACATTTGTCTGGTGAGTGACTGTGAACATGACCATGATGGTTGTGTTGTTTGTAGTGTGAACCCAAGGGGGGTGTTGTGGTGAAAAGGGACATCCAGCGTCTGATGGATGAAGGCATGATTCAGATTTGTCAATCTTGTCATGATGACGACGTCAATGTCATAGTGCCCGTTTTCAAGCAACAAGAGCGGTTGGTGATTCAGTATGATAATAGCAACAATAAGAACATCAGCAATAGATCAATTTCGCCGTTGGTAATACGGTTAGCGGGCCCAGTCCCATATGCATCTGATAAGGCTGTACCGTACCAATACAATGCTACAATGACAGAGAATGTTCAAGAGGTACCGTTACCTACGACCAGTTCAGTGGTGAGCATTACCGATGTTATGAAGGTGACCCGCAGTGGTCGAGTTTTTGGGCCGGTGTTCCCAGAGAATAAAGAAGAAATGATTGTTGGTAAGAAGGCGGAGGTGCCTAATGTAGATCCGGTTGGTTGTTCAAAGGATAAGTCTGGTGAATCCAGCAATTTGAAAGCCAATGATGATGATGAGGTACTCTGACTGATTAAGAGGAGTGAATTTAATGTGGTTGAGCAGTTTCTCTAGACTCCCTTAAAGATTTCCGTGATGTCTCTGCTTTTGAATTCTGAAGCGCACAGAGAAGCACTCCAGAGAGTTCTTGAACAGGCATATATGGAGCAGGATGTTACTGTGGATCAATTTGATCACATTGTGGCTAACATCATTTCATGCAATAATTTGAGCTTTTGCGATGAAGAACTCCCTGAGTAGGGAAGAAATCACAATCTGGCTTTGCATATTTCGATGAATTGCAAGGAAGATGCTTTGTCAAACGTGCTCGTTGACACCGGTTCGTCACTCAATGTGCTTCTGAAGTCAACATTTTCAAAGTTATCTTACTAAGGAGCTCCCATGAGATATAATGCGGTGATTGTCAAAGCCTTTGATGGCTCTCGCAAAACAGTCATTGGTGAAGTGGACCTTCCGGTTAAGATAGGTCCGAGTGATTTTCAGATTACTTTTCAAGTAATGGATATCCACCCGGCCTACAGCTGTTTATTGGGAAGGTCGTGGATTCATGAGGCAGGAGCTGTTACTTCCACTCTGCATCAGAAGCTCAAATTTGTCAAGAATGGCAAGCTGGTAATTGTTGGAGGAGAGAAAGCATTGTTGGTTAGCCATCTGTCATCTTTCTCGTATGTAGAAGCTGGGATGAGGTTGGAACTCAGTTCCAAGCCTTATCTATTGCTGTTGAGAAGAGAGTTGGGGAACCTATGTCCTCTCTGAAAGATGCACATAAGATTGTTGAAGAAGGTGCTGTTGATTCGTGGGGGCGCATGGTAGAGGTCTCCGACAACAGAGGAAGAACTGGTTTGGGGTTCCAGAAGGGCTTGTCAACCGTTAGATCTGAAGATATGCAACTCATCTTCCATAGCGGAGGGTTCATTCATGGCAATGAACAACACTTAGCTGCTGTGCTAGAGGATAATGAAGAGGAAGATTGCACCAACTTTGTGACGCATGGAAAGACATGCAACAATTGGATTGCTGTTGATATTCCTGTTATTTTGCGTCAATCTAAGTAATTGCTTTTATATTTTAAAATCCTTCTCCTATGCCTAAGGGAGAAGTGAACATTGTTTGGGCATTTTAAATTGATCATCAATAAAATTAATTTTATTCATCCATATTGTTATACGGTGAACTGACTTTTGTGTTTTGCTTTGAAAAACAATGTCGCGGATAGTAAGAGTCGCCACCGACTTTTCTTTTATCCAATAAGGAAAGGCGGAAAAGAACAGGAAAGACCTTGATTGGATTTTGAGTTCGGGAGGTACATTATACAAAGGGAAGGTGTTAGCACCCTTTGTATCCATGGTTATCCATGGGCTCTTAATTTCTTAACTCACTTATGTTTTCCTTGTTCGAGAGAGTGTTTGAGAAATGTGGTGTATTTAGAAAATATTTTGAAAGGAGAGTTTAACTTTATAATGATTCTTGTACGAATGTATACAAAGTGTTTATCGCGTTTGGTTTTGAAAGGTGTTTAGAAAAATATAACTCGGCAATGATTCTGGTGCGAATATATACCAAGTGGTGATTTTCTAAAAGATGTTTTGAAAAGTGGGAGGTGTGAAAAGTATTTTAAGTTGTGAGCAAGCGTTTAAGAGTTATACCTAACCAAGGTCGTTATAGGTATTTCCTATCCTTAAGAGGGTAAAACTGTCCTTACTATTGAGAAGTAAGTAGTCTTATCCTTTGGATGTAAAGGGACATCGTAGGGTCGTCGATTGGTCATTGAAGGCAACATTTGTAAGGATACCTTAGCATTCGAAGGGACGGTCATCATTTAACCGTAGGCTACCACGAAGGGTCATCGAGGGACAAAGTCGTGTATTAGAAGGCAACAGTCGAGGGACTATGATGATTTAACCGAAGGGTCTTTGCTAAGGGTACCCTTACATTCGAGGGACATGGCCGTAATATCGTAAGGCAACAAAGAGAGGGCCCAGATCATATGTTCGAAGGCAATGTAATCAGTCAAGTAATTAAAATGAATCTTCACAAGGGTATCCCACAAATAAAGTGGAATACCTAGCAAACTGTCTCTTCAGGAGTATGTGAACCCTCACAAAAATTCAACAAACGGGTTAGAATACCAAGCTAGGGCACAACCAAGAGTTGCACCAAACAAAAGAATCACAACAATAATGGTGTCAGGCAAACAGCGTGTAGATGCAATAGAAAACATGTCCATCAAGTACAGAACAGATTAGAATGCAAACGAAAAAACAAATACTGTCATGTTCGCTACTGCCTCGCCTAGCGAAGGCTTGGCGAACCCTCGCTACATGTTCGCTCAGCGAAGTGCTAGCGAACGGCTGCGGGTTCTGGGTTCTTCTTTGATAACAGTGCGATTTCAGGAACCCCAAACCCTATGGCATCCATTATAGAAATTACATGGTTAAACATTCAAGATATCGTGTTACACATTCATGCATACTTAAACCCATATGCAAAACCTAATGATACATTTAGAAATTCAATCATAATGCCTCATGTATTTGAAGATGTCAAATTAGGAGTATAAAATAGTGGGGGTGTGGCAAACCTGTTTGCAATTGCAATTGCACCGTTGGACTTGCAGATCACTCTTATGGTTTGTACCAGATTGAGTTGGGCGGAGGTAACCTTTGTGCAGATGAGTTTCCTTCGGGGTATCCGGGGGTTACTCTGAATCCTCTTCGTTAGCCTCCAGGGTTTTTCCGGTTGCCTCTGTTAGGGTTTGCTGGTTCCCTCTCTGTCTCCGTCTGTCTCTATGTGTCCTTTCTCTGTGTGAAGTTCTGGTATTTATAATAATTGTGTCTTGGTGGGCTCAGAATTAAGCCCAAAATTTTCTGGTATTTCGTGAGCTCGCTAGGCGAGTGAGGTAGCGAAGGATTCGCCTGGCGAAGGGTTTGCTCGCCTAGCGAGCATGCCAGTTTAGGTCATCTTCTGGATTTGGTAACCTGTGCGCTGGACCCCTGTTCCTTTAACATTAATGTCTTGAACATGGATTGGAATGTCTTGAAAAATGTCCTGAACACTTAACGGGCAAATTTTGGGGTATGACAGCTGCCCCTGTTCAATATTCATAAACCGAGAGAGTTAGAATGGCATGTATGCCATTCGTGATCTGGAGGTGGAAGATTATTGAACACTTAGAATGCCCAAAAATTTGCGCTTGTTAATTAAAAGTTAGTCTTGATGGAGATGGGCTTAGAGACGCCATCCAGAAAGTATGATGATGGAGGCTTCAGAGTGCGTCGTACATTAGACCATATCTGAAGACATGGGTGTCATACTGGGTCGCACGCTAGGCCGTATAATGAGTCATCCATTAGGTGTTGTTAGGGTGAGCTGAACCTGATGAGATAAGGATCAGAATGGGTCATACGCTGCTGGGGATAAAGGATCAGAATGGATCATACGCTAGATCGTA
This sequence comes from Lathyrus oleraceus, assembly GCF_024323335.1. Lineage (NCBI taxonomy): Eukaryota > Viridiplantae > Streptophyta > Magnoliopsida > Fabales > Fabaceae > Lathyrus > Lathyrus oleraceus. Next base: position 188,325,985 of record NC_066585.1, read on the forward strand.
TCTGAATTGTAGAATGAACCGTCCGTTAGGCTGCATCTGGAGAGGTAAAGATCAGAATGGATCGTACGCTAGATCGTATCTGAGTAGCAGAATGAGTCGTCCATTAGGCGGGTGACTTCACTGGGGATGGAAGATCAGACCGGATCATACGCTAGATCGTATCTGAGTAGCAGAATGAGTCTTCCATTAGGCTGTATCTGAGATAAAAGGGTAGTCGTATGCTAGACCACATTTCAGAATGTACCGTACGCTAGGCAGTATCTGGGTAGCAGAATGAGCCGTCCGTTGGGCTGTATCTGATGATAAAAGGTGGTCGTACGCTAGACTACATTTCAGAATATACCGTACGCTAGGTAGTATCTGAGGAATAAAGATCAGAATGGATCGTATGCTAGATCGTATCTGAGCAGCAGAATGAGCCGTACGTTAGGCTGTATCTGATGATAAAAGGGGTAGTCATACACTAGACTACACTTCAGAATGTACCGTATGCTAGGTAGTATCTGAGGGGATGAACATCCAAATGGGTCGTACGCTAGACCGTATTGGAACAGTTGAAGGAACCATACGTTAGGCTGAATCAGAATGAACCGTACGTTAGGCTATATCTGATAATATTTGTATATGTTGTATTTGCAATAAATGTCTGGGATGGGCTTAAAGATGCCATCATTAGGAGGATGTCAGAATGCTTGTCAGAATGAACATTCATATGGATTATATCTGAAAGATGCATCTGAATCTCGAATGTAACCGATGAGGGTGTCCGTCTAAATGAACCTTTATTTTGATTGTATCGGGAGGATAATTAACCTGAAAAAAAGTTAGCCCCATGCCATGTCATGATGCATGAGATGTTTTATGCTTTTGAAGATAAATGCGAACATTGCATGCACGTATATGATGTGAAATGATGCATGAATGAATTATGCGTCCGAAAAACTTTGCCAGGGGAAAATAAATCCCCATATTCTGGTTGGAGATATTTGTATTGATGACCCTTTCTTAGCTGGGGATATTTGATTTCTTGTCTGATGGTAGAAATATTCCACAGGACCTAGCTGGGGGATAAAAGAGATGACCAGTCTGTCTAGTAATGCCAATTTCTTCTCGGAAATAACTGATTTTGCTGGGGAATAGGATTAGCAACCGGATTCATCGGAAAGCATGGTTAGACTTTATCCTCGACCCTAAAGTCTTTTAGTAACTGCTATTCCTATTTTATGCATGTATTTTCGGTAAACATCAATCATGTTCAAATGCATATATTAATTCGAATTAAATCAATGGACGTTTATGCAAACAAAACAGAGAAAGTAAAACAAAAGCATCTTTTTTGGAAATAAGATTGTATTGATTTTGAAAGAGGGCCTATAAACAGGCAATTTGAGTACAAGGAGACAGAAATCCTAGTAAGAGGAAATTGTCAAGAAAACAAAGAAAAAGCTATGAAGAAAAAGTCCTATTGATTTTAATTCCACTACTGTCATTATGTCTTCAAGCCTCTCATCTCCTGCTGTCGGATAGAAGTGATTGGCTTGTTCAGTCCCTTTGACTTGGGTGAAGCTGACCGAGGACGGGACATAGTCATACGCTTTAATCCCTAATTTTTGCCTGGACCGCCTTTTCAGGTTTTCAGTCCACCGGGATACCCTTTTTTGCCCAAGCCGCCTTTTCAGGTTTTTGACTTGCCGGGTGTACATTTTTATATGTTTATCCCTAATTTTTGCCCGAACCCTTTTGGTTCGCCGGGATGCCCTTACTTTTGCCTAGATACGTCGACCTAGCGGGTCTCTTTTATGCATAGTATTTTTTAACTATGTCTGCATTCACGGGATGTGAGAAGTCTTCGCCATCCATTGTAGCAAGCATCATGGCTCCACCAGAGAATACCTTCTTAACTACAAACGGCCCTTCGTATGTGGGAGTCCATTTGCCTCTAGAATCACCTTGTGGTAGAATGATACGCTTTATTACCAAGTCGCCAATTTGATATACCTGTCTCTTGACTTTTTTATTAAATGCCTGGATCATGCGCTTCTGATATACTTGCCCATGACAAACAGCCGCAAGTCTCTTTTCATCAATCAAATTTATCTGATCGAGTCGAGTCTGAATCCATTCATCTTCATCTAAGCCTGCATCTTTCATAATTCTTAAAGAGGGAATCTGAACTTCCACTGGTAAAATGGCTTCCATTCTGTAGACTAAAGAGAAAGGAGTTGCCCCTGTCGAAGTGCGCACTGAAGTGCGATAACCATGAAGAGCAAAGGGTAACATCTCATGCCAGTCTTTGTATGTTACTGTCATCTTTTGTATGATCTTCTTAATATTCTTATTAGCAGCTTCTACAGCGCCATTCATCTTTGGCCGGTACGGAGAAGAGTTATGGTGTTTTATTTTGAACTGCGTGCAGAGTTCAGTAATCATCTTGTTGTTCAAATTAGTGCCATTATCAGTGATAACTCTTTCAGGGATGCCATACCGACAAATAAGACTATTCTTGATGAACCGTGCCACCACATTCTTGGCGACAGAAGCAAATGAGGCTGCCTCTACCCACTTTGTAAAGTAATCAATAGCAACAAGAATGAAACGATGTCCATTAGAAGCAGTAGGTTTAATCTCTCCAATCATATCAATGCCCCACATTGCAAAGGGCCAAGGTGCTGTCAACACGTTCAATGGAATAGGAGGTACATGTCCTTTGTCCGCATAGATCTGACACTTGTGGCAAGTTCTGGAGTGATGGTGGCAATCAGCTTCCATGGTAGACCAATAATACCCTGATCTCAGAATCTTCTTGACCATCGTATGTCCACTAGAATGAGTCCCAAAAATACCGTCATGTATGTCTTCCATAATCTTTTCTGCTTCCCTTTTATCCACACAGCGCAACAAAGTCGAATCATGATTACGTTTGTATAATACTCCATTACTCAAAAAGAATTTAGCGAAGAACTTCCTCAGAAATTTTCTGTCATTGATGGATGCCCCTTCAGGGTATTCCTGAGTTTCTAAATATCTTTTTACTTCGTGGAACCAAGGTTTCTCTTCTACTTCATCAGTATTCAGTTCATAACAATATGTTGGTTCATCTAATCGTGCAATGGTGATCATGGGAGCTTCATTGTCCCATCTGACTCTGAACATAGATGACATGGTAGCTAATGCGTCTGCCAACTGATTCTCTTCTCGTGGAATATGTTCGAATGTAATCTCTTCAAAGTATGGGATTAATGTTAACACCCGCTCTCGATAAGGGATGAGATTCGGATGTTTAGTGTCCCATTCTCCTTTGATCTGACTGATTACTAAGGCTGAGTCTCCGTACACGCTCAAAAACTTGATTCTCATGTCTATAGCAGCCTTGAGTCCCAAAATACATGCTTCATACTCAGCCATATTGTTGGTACAGTCAAAACATAGTCTAGCAGTGAAAGGCGTATGGCAACCCCTGGGAGAAATAATTACAACACCAACACCATTGCCCAATGCATTAGAAGATCCGTCAAAAACCATAGTCCATCGGGATCCCAGTTCGGGTCCTTCATCTGGTCCAGGTCCTTCATAATCAGTAACAAGCATGACATCCTCATCTGGGAACTCAAAATTCATAGATTGGTAATCATCAACTGCTTGATGAGCCAAATGATCAGCTAACACGCTTCCTTTGATTGCTTTTTGAGTAGTATATTGGATATCATACTCTGTTAAAATCATCTGCCATCTTGCTATTCTTCCGGAGAGGGCAGGTTTCTCAAATATATATTTGATAGGATCCATCTTAGAAATCAATAAAGTGGTATGATTCAACATATACTGTCTTAGTCGGTGAGTAGCCCAAGCCAAAGCACATCAAGTTTTCTCGAGCAATGAGTATCTTGTTTCACAGTCGGTAAACTTTTTGCTAAGGTAGTATATGGCATGCTCTTTTCGACCAGACTCGTCATGTTGCCCCAACACACACCCCATTGAATTTTCTAACACGGTCAAATACATGATTAGAGGTCTTCCTTCAACTGGTGGCATCAGAATTGGAGGTTCTTGGAGATACTTCTTGATTTTGTCAAAGGCTTCTTGACATTCATCATTCCATATCATCTCTTGATTTTTCCTCAGTAATTTGAAGATGGGTTTGCAGGTAGCAGTCAAATGGGAGATAAATCGGGCAATGTAATTCAAGCGTCCCAAGAAACCTCTGACTTCTTTATCTGTACGGGGAACCGGCATTTCTTGAATAGCTCTCACCTTAGCCGGGTCAACCTCAATTCCTTTACCATTGACAACAAAGCCCAAGAGTTTACCGGATCTTACTCCAAAGGTGCATTTGTTCGGGTTCAATCTCAACTTGTATTTCTTCAACCTCTCAAACAGTTTGTATAAATGATCGAGATGTTCTTCTTCAGTATGAGATCTATCTATCATGTCATCCACATATACCTCTATTTCATGATGGATCATATCATGGAACAAAACCACCATAGCACGCTGGTATGTTGCCCCTGCGTTCTTTAAACCAAATGGCATTACTTTGTAACAGAAAGTGCCCAATTGCGTCACAAACGTAGTTTTCTCCATGTCCTCAGGTGCCATCTTAATCTGGTTATAACCTGAGAATCCATCCATGAATGAGAATACCTTGTGTTGAGCGGTGTTATCTACCAGAACATCAATGTGCGGAAGTGGAAAGTCATCCTTGGGACTCGCTTTATTCAAATCTATGTAATCTACACACATTCGCACCTTACCATCCTTCTTTGGCACTGGTACCACATTAGCAACCCATTGAGGATAAGAAGTAACAACCAGAAAACCTACATCAAATTGTTTCATAACCTCGGCTTTGATTTCCTCAGACATTTCAGGACGCATGCGACGAACCTTTTGCTTAACAGGATGACAATCTTCCTTCATTGGCAAACGATGCACTACTATATCAGTATCCAGTCCTGGCATGTCTTCATAAGACCAAGCAAAAATCTCTCTATAGTCATGTAACATCTGAATCAATCTTTCTTTGACACTGTTTCCTAAGCCTGTTCCTATTTTGACTTCTTTCTTGTCTACTTCAGTACCCAGATTTACAATTTCAATTGACTCCTCATGCGGCTGTATAGTCTTTTCTTCTTGCAGTAACAGTCTGGCAAGCTCTCCAGGTACTTCACAATCTTCCTCACTTCCATCCTCGGCTTGGTAGATCGGATTTTCAAAGTCATAATGAACAGTAGCAGAATTATTATCAACAGGATCCAGAATGGATATGGATCTGCAATTTGTTACGTGAGTGTGTGTAAGAAAGCATAGCTTGTTTAAAAGATGACAAGAAAGATAAAGAGCGCAATATTTGAATGCAAAAAGTCCATTGATTTATTGAATGTGGATATGCTTATGAAAATGACAAAACCCTTAACAAATTAGCTATTTGTGCCCCGAGCATAGACATAATGCTTTAAGAAGTTCAATTGTAAAAATTAAAAACTTGCAACACTAAAATAGGCAATAACAATTACTCCTGACTAAAGGAAATCGGGATAGTGTCTTCAGCCTTCCAATTATTGAGTCAGTCACCAATTGTTGGGAAAATCCAGCTATCCAAGTCGCAATCGCTATCAGCATCTTCTACAGCATTAATCTGATCTTTGACTATCTTTTCAGAGCTAAATCCCAGGCCAAATCTATCCGACTTGTACGGTACATCGATCAGTTGACCCCAGCCAGTACGACCGCCATCTTTGACCGCGGCTTGAGCGTCTTTTAGAGAAGTCATGGCAGGAGGAGCACGAATAACCTTGGGCACACGGGAAGTTGGCTTAAGGACAGGACTGGTCGGAGGAACTACTTCAAATGACTGAGAAGGAGTCTCAAAGAACTCACCATCCATCTCGACGTATCTGAAGGTATGTACACTACTGACAATATACTCTTCTTCTCCACACATAGTGACAATCTTACCCTCTATTGGATACCTCAGCTTTTGATGGAGAGACGAAGCTACAGCACTTGCCCCATGAATCCAAGGGCGTCCCAGCAAGCAGGAATAGGCAGGACGAATGTTCATTACGTGAAAGGTAGTGTTGAAGACTTGAGGTCCTATCTTGATAGGGAGAACAACTTCACCATGGACAACACTCTTCGCACCATCGTAAGCACGCACCACAACGTCACTAGGTTTCAGTTCAATGCTTTTACAGTCAAGTTTATCGAGCACAGCTTTCGGTAGCACATTCAAAGAAGAGCCATTATCGATCAACACATGAGACAAGGTGATCCCCTTACACTCAATGGAGATATGCAGAGCTTTATTGTGATTCTTTCCTGCTGGTGTCAGGTCAGCATCGGAAAAGCCTAGGCCATTGTCAACAGCCAAGTTAGCAACATAATTTTCGAACTGATCGACAGATGTCTCCTGAGGTGCATGAGCGGTCTTCAAGAATTTTATCAATGCATTGGCATGAGATTCAGAAGATAACAACAAGGATAACATCGAAATTTTAGACGGAGTATGCCCCAACTGTTCTACCACATCAAAATCACTCTTGCGGATGATTTTCAGCATTTCTTCCATTTCCCGTTTGGCAACATCTTCGGTAGTACCTTCGACTGGTGTCTTTGACTGAGAAGGATTGATTACTGGTTCCTTTCCTCGAGTTTCAGGGGCGGGAGGTGAGATTTCTGGAGAAAATATCCTTCCGCTTCGAGTAACTCTACTAGTCCCAACAATGTCAACGTCATTAGGATTAGCAGAATTATCATCTTGCTTTATGCCGTGGATGTAAACATCGCCTCCATAATTCCACGGAATGGCTTTGCTTGAGGAATACGGTACTGGGCCAGGTGCAGTAATAATTAGGGGAGCTACCTTGGGCTCAACAGTAATCTTCAAAGGCACTCTAGTAGCGGTAATCTTCACTGGAACTTTGGACCTAGCAATCACAGATATTTCTTCAATAGGGTTTTCCACCTTAGGAATCTTTTCAAAGAGAATTGTACGATCATCCATCAGCCGTTGAATACCTTTCCTCAACTTCAAGCAATCATTGGGTCGGAGCATATAGAGATCGCAATTTTCAGCACAACCTGGAAATAAACCAGCTTGCAATAAATTCTTCTTGATGATCAGGAGAGGAGATGCTAAGTCAGCTACATTAGAAATGTGAGAATTGTCATCCACAGCATTAATAGTCTTGTCATGATTAGGCATAGGAGCAGTGATGACATTAGGAGTCTCCGGAGGATCAAATTCAATTTCTCCAGCGTCGATCATATCCTGAATCTTATTCTTCAACAACCAACAATCGTTTGTATCATGCCCGGGGCTATCGGAGTGATATGCACACCTGGCATTGGGATTATAACGAGGAGAAGTAGTGTTGGGATTTGCAGGAGGATCTCTGAGGGTAATTAAATTTGCTTTTAGCATACCCTGCAGTGCTTGTGCTAAAGTCATATTGATCTTCGTAAACTGTCTTCTTGACCTGTCTTGTCTGTGTTGGAAGTTTTGAGACGGCGGTGCTATAATCGTAACTGCTCCAACAACATGGTCACGATTTTTCTTGTTATGACCCCTTTGACCGTACACAGCATTTGATTCGTTCCTCCCCTGATAGGACTTTTTGGTGCTTGCAGAGGTAGCCACCTGTATCTTTCCACTTCGAATGCGACTTTCAACACGTTCACCTGTTAATATAAGTTCAGTGAAACCCGATGAGGAACTTCCCAATAGATGGCTGTAGAATGGGCCAGTCAGTGTACCCATGAACATGTCCACTAATTCTCGATCAGTCATAGGGGGTTTGACTCTGCCAGCCAAATCTCTCCATTTTTGAGCATATTCTTTGAAGCTTTCTTTAGATCCCATAGTCATATTCTGCAATTGTAGCCGAGTAGGCGCCAATTCAGAATTATACTGGTAGTGCTTGTAGAAAGTTGTCGCTAAATCAGTCCAGGTGCGGATGTTAGAGCTCTCGAGCTGATAATATCACTCTAACTGTGTGCCAGACAGACTCTCTTGGAAGAAATGGATCCATAGCTTCCTATCAGTGGTATACGACTGGATCTTTCTCACATAAGCTCTCAGATGCATCTGAGGACAAGACGCACCATCATACTTAGTGAAAGCGGGGACCTTGAATTTGCGGGGAATTACCACATCAGAGATCAGACCTAAGCCTTTGAAATCCAGCTCGGGCGCCTTCTGACCCTCCATAGCTAGCATGCGTTCTTCCAGCAACTTATACTTATCATCTTTTGGAGAGTACTGTTCATTTTCATAATCTTCATCGTCGTCCTCAGGGTTGAAGGGATCAACATTCTCCTCTTCCGAATCATTTTCTGTCTCCTCTTCTTGATCCTTCGGAATTCTAATCTTGACTCCTGCGGCCTGTCCTTTAAGTCTTCTTCCCGGGTTAATGTAACTCACAGCTTTCTTGTCTTTCTTCTTCTCGAGCAAGAGAGCCTTCAGCTCCTCCTGCCCCTTGGATAAGTTCAAGATCATCTCCTGGAATTGAGCATTTTGAGCCTGGAGATCTTTGACAGTTTGTTCGAGAGCCATCTGTTCTGTTTAGAAGGAAGACCGTGAGAACATTGATCCTTTAGAATACCTGTTATGCAATGTTATGTTATGCTATGCAATGTATGAAATGTTTTCAAGGACTTTTGGAATTTAACTTTGCGTAAACCACCAAAAAGGGGAACTTTTATTAATAGTTTCTTTAATCAATGTTCATTACAAAAAATAATAAAAATACAATGAAAGCTCAAGTCTCCCAGGGACGGCTTCTTTTTGGGCGGAGATATGCATTGAGTCTTCGCTCCTCATTAAGCTGGCTGGTGAGCTCTAATACTTTCTTCCTTTCTGCACCGAACTGAGTTTCAAAAGTATCCCTTTCCTCTCTCAACTGGATCCAGGATTTCTTCAATTCTTCAACATTGGTAGGCATATCTGGATAAGGAATGATCTGAGGGGTACCTCCTTCAACTTTTGGTTCAACAATCAGAGGTCCGATTGGAAGATATGGCATGATAAGCTCATGAGCTCTGGCGCGTACCCATCTGAGATAAGGTTCCATAGGAATAGAGTTTTTCTGTCCTAAAGTACTTCTTTTCACCATGCCCTAAGCTCGTACAAACCTTTAACGGAGACCTTGAGAGTCGTTGTCATAGTCAAACACAGTGCCTTGAATAATTATTTCATGTGGACCATCTCTTCGGGCATAACCAAACCGACGTAGGGCTAAAGCAGGATTATAAGTAACACCTCCTCTTATCCCCAGGAGTGGTACGTTAGAGAATTCTCCACAATGGTCAATGATGATAACATTTTCTTTGGGTTGGGGACACCAATGGATGTCTGAATGGGAGAGCGACATTATCCTTTGAGACCATTTCAAATTTTGCTCATTCTTCAAGACTGATTGAGGAAGGTGCGAAATAAACCACCTAGATAATAAAGGTATGCAACACATGAGAGTCCCTTGCCTTTTCATAGTACGAGTGTGAAGGGAATGCAAAATGTCTCCAAGCAAGGTGGGCACAGGGTTATGAGTGAGAAATATCTTAACAGCATTCATGTCTATGAATTGATCCGGGTTAGGAAATAGCACCAAACCATAGATTAGTAGTGCTAGTACATCTTCGAAAGCATGGACATTCATAACTTTTAGGAATTCTCGGGCCTTATTTATCAGAAATTTGGCAAGTAAACCCTTAACTCCACTTCTTGTTACCCAATTAGTTTCAATGTCGGACTTTGTCATGTGTAAAGCCGCGGCAACTTCTTCAGACTTCGGAATCTTTTCTAAACCACTGAAAGGTGTTTGATCAAGGATAGGTATCCCAAGCAGCCTGGAAAATTCTTCTAATGTGGGTACCAACTGATAATCTGGGAAGGTGAAGCAATGATGTTTAGGATCGAAGAACTGGAATAGAACTTTCATCATATCTTCTTTGAAACCAGTGGTAACTAAATTGAGGAGAGAACCATGTTTCTTGATGAACTGAGCATGATTGGGAAGCTCTGACACTAAATTCTTGAGTTGAGGAGAGGTCGCTACCAAATTGATCCGGATGGTCTTTTTGGAAGCCATAGCCTGTTTAACAGAGCAAAGTTAAATCCCTAAGTCCTTGAAATGGTTAGTACAATGTCATGATGTCATGATGTTATGATGTTATGATGTTAAGTAAGTGACAAACACAAACAAGTCACACCGCAATCATTCCTAGGTTTTAAGGCTTGCATGAGTTCCATAGGTAAGTACCCTCCCCACTGAAGTTTGGTTGGTTTCACCTGTCCTAGAATAGTAACCGGGTTCTAGAAGGATCTCAAATCATCGACCTTTCCTTAAGTCCACTTCAGTGCAACACCAAGCGGTTGACCAAAATTTCCCTAAAGTCCAATCTCAAAGAGTGTAGTATCGAGTATCAACCAACCCCAGTCGGAACCGAAGTCAGTTATCTCACTACTGTCTAATGGCTAGGATGAGTCAATTAGGGTTCTAAAGGTCTGGTTAATGCTTTGATGACACCACGCAGACGCCAAATTTTTCCTCAAGTAAACATGAGGAACATCAGGACATCTAAAGTGTCACATTAACCGTAGCCATCATTTTAACCATTCCAGTATACCTCAGACAGTCGCGATGATCTCTTGCTACTTACCTAAGGTACACTAGATCCGGGTGTAGGATCTTTCACTCAAGCATAGAATACCCAAACAATCCCTTAAAAGTAAATCAGACGAAGGAACAATTCGAAAACATAAATGACCTTATTTTTTAAGGTAACCTCTCTTTTTACTACTCCCCAGCAGAGTCGCCAGTTCTGTTATACGGTGAACTGACTTTTGTGTTTTGCTTTGAAAAACAATGTCGCGGATAGCAAGAGTCGCCACCGACTTTTCTTTTATCCAATAAGGAAAGGCGGAAAAGAACAGCAAAGACCTTGATTAGATTTTGAGTTCGGGAGGTACATTATACAAAGGGAAGGTGTTAGCACCCTTTGTATCCATGGTTATCCATGGGCTCTTAATTTCTTAACTCACTTATGTTTTCCTTGTTCGAGAGAGTGTTTGAGAAATGTGGTGTATTTAGAAAATATTTTGAAAGGAGAGTTTAACTTTATAATGATTCTTGTACGAATGTATACAAAGTGTTTCTCTCGTTTGGTTTTGAAAGGTGTTTAGAAAAATATAACTCGGCAATGATTCTGGTGCAAATATATACCAAGTGGTGATTTTCTAAAAGATGTTTTGAAAAGTGGGAGGTGTGAAAAGTATTTTAAGTTGTGAGCAAGCGTTTAAGAGTTATACCTAACCAAGGTCGTTATAGGTATTTCCTATCCTTAAGAGGGTAAAACTGTCCTTACTATTGAGAAGTAAGTAGTCTTATCCTTTGGATGTAAAGGGACATCGTAGGGTCATCGATTGGTCATTGAAGGCAACATTTGTAAGGATACCTTAGCATTCGAAGGGACGATCATCATTTAACCGTAGGCTACCACGAAGGGTCATCGAGGGACAAAGTCGTGTATTCGAAGGCAACAGTCGAGGGACTATGATGATTTAACCGAAGGGTCTTTGCTAAGGGTACCCTTACATTCGCGGGACATGGCCGTAATATCGTAAGGCAACAAAGAGAGGGCCCAGATCATATGTTCGAAGGCAATGTAATCAGTCAAGTAATTAAAATGAATCTTCACAAGGGTATCCCACAAATAAAGTGGAATACCTAGCAAACTGTCTCTTCAGGAGTATGTGAACCCTCACAAAAATTCAACAAACGGGTTAGAATACCAAGCTAGGGCACAACCAAGAGTTGCACCAAACAAAAGAATCACAACAATAATGGTGTCAGGCAAACAACGTGTAGATGCAATAGAAAACATGTCCATCAAGTACAGAACAAATTAGAATGCAAACGAAAAAAACAAATACTGTCATGTTCGCTACTGCCTCGCCTAGCGAAGGCTTGGCGAACCCTCGCTACATGTTCGCTCAGCGAAGTGCTAGCGAACGACTGCGGGTTCTGGGTTCTTCTTTGATAACAGTGCGATTTCAGGAACCCCAAACCCTATGGCATCCATTACAGAAATTACATGGTTAAACATTCAAGATATCGTGTTACACATTCATGCATACTTAAACCCATATGCAAAACCTAATGATACATTTAGAAATTCAATCATAATGCCTCATGTATTTGAAGATGTCAAATTAGGAGTATAAAATAGTGGGGGTGTGGCAAACCTGTTTGCAATTGCAATTGCACCGTTGGACTTGCAAATCACTCTTATGGTTTGTACCAGATTGAGTTGGGCGGAGGTAACCTTTGTGCAGATGAGTTTCCTTCGGGGTATCCGGGGGTTACTCTGTATCCTCTTCGTTAGCCTCCAGGGTTTTTTCGGTTGCCTCTGTTAGGGTTTGCTGGTTCCCTCTCTGTCTCCGTCTGTCTCTGTGTGTCCTTTCTCTGTGTGAAGCTCTGGTATTTATAATAATTGTGTCTTGGTGGGCTCAGAATTAAGCCCAAAATTTTCTGGTATTTCGTGAGCTCGCTAGGCGAGTGAGGTAGCGAAGGATTCGCCTAGCGAAGGGTTTGCTCGCCTAGCGAGCATGCCAGTTTAGGTCATCTTCTGGATTTGGTAACCTGTGCGCTGGACCCCTGTTCCTTTAACATTAATGTCTTGAACATGGATTGGAATCTCTTGAAAAATGTCCCGAACACTTAACGGGCAAATTTTGGGGTATGACACACATCTTTGATGTTTATTTTTACTTTTTGCTTATTTCTGAAAATGGTAATCACAAAAAACATAAATAAACAATATAGTTGTCCATCTGCATAATATTTGGTCACAAATTCACTTCTCTAAAATCAAAATATCAAATCATTATGGAGGTTGGTTCCTAACCCTATTGAATACAATGATCCTTCTCCTTCTCCAAATTTTGAGTTCTCTGTGTTTGAAGCCGAGGAGGAAAGTGATGTAGAAGTGAGTGAGGATTTGTCACGTCTTCTTGAGCAAGATGAAAAGATTATTCAGCCGTTTGAATAGCAAATTGAGCTAGTCAACTTGGGTTCCGAAGATGATGTGAAGGAAGTCAAGATTGGGTCTCGACTGTGTCCAGATGCTAAGAAGGGGTTGATCGATCTTCTTCGAGAGTATTCAAATGTGTTTGCTTGGTCCTATCAAGACATGCTTGGGCTGGATTATGATATTGTGGAGCATAGACTGCCATTGAAGCTAGAATGCCCGCCAGTCAAGCAGAAGTTGAGAAGAACGCATCCTGATATGGTTGTGAAGATCAAAGAGGAAGTTCAGAAGCAGATTGATGCCGGTTTCCTTGTGACTGCTGAGTATCTGCAATGGGTGGCTAATATTGTGTCTGTGTCAAAGAAAGATGGAAAAGTCCGCATGTGTGTTGATTATAGAGATTTGAATAAAGCCAGTCCGAAAGATGATTTCCCTCTGCCGCACATTGATATGTTGGTAGACAATACTGCTAAATTCAAAGTCTTTTCATTTATGGATGGATTTTCCGGATATAATCAGATTAAGATGGAACTCGAGGATATGGAGAAGACCACATTCATTACACCCTGGGGAACATTCTGTTATAGAGTGATGCCTTTCGGTTTAAAGAATGCTGGTGCGACTTACCAAAGAGCAATGACTACTCTTTTTCATGATATGATGCATAAAGAGATTGAAGTTTATGTCGATGACATGATTGCCAAATCAGTCGATGAAGAGGAACATGTTGAGCATTTATTGAAGCTATTCTAGCGTTTGAGGAAGTATAAACTCCGCTTGAATCCCAATAAGTGTACTTTTGGTGTTCGTTCTGGTAAGTTGTTGGGCTTTATTGTCAGCGAGAAGGGTATTGAAGTTGATCCTGCCAAGGTCAAAGAAATACAAGAGATGCTTGCGCCCAAAACTGAGAAGCAAGTCAGAGGTTTTCTCGACCGCTTGAATTATATTTCCAGATTTATTTCTCACATGACTGCCACATGTGCGCCTATATTCAAGCTTCTTCAGAAAGATCAGTCTTGTGATTGGACCGAAGACTGCCAGAAAGCATTTGATAGTATCAAGGAATATCTGCTTGAACCTCCTATTGTGTCTCCACCTGTTGAAGGAAGACCGTTGGTCATGTATTTGACTGTGCTAGAAGATAGTATGCATTGTGTTCTTGGTCAGCAAGATGAGTCTGGAAAGAAAGAATTTGCAATTTATTACCTCAGTAAGAAGTTCACCGACTGTGAGACTCGGTATTTTATGCTCGAGAAAACTTGTTGCGCATTGGCTTGGGCTGCTAAGTGTCTGCGTCAGTATATGTTGAATCATACCACTTGGTTGATATCCAAAATGGATCCAATCAAGTATATATTTGAGAAGCCTCCTTTAACTGGGAGGATTTCCCGTTGGCAGATGTTGTTATCAGAGTATGATATCGAATACCGACCTCAGAAAACAATCAAAGGTAGTATCTTGACTGATCATTTGGCTCACCAACCAATTGAAGATTACCAGTCAGTACAATATGACTTTCCTGATGAAGAGATTTTGTACTTGTAAATGAAGGATTGTGCTGAACCATTGCTTGAAGAAGGGCCAGAACCTGGTTCCCATTGGGGCATGGTATTTGATGGAGCTGATAATCAATATGGAAATGGCATTGGGGCAATGATTATTACTCCTCAAGGCACATATCTACCATTTACAGCTAGATTGACTTTCAAGTGTACAAACAACATGGCAGAATATGAAGCTTGCATTATGGGGCTTGAAGAGGCCATGAATCTCAGAATCAAATATTTGGATGTCTTCGGTGATTCAACTTTGGTTGTGAATCAGATCAAAGGAGAATGGGAGACGAATCAACCCGGTTTGATACCATATAGAGATTATGCAAGGAGGATTTCAACTTTCTTTATAAAGGTTGAGTTTCACCATATTCCTCGAGATGAGAACCGGATGACAGATGCTCTTGCAACGTTGGCGTCAATGATTATGGTGAAGTATTGGAATGAAGTTCCTAATTTATCTGTAATGCGTCTTGATAGGCCAGCTCATGTGTTTGCTATTGAAGAGATCAAAGATGAGAAGTCGTGGTATTACGACATCAAATGTTTCCTCCAAAGTCAGATTTACCCACCCGGGGCATCTTTGAAAGATAAGAAGACTTTGAGAAGATTAGCCGGTAATTTCTACTTGAATGGTGATATATTGTACAAGAGAAACTTCGACATGGTTTTGCTCAGATGCGTGGATAGACATGAAGCAGGCTTGTTGATGACCGAAGTGCATGCAGGTTCCTTTGGTACTCATTCTAATGGACATGCAATGGCGAAGAAGATGTTGCGATCAGGTTACTATTGGCTGACAATGGAATCTGACTGTTGCAAGTTTGTGAAGAAGTGCCACAAGTGTCAAATATATGCTGATAAGATTCATGTTCCTCCGACACTATTGAATATTATCTCTTCCCCATGGCCCTTCTCCATGTGGGGAATTGATATGATTGGGATGATTGAGCCTAAAGCTTCGAATGGACATCGTTTCAATTTTAGTGGCAATTGACTACTTCACGAAATGGGTTGAAGCGACATCGTACGCGAATGTAACCAAGCAAGTTGTTGTAAGGTTTATCAAGAATCATATTATATGCCGTTATGGTGTGCCAAGTAAGATCATTACTGACAATCGATCGAACTTAAATAACAATATGATGGAAGCTCTTTGCAAAGACTTCAAGATTGCACATCATAATTCTTCTCTCTACAGACCCAAGATGAATGGGGCTGTTGAAGCTGCGAATAAGAACATCAAGAAAATTATTCAGAAGATGGTTGTCACGTATAAGGATTGGCATGAGATGCTCCCTTTTTCTTTGCATGGGTATCGTACATCCGTTCGCACTTCAACAGGGGCAACTCCTTTCTCTCTTGTGTATGGTATGGAAGCACTACTCCCCGTAGAGGTTGAGATTCCTTTGTTGTGTGTGCTTATGGAAGCCAAGTTGACTGAAGCTGAATGGTGTCAGACCAGGTTTGACCAGCTAAATTTATTTGAAGAGAAGAGATTAACTGCCATGTGTCATGGTCCGTTATATCAGCAGAGGATGAAGAAAGCTTTTGATAAGAAGGTCAAACCTCGAGTGTTCAGAGAAGGTGACCTTATGCTCAAGAAGATTTTATCGTTCAAGCCAGATTTTAGAGGAAAATGGACTCCCAATTATGAAGGCCCATACGTTGTCAAGAGAGCCTTTTCAGGCGGTGCATTGATTCTTACAACTATGGATGGTGAAGAGTTCACGTGTTCTGTGAACGTAGATGCAGTCAAGAAATACTTCGCCTAAAATTAAAAGAACAGCTCGCTAAGTTGAAAACCCAAAAGGGCGGCTTAGGCAAAAATGAGCGTCTCGGTGGATTGAAAACCCGAAAGGGTGATCCAGGCAAAAATTAGAGACATTAGAAACAGAAAAATTTCCCGATAAGTTGAGTACCCCACCTTGGGGCAACTTATGCAAAAATTAGGGATTATGGCAAGTAATTGCATTCTGCTGATCTTCAGTGGTTCTGAAGACTTGTTTGAGCATGAGGGTTGACATTAGTTCATCTCCAGCAGCGGTCAAGAGCACAGTGGATATCAAGATTTGGTAGAAGGATTAAGGATCATTTGTATTCAATGTAACCCTTTTCCATGTAAATTACCATTTTTCAACTTTGTAAAATCTATGGAGTCTTGTCATTTACAGATTACCATTCCAATGAATAAAGTTGAGCTTTTATCCAATTGTTTCTACTCTTATTTACTTCAGCCAATAGTTTTAAATTTTATTATGATCATTTTAAAATTAATTTTTAAAATCAAAATCAAGTTTTCTTTAATATATAAAAGCAAGAATTTTGTCTCCAAAGCAAGTAAAAAGAATATCAACAGCATTTCAGTAAAAAGCAAGTCCTTAAGTGTGAAGCATCTGAGGTTCCCCAAGTAGTTAACCCTTCGGATATCCCTAGGCGTTTGCGTTGATTCGGTTCGTCGGCGGAGTGTTTGATCCTCGGCAGAGTTTGTTTCCTTATCCCCAGCTGAGTTGGTTGATTCAAATACCCTGCGGCGTGTCCTTGTCCCCAACAGAGTTTCGGTCTTCTCTAGTGGAGTTCGTATTTCCTCAGCAAGTGGATCATCATCAAAAGATGTTTGATCTTCCCAAGTAGATTGCTTTGGTGTCCCCACCAATCGTCGTATCTTTGCTCCCAGTCAGAGTTTCCTCTTGGTTTCTGAGCAGCATTTTGTTGATTGTTTCTTTGTAGGGTTGTCTCCCATTTTTATGGTGTTGACCTAAAATTCCCCACAAATTGGAGGTTTTGTCCTTAGCAGATCTCCTCCGTCTTTCCCCAGCTAGGGTTGAGCCTTTGGGATGTTGATCTCTCTGTTCTCCAGTAGTGTGTCCCCATATTTTGTGGATTGACCAAGGATTGTACCGGTGGGTCAATTTCTTTGCGACACCTCTGTATCCTCTATGATCGTTTTGTCAGCATAATCACCATATATACATATACATATATTCATATACTTCCATGATTTTTGCATATCTCGCATCTTCATATTTGATTTGTTTGAAATTCTCATTCTCTGTTATGGCGGTACTTTATCCCCATACCAAATCTGGTGTCTGTCCTCCTTCAATTTTAGAGTGTCAACTCCTTAAGCATAAAGACTTTAACCTTTTTCCATTTCCCCGCTGAGTTTATTTCCTCGTGGATGGTTGTTATTTCAGTTTCCTCTCCAGTAGAATGTTCTGGATGGAATTACTCCCTTGAGTTATGTCCTCATTGGGTTGAGTCTTGATTGACAGCTTCTTTCTAGCTCTTACCTAGATAGATATCTTTGTCCCCTGAGAGTCTATTACCCAGTAACTGGTAATATTCTTCGTAGTTTGCAGTTTGTCACTTCTTGCCCAATACCCGACAAAAGTAACCTTTTTCTCCTTAATAGAATCCCCAGTGGATCTATTCCTAGAAAAGTATATCCTTGATATATTCATATTAACTGGTGACAGATATCTTTTCTTTCCCCCTGCAGGAGTCTATCCTTGATATGTTCACTTGAACTAGTGATGGATATTCTCACTTTTGGTATTCTACCCAGTAAAAAGGTAGTTGTAATCCCTATTTTGTTCCTTAGAGAGTTAATCCTTGATATGTTCATCTTAATCGATGACAGGTTTTCTTCTCACCCTTGGTTTTCTACCCAGTAACCGGTAGTTGTAAATCCTATTTTGTCCCCTCGCAGAGTTAATCCTTGATATGTTCATCCTGACCGGTGACGGATTTTCTCTCTGTTGGTCTTCTATCCAGCAATCGATAGATGTAATCCCTTTTTGTTCAGTTGGTATATCCTTGATATGTTCATCCTAACCGATGACGGGTATCCTACTTGATATTCTTAGGCAAGTCTATCCTCGATATGTTCATCCTAACCGATGACAGATTTTCTTCCCTGTAGAGTTTATCCTTGATATGTTCATCCTAACCGATGACGGATACTCTCACCCTTGGTTTTTTGCCCAGTAACTGGTAGTTGTAAATCCTATTCTTTTTGCAGTTTTCCCCAGCAAGGTTATTCTTACCCAGTAACCGGTAATGAATACTCATTCCTTCCTTTTCCTCAGCGAATCATCCTTGATATGTTCATCTTAACCAATGACGGATCTTCTCTCTATCAGATCTTTATTATCTCCTTACCCAGTAACAGGTAGTAGATAACAGATTTCTGCTCCTCCTGTGTTGAATTTTATTTCTCCCCAGTTGAGTTGAGTGTGCATTTCCTTAGTGAAGTAGTTTTTTTCCCCTGCACGAGTCGAGTATTTTAGTGTTATCCTGACTTATTCGTATCCCCTGCAGATGTTTGTTTCCCCGGCTGAGTCTTTCCATATTCGTATGGATTTCCTCGAGTGCCCCAGTAGTTTTAAGTCGTAGTCTGGCCTATGCACAACTCCTCTTTATCCCCCAGAGTCTCTGTCTCCCTAGTGAGTTTTCCTTATGGAATGCATTATGCTCCTGTGGACTTTCGGTCTCTCTGACTTCTTTTCCTTTGTGGCAATATCTCCCCACAGAGCATTTACTTTTGCATTCCTATCATATGCATCATGAGGTCTCTTAGGGACCAAAATTTGTTTCTATATGTTGTTATTTAAGCCCATTCTACTGATTCGAGCCGAAGATTTTAACCTTCACCTCCTCAAATAGAATGTCCTTATATAGGGGTAGCTGTAAGATCCCAATTTTGACCCTAAGATCCCTTATGCATTCCCATCATAAGCATAAGGATTGGGATCACACCTTGGCATCCTCCTTACCCGTTTTCATTGGGTTTGTTTTGGGAGAGATCACCAAGCATCTTTGTGATTATATCATACTTGTATTTTACCATTTCACTAACCAAAATACCAAAAATATGTCTTTGCATTTGCCTAACTCTTTTGTAGGAAGGACGTGATTTCATTGATTCATCAAGATCACATCTAGGGTTTGGGACCCTTATGAACAAAGAGCACAACAAAGAATTGGTTCAAGAATGGTCATGAACATCATATATGAGTACCAATGTTCTCTACATGTCATATTGATCAAGTTTGCTTCAAGAGTTTGAGGGCGATTTGTCTTGGAAACCCTAGTTTGACTGGGTATCTTGAGTAACTTCTCCAATAAGCTATCTTACCTATTGATCAAATTCCTAAAGGGACACTTCAAATTTCATCATCTTATGCATATATGATCTACCATGAGCCAAGAAAGTCAAGAGAATTGGAAATCAGCAAGTTGGTTGATGGTGGTTGGCCAGATGAATTCATCTTATCAAAACTGGGTCTCCCTAGACCCTATCTCCTACAATTTTCACCATATAAAAATTATTCCAAGAGAAAACTTACTCTAAATGACATTCCAAACAACTTTCATGTTGAGACCTAGAGCTATTTTTTCTTGGAAAATCATTTTATATGTTGAAACATTATAGGTCATTTTGTCTAAATCCTAATTTGAAGGTCAACTTCCCAAGGCCATAACTTGTTCAATTTTTATGAGATGAAATATTTCCAAGTTTCAAAATCAAATTCAATGTGTCTAATTCAACTTTGATGTTTATAGTGGGAGCTAATTCAACTTTTTTGAGCATGTGATATGAGGCTACATTATAGGTCACTTTTGACCTATACCATTGATCAAGTGATTTTTCCAAACTTCAAAAATGCATAACTCTATCATTTCAAATCCAAATGAAATGAAATTTTTGACCATTTTAAAGGTCTTTGAGAGAGCTACAACTTTGATGAAGAGACGTTTCTCATTTGAAACTCCTATAAAAAGTTAAGCAAGGTGGAATATTGAGACATATGGCTTGACACTTAGAAAATTTTTGATATGTCAAATTTTTCCAAACTGCCACCTCAAATTTCTCCAAGTTCCAAGCTCCAAATGAAAACGCGTTCAACATCAAACTTGTTCCTATTGATCTCACCTTTCTAAAGAGCTTAAATTCATTCATTTTGGATGAGAAATGCATAGGCTACACATGGCTTAAACATGATGATATCATTTGGCATGGATCAATCTTCAAGCATTAATGCACATGTGCCTTGCAATCTAAGCTAACTTCAACGCATCTAATCATTCATTTTGGACCTTCATCTATCATTTCATGGGCCTATGCATGCCCATGCACCATTCCATCATCATTTGCCAATTTTGGAAAGTGGAGAGAGTGTGCAAATATCACATGGATTAATCTATAAATTGAGGCCCTTATGCTCAGAATTATAGACACCATTGCGCCAGCTTTGATCCCCCTCTTCAAACCTTTCACTCTCATAGGATAAACCTGATAAATTCATTTGAATTTGAGCTTGAATCTCCACTGTTTTGGAATTCAATTCTCCAGGAATCCATTGCTTCTAAACCTTTCCATTCTCTTCCTGCAAGTGATTGAAGTGAGTCCAAGTGCAAGCAAGCTCAAGATCCATCAAGTTCAGACCTCCATTGAAGATAATTTGCAGAAATTTTAAACTCTTCGATTCTCCTAAATTCTTGCTCAATTCCATTGATTCTTTGGTTGTCTGAAGTCCTACCAATGTAGGCAAGAAGATTGAGTTGCTTTGAGGTCAAATCGAAGCAACTCAGATCATGTACCCCAATTTTCAAATCCACATATCTCTCAATATATTTGGAATTGGAATAATTTGAGGTCAGATTCGAGCTTAGTGCCATTTTTTCTTTAAGATCATGTCCCTGTTTTTTATTTTGGTGATGGTTCATCTTGACCAGTTCAGTGGAGTTCACCAGGGAAGATGACCGGAGCTCTGGCTCCGACGATGAGGTGTCTCACTTCTGAACCATAGGATCCATGTCTCACGTTTTAATCTGAAGCGTTTGTTTTAATTACCATCTGTACCACGCGGTGGACTCAGGAACACATGAAACACGCGTTTTGGATCATCAAATCTGCCACCTCAATTAATGAGGGAGATCTGATGGTCCACCTATTTTTGAATTTCTCATATTTTGTTTTAATTGCATTTTCTTCATTAATTCATATTAAATTCAATATTGATCCAAAAAATATGGAACTTTCACCAAAAATTTCCAAATATTTTTCTCTTTCAGATTCTGAATTAAAATTATTTTTTGGATCATTATTAATATTTTTTATGAATTAATTGATTTTGCATTTGTTTTTAATTGTTTAAATATATTTTTAAATGTCCAAAAATTATGAATTTTTTTCTCCAAGGTCCTTTGACCTTGTTTGACCTATGATAAATCTCATGGCCATTTCTTTGATGTTTTGATGAGATTTTAGGAATTGGACAAAACATATTTGAATTTAATGCGCTATTTTATTATTTTTAATTGAATAAATGTCATTTAAATTGTGTTGACCATTTGTATTGGCTTGTTTGAGTTTGATTGTTTGTTGTTGGGCCTTGGTCAATGTTGATTTGACTTTGTTAAGTTAATATCATTGGATTTAGGGGATTGATGGAATGTACATTCCATCTCCCAAAATGAATGAATGATATTAATTTGGTAAAAGTCCTCCTTTGACCATTTTGTGATCTCATTCATCCCCTTCCCCTTCATCTAATTCCCCTTATTCATTCATTCATTTCCATTTGGCCAATGACATCTCAAAGTCCTAATACTAGTTGATTGAAAGATTAAGATGAGTATGGATGAGATTAGGCCACACCTTTTGTATATTTTTGTGTGTGGTATGTTTAATGAGCATAGTTCATAATACTATATGTCTCCAACATGCATTAACACCAAAAGTCCATTGCCCGACCTCAAATAGTTGTGACTTCTACATAAGTCCAATTATGATTGCTTAACATAGCGCTAAATTTGTGACATAAAAGGCATAAGCATTCTAGTTAGTGAGATTGTAAGTCTCCCCTCTTCCATGGTATTGTGTGGAAACTTGGCCTTCTTTCCTTCCTTTGGAAGATGTTTTGGTTCAAGGATCCATGCTTGTGGCAAGTCGGTTGAGTGTTCTCCAAAGAATGTCTTGAAATCAAAAGTAAAACAAAACTAACTTCTAACTTACTAACTATTAACTTTTAATTTCAAGCTCTTACTTTTAATGCAATTTACTTTTAGCACTCTATTATAATTTGCCATTATACATATCATTCTAATTGTTTATGTTAATGTAATTTTCACATTGTCCATTTGGACCATATTGTGTGATATATTTTGTTTTGTGTTCCTTTGCTTGTCTGTGTGGTCTTTGACCATTAATGTACATAATAACAACAAAAACCCTAAAAAACTTTTGTATGGACTATTGGCTTGATCTGTGGACCAATTGGACTTAGAACTTAGGCAACATTCCTTTGCTAATGGACTTGGCCAATGCCAATTTGTGGAAGAACCAAGTGCTTGCAATTTGAAATTCATCTAATACATCTTTGAAGATCTCTCTAAGATTCTTCTACAACATTGATCATTTGTGAAGCTGTTATTTTGAACCTGTGACTTGTGGAATTCATCTGTTGCATGGGCTATTTTGAAGAAGATCATGAAGTGGATAAGCTTGGATGAGGCCATCTTTATTTGATGCCTTTGCTCTTCAAGATTGATATAATTGTGCATTTGTGTGTTGTTTGATTCTAAAAAGTCCAAGGGAATTCTGGGTTTCTATTGACATACTTGTCTATTGGATTGCTACCCATTTGGTCAGATCTTTTCAACTCTAAACTTTTAAATTTTTGTGCATAGGGTAGTCTCTTCATCTTCTCCCCATTTATTTAATTTCAAAATCTCTCCCTCCATTTTTCAAAACTTCTTTGTGTGAACTACTTTTGTTCTAAACTTTGACCATTTTTTTTACAAAAAGATAGAAACTTTGGCCTTATGCCATTGCATTTTCAAACTTTTTTCCTTAAATCAAACTTGTAAATGAATTTAACTATACTTGACTTAAAATTTCAAAAAGCCAAAAAAGAACTAACCCATTCAAATCATTTTAGGCCTTTGTGCCTTTAAAACTTAAATTTTGTTAAAATCAACACACTCATTTTGAAATTTGTAGCACAAACTACGAGGTTTTGATCCCTCATTTTTATGTTGGTACGTAGGCACAAGACCGAAGGTCTTGTCAAACACAAAAATATAATTAATGAATTTTTTTCTCATCCCCCCATTCTATTTGCTTGTAAACATCACTTTGTACAAAATACATATGCACACAAAAAGGGCTCCCTAGGAGTACCTAGGACACTTTGGGTGCTAACACCTTCCCTCTGTGTAACCAACCCCCTTACTTGTGATCTCTGATTTTTTATTAGTTTTTATTTGAAAACTTCTTATTATTTGGGTTTTGTTCGTACTTTTTCCCTTTTCCCTTGGAAATAATAAAAGCGCGGTGGCGACTCTTGTTAATTGATCTCTAGCTTGTCAATAGCTTGATGATCATGAATTTCCCGCTACATTCTCTCCGAGATTTGTTCTTGAGAGTATCCAGTAAATTTTAAGAGTTTTTAATAGGTTGAACTCTTGAACCCCCTTATACAAGAATTATAATTTTTTGGGCTAACTTTCAACCAAACAGCGAACAACAGAGAGAAGCGGTTAGTTCTAACACACCATATATATATATGTCTAGAATAATACATAGTGGTGTTATAAATATGGTATATGAACATCATACATAAGCATCGAAATTAACATAAGTATTAGTACAAGGAAAAAAGGTGAAAGTGTCATGGCCAAAAATACAACATCAAGAGTACTAATACATAAACTCTAGAGGAAAAATGCTAAGGAGCTCAAAACACAACATATGACATGCCACAAAAACATCCTCAAGCTGACTAAGACATATTACCATTGCCTTTGTCCTTCCTCGAGCAACCTGAAAAAGATTAAGATTATTAAGGTGCTATTACTAAATCTCAGTGAGTCCTAATATCTTATGGGCCACTCGGTTCTACAAGGTGCATAATCATATACAGATTAACCACTGATATGTGGTTTTCTTACTTACGAATCGAGGAATGCATAAATATCACATAATATCAATTGGAAATCCCTTGAATACCCAATTCCAAAATCACTAACTCGTATCAAATTTAGCACAACCATATATACATACATGTACCCGCGTACGAGAAAATCCTGAAGTATTGAACGCGTCTTACTAGGCCATACAAGCACATCCTTGATGAGTAACCAAGTTCCTAGTGTCAAGAGACTTGCACAAGCTCATTGCACAATGAGTCAAGCGAGTAACCAAGCGATTTACGCCTAAGTGGCTACACGAGCCCATCTGTGATGAGTAACTAAGGACCATTTCTTATATGGCAGCATGAACCCATTATTCATCATTACATTTGTGAGTTACCCGCAAGTGAAAAAACGCCTACATGAATGTACGAGCCCACCGGGGGATAACGCTGACAAGTAACCAAGTAATTTTTCCTAAGTGGTAACACAAGCCTACCAGTGGTGAGTAACGAATTAGCATTGCCTATGTGGCGACACGACCCCACCATACTGATAATCTAGGTGAGTAGCCAAGTGAGTGTACACCTCATCATTCCCCACGATCCCACCATATCAAAAGCTCAAGTGTGTTAACGAAAAGAGAATTACCACCTAGTAATATATGCCCACTTCATATTCTAGTATATCCAAATAACTCATGTCCGAACATTCATCCAGAATGAAAGGACAACGTGGAAAGAAGTTTAAAGACACCATAGTCTCCACTAAGTTATAATGCTATGAGTTAGCTTTACAACACAAAAGAGGCACTCTATTCCGAGTTACATAACTAAAGTTATGAAGAAAATAGTTTTTGAACAAAAATATGCTTCATGATTCGAATCAAGTGTAAACATTGATTCAAATCAATTCAGTAAGTGGCGAGTCAGAATGCTATGATTCAAATCAAGTGCAAACTTTGATTCAAATTAAATAAGTCATTTGCAAAACAACATGCTATGATTCTAATCAATCCAGTCAATGCAATTCCGTGATTCAAATGAATTTAACCAGAGGCCAGCCAAAAAGGCTTCTCATTCGAATCAGAACTTCTTTGATTCGAATCAAACCTGCAAAACTCAATATTTTTGCATATTTCCATGATTTTCCTAATCCAGTCCAAAGGGAAACACACACAATTCAAATCCTAATGAGGTTAACATGTTAGAACAAGCCATGGATCAAACATGCATAAACAATTAAGGCATTTTCATGGAAATATTCTCACAACCACTTACATGATTCATGATAATATAAGAGTATTTATTCCAACCAGATTTGTTATACAAACCATTTCATCTCTTACATTCAACAATCATATTATGAATAAGAAACGTATTTCAAAATGCATGTGCAAATTATAACACCCTTGGAACATAAAATCATGTAGATGACATGCTTTATGAAATATCTCACAAAACCTTACCCCTCAAAATGCAATCCCAACAAATTCCTCAAGGTCCTATCTAAGGACACACCTGGATTACTCAGAATTGATGTTGAACTAAGAGGAAATTAGAGGATTGAAGCTGGTATTGATGCATGCAAAATGATGAAGTTGAAGTTGATTGCCTCTCCTTCTCCTCTTGCTTTCACGTTTCCACCCTTCCTCT
This sequence comes from Lathyrus oleraceus, assembly GCF_024323335.1. NCBI lineage: Eukaryota > Viridiplantae > Streptophyta > Magnoliopsida > Fabales > Fabaceae > Lathyrus > Lathyrus oleraceus. The sequence goes on from NC_066585.1 coordinate 188,352,143, forward strand.
CACTCTCCACAAATTTTTTTTTGGCAAGGCAATAATGAGGAGAAGAACAAGTTAGACATACCCCAAATTTCATTTAAGAGGTGACATGACCATAATGCCCTTTGTCTTCCTATTTGGCACAATTTCTAAAGAATTTCCAATTAGTAGAAATTATTACCACTAGTCTCCAAATTAATCACACTAATAAATCATTAGCGCAAATTAGTTGGTAGTTTTACCAGGGTGTTACATCTCCCCCCTAAATAGAATTCTCCCTCGAATTCAAAACTTAATAGAAAAATGAGGATAAAGTTCACACATCTCTGATTCAAGCTCCCACGTAGCTTCATCGGGATGCGAGTCCTCCCACAAAACCTTTACAAGAGGTATCTCCTTGTTCCTCAAGGATGTACTAGCATAATCTAAGATGTGTCTGGGTTGCGGTTGAAAATAAATGTCTGGTTCAACTTCAACCGTGTCTGAAAGTATAGGCTGGAAGTAATCTGACACAAACTTCTAAAGTTGTGATACGTGGAATATGTCATGTACCCCAATAGTGAAGGCAACAAAGTTAACTGATATACAACTTCCACTATCTGACTCATAATCTAGTAAGGTCCCACATACCTCAGACTAAGTCTGTGCGTGTGAAATTGTCCTATCATCTTCATCCTTAGGATAAATTTCAAAAACACATGGTCTCCTTCTTCAAACTCCAAGGGCCTCCTTCCCTGATCTGCATAACTTTTTTGACGATCTTGGGATTTCTTTATCTTTTCTTTGATCAACTTGATCTTTTTTATAGTCTCTTGGATTATCTCGGGTCTAAGAACTCCTTTCTTACCTACTTTTGACCAACATCGAAATTTCCTACTGTATAAAACTTCATATGGAGCCATTTCTATACTGGCATGGTAGTAATTGTTATACGCAAAATCCACCAAAGGAAAATGATCTTTCCAACTTCCACCACTTTCTAGGATACACACCCTTAACATGTCTTCTATAGTATGGATAATCCTTTTTGTTTGACCATCAAATTAATGGTGGTTAGCAGTACTCAAGTTCAAACTTATTTCCATTTCCCCATGGAATGCTTTCCAAAATCTTGAAGTAAACTTCAGATCTCTATATGATAAAATGCTTGATGGGACACCATGCAGTCGCACATCCTCTTCCACAAAAATCCTTACAAGATTAACCACCGTGTACATTGTCTTAACATGTAAGAAATGGGCTGACTTGGTCAATATGTCCATAATCACTCATGTGGAATCATGTCCTCCAAGAGTATGGGGTAATCCAACTATGAAATCCACGGAAAAATTGCCTCACTTCAACACTGCTATCTCTAATGGTTGCAAGATATCGCTTGGCCTCTGATGCTTCATTTTCACATGTTGACAAACCACAAACTGCACTATAAACTATGAAATGTCTCTCTTCGTACCGGGCCACCAAAAGTTCTTCTTCAAATCATGGTACATCTTCGTCGAACTAGGATGAATGGAGAACTTACTCTTATGAGCTTCATCTAGGATCAATCTCTTCAACCCCGTATCATTGGGTACACACATACTTTGCTTGAAAAGAAGAATTTCATCAGATACTCGAACGAAATCAGGAAGATATTCATTGGATTTCAACTCTACATCAGTCCACTGAGCTTGTCGAATCCTTTCCCATAAATCATTCTCAACACTCAGGTTACTAAAGAACACACCTGCTATAGTCCATTCAAACTAGAAATCAAGGTTCTAGAATTTCTCCATTAAGTCATATTCTAGCACCATTAGCTATGCGACCTAAATCTCTTTTCTACTCAATGCATCTGCCACCTTGGTAGCCTTTCTGGAATGATACTTCAGCTCGAAGTCATAATCCTTTAGATATTCCATCCATATCCACTAATACATATTTAGTTCCTTCTGATCAAAGAGGTATTTCAAGCTCTTATGGTCGCTGACATCTCGAAATGAACTCCATACAAATAGTGTCGCCACACCTTAAGTGCGAAAACAATGATAGCAAGTTCAAGGTTATGGGTATGATAGTTCTCTTCATGAGGTCTCAACTGCTGAGATGCATAAGCTACAACTTACCTATCTTGCATCAACACTCCACCCAATCCCTTCTTCGAGGCGTCACAAAAAACCTCGTAGGATTGATTCAGATCTGGAATTACCAACACTTGAGTAGTAGTCAACTTTTTCTTCAACCTCTAAAAACTCTTTTCACATTCCGAATCCCAACTGAAGAAAACTTCCTTCCTTTTAAGTCTTGTCAATGGTAACACCAACTTGGAAAACCCCATAATGAACCTCCGATAGTAACCTGCCAAGCTCAAGAAACTTCAAACTTTAGATGCATTCTTAGGTCATTCTCAATTCACCACAACTTCCACCTTGGAGGGATCCATGACTACACCTCCTCCAGATATAACATGACCAAGAAACTTCACTTTGGACATCCAAAAATCACACTTACTAAACTCTATGAACAACCGCTTCTCTCGAAGGATAGTTAACATAATCCTCAAGTGTTCCACATGTTATTTAAGAGTTTGGGAGTAAATCAATATGTCATCTATAAATATCACCATGAACTGGTCCAAATAAGGTTGGAACACCTGGTTCATGTAATTCATAAAGACAACAATAGCATTAGTTACTCCAAACGGCATAACCAAGAATTGATAATGGTCATACCACATCCTGAAAGCGGTCTTAGGTGTATCCAAACTCCTTAACCGAATTTGATGGTACCCTGACCTGAGATAAATCTTTGAGAACACACAAGCTCTTTTCAACTGATTTAGTAGGTCATCAACTCATGGCAAAGGATACTTGTTCTTTATAGTAACCTTGTTCAATTGGCAGTAGTCAATGCACAACCACATACTATTGTCTTTCTTCTTAACTAACGAAACCGGAACTCCCCAAAGAGAAACAATGGGCCTAATGAAATTCTTTTCTAGCAACTCTTCCAACTAGTTCTTCAATTCCCTTAACTCGACCGTAGACATTCAATATGGAGCAATAGAAACCGAAGTAGTTTTTGGAACAAGATCAATAAAGAACTCTGCTTCCCTTTCTGGTGGGAGAGAAGTGACATCCCCAGGAAAGATTTCAGAAAATTCACACATAACGGGAATTTCTAACACATTCGTCCTATCTTATGAATCCGTAGTGAGAATCAAAAGAAATGATTTCTCTTGTGCAAACAGATGATTGGCCATATTAATTGTACCTTCAACCAGCCTATCAATCATGTCAATTGGGGTAGTCTCTTCAGCAGGAATAAATATGGCCTTTTCCTTACAACTGATATACACTGAATTGTCGGATAACTAATATATTACCAATATCATGTCGATCTTCTTGAGTGGTATGCAAATAAAATCAATTAATAATTCACGACCTTTAAAATAAACAGAACAATTCCTACAGACCAACTAAGCTTGAACAATGTCATCCGTAGCAGAAGAAATAACCATTAGGTTAGGAAGAGTAATAACTTGAAACCCAAATCGGTGCACACACTTGTTAGAGATAAAAGAATGAGTGACTTCACTGTCCACTAACACAAATAAAGTTTGTTTATTCATAAAACACGTACCAACAACAAGATTTGTGTTACCCTTAGCCTTTACAGAATCTAAGGTATAAACTCGACCCATAGCTTTTCCTGGAGCACTCTGAACCAAATAATCTCTTGCCATGTGACTTGGAGCCTCACACTTGAAACACCTCAACTGACTTGACCTATAACTCCCATAATTCCTTCCTTTACGCTTATCACACTAAGGTGGTAGGGCTGACTGATCACCATAAGTCTGCTTCCTCTTTGATGGAAAGTTTATGGGTTTCTGATACTGAAACAATCTCCATTGCTCATTGTATCCTGACTTGTTTTGCTCTCTTTCCTCACGAATCCTCTTCAAGTTGTTCTTGATCATATAGCATTGCCTTAAACATTCAACATAAGTGGTAAATTCCCTCTGAGAAACACTGTGCATAATGTCTACCCTTAGCCCAAACAATAATTGATTTATCTTTCAAAGCTCATCTGGTGGATAAATTACCTGTCTAGAATAGGCAGCAATGTCCTCAAATTTCTCAATATATTCTGATACATACATGTTTCCTTGCTTGAACTGCTGAAACTCATGCTCCTTTTATGCATGCAGACATGTATGATAATACTTTTCAAGAAAGTCATCTTGAAATGTTGCCAATCCTTTAGAAGCATCTGAGAATTCAAATAGGCAGATACAATATCCCACCACCTACTAGTCGGTCTTTTCATCATTTGGGCCAGAAAGATTACTTTCTCCTCTCTAGTACAACATATGGTCTATAGCACTCTTTCCATACCAGATAACCAACCATGAGACGTTATTGAGTCTAAGCCACCAAGAAACTCGGGTGGTTTCATTATGAAGAATGCACAAAAGTTTGACCCTGTTTCATTTTGTGGAACTGGATGGGGTTGAGGTTGTCCCTACCTCTCCTACATCATATGCATCCTCAACTGACTCTATTGTTACATCTGTTGCAGTATCTGAGGCCATGGTACCTCCGCATAGTCCTAGGCCTTCTAGGACATCTGTGTTTATCATCCATTTCCCTGTTTGTCCTACACATGAAATTAAGTTGATTAGGCTCAATTCCATAAGTAAGATATAAGGAATCATGCTGAAAATTACACATATGAGGCAGAGTTGAATGGGATTATGATGTTTCATGGATAAGCCGAGAATCGACTTGCTCTGATACCAATTGTAACACTCCATACATATATGTCTAGAATAATACATAGTGGTGTTATAAATATGGTACATGAAAGTCATACATAAGCAGTAAAATTAACATAAGTATTAGTACAAGGAACAAAAGCCAAATTTGTCATGGAAAAAAATACAACATCAAGAGTACTAATATAGAAACTCTAGAAGAATAATTCTAAGGAGATCAAAACACAACGGGTGATATGTCACAGAAACATCCCGAAGCTAACTAAGACATTTTACCTTCGCCTTTGTCCTGCCTTGAGAAACTTGAAAAAGATTGAAAATATTGGGGTGAGATTACTAAATCTCAGTGAGTTCCCTATCTTATGGGTCCAATCGGCTCTACAAGGTGCATAATCATATATAGATAAACCATTGATCTGAGGTTTATTTACTTACCAATTCAGGAATGCACAAATATCACATAACATCAATTAGAAGTCCCTTAACTACCCAATTCCAAAATCACGAACTCATATCAAAGCTAGCACAACCATTTATGCATAATTGTACCCTTGTATGAGAGAATCCCAGAGTAGTGTACGCCTCATACTAAGCCACACAATCTCACCCTTGATGAGTAACCAAGTTCCTAAGGTCAAGAGACTTACATAAGCTTATCGCATGATGAGTCAGATGAGTAACCAAGTGATTTACGCCTAAGTGGATACATAAGCCCATTCGTGATGAGTAACCAAGTACCATTACATATATGGCGACACGAGCCCATCAATCATCAATACGCAAGCAAGTTACCTGCAAGTGCAAAAACACTTACATACAAGCCCACCGGGCGATAACACTGATGAGTAACCGCGTGATTTATGCCTAAGTGGCTACACAAGCCTGCTAGTGGTGAGTAACAAAGTGACATTGCCTATGTGACGACATGAACCCACCATACCAATAATCTAGGTGAGCCAAGTGAGTGTACGCCTCGTCAGGCCCCACTAGCTCATCATATCGATAGCTCAGGTGTGTTAACGGCAAGTAAATTACAATCTAGTAATACAGGCTCACTCTGCATTCTAGCATATCCAAACAAATCATGTTTGAACATTCAACAAAAAAAAACGGAAAATGGGAAAATTGGAAAGATACCATAGTATCCACTAAGTTATAGTTCTCAAAGTCAGCTTCACAACACAAAAGACGAAACTCCATTTCGAGTTACGTAACTCAAGTTACGAAGAAAATAGTTTTTGAACAAAAATCCGCTTCATGATTCGAATCAAGTGTAAGCTTTAATTCAAAGCAATTAAGTAAGTGGCGAGTCAGCATGCTATGATTTGAATAAAGTGTACAATTTGATTCAAATCAAATCAGCTAGTGGCAAACAATAGGCTATGATTCGAATCAATCCAGTCAGTGCAATTTTGTGATTTGAAACAATTTAACTAGAGGCCAGCCAAAAAGGCTTATGATTCGAATCAGAATCTCTCTAATTCGAATCAAACCTGTTAAATTCTAGATTTTTTTAATTTATATTTTTCATGATTTTCTCAATCTAATCTAAAGGTAAACACACACAATTCAAACCCTAATGAGGTTAACATGTTAGAACAAGTCATGGATCAAACATACATCAACATTTAAGGCATTTTCATGGAAATCTTCTCACAACCACTTACATGATTCATGATGATCTAAGAGTATCTATTCCAATTAGAGTTGTTATACAAACCATTTCATTTCTTACATGCAACAATCATATCATGAATAAGAACCTTATTTCAACATGCATGTATGAATTATGACACCTTTGGAACATAGAATCTAGTAGATGCCATGCTTTATGAAATATCTCATAAACCCTTACCCCTCAACATGCAATCCGGACAAATTCCCCAAGATCATATCTAAGGTCTCACCTGGATTACTCAAAATTGATGCTGAAAGAAGAGGAAATTAGAGGCTTGAAGTTGGTATTGATGCATGCAAAGTGATGAAGTTGAAGTTGATTGCCTTTCCTTCTCCTCTTGCTTCCATGTTTCCACCCTTCCTCTCACTCTCCATAATTTCTATTTTTTTGGAAAGGCAAGAATGAGGAGAAAAACAAGTTACACATACCCCAAATTTCATTTAAGAGGTTACATGACCATACTGCCCATTGTCTTCCTAATTGGCTCAATTTCTAAAGGATTGCGAATTAGTAGAAATTAATACCACTAGTCTCCCAACTAATTACATTAATAAAACATTAGCGCGTTAATAAGTTGGTAGTTGTACTGGGGTGTTAGATTAGTCTTCCTTCCAAACGATAGATTGAAACGATTAATCTTCTTTCTAAACAATAACTTGAAGTAGTTAGTCCCAAGTTATATCGAGATTTTACATGGGCTTATCTCGAACCAAGGTGAGATTTTAAACTGAGTTGAACTCATGAACCAAATCAGAGTTTTGAATAGGTTGACCACGGACCATTGAGATTTTATATCAGACTTATCATAAACCGATGCAAACTTTTAACTAGAATGAGCTCACAAACCGAACTTAGGTTTTTATCCGGATCACCACAAACTAAGTTGAGATTTTATATCGGGTTGATCTCAAACCAATGAAAACTTTTGAATGGGCTGAGCTTACGAACTGAACTAACGACTTAGAATCTAAATCCCCAAACCAAATCTTTTAAAGGATTTATATTTGAACCCAAAAAAACAATCCCTTACGGATAAATTATTCAACCAAGGTAAAAATGTTCCTAGGTGAATTTACAATACTACCTTCTAGAATTACAAAGATGTCTCACTAAACAAAAGAACTTTCTCAGAAGTACTACGACTAAATACAAGTGAGTGAAAGTTGAAAAATATTTTTAGAGAGAGTTTGACGTGAAAGATAAATTAATCAAAATTCTAGATGTGAAAATATGGAGGAAGGGACCTCTATTTATAGGTCAGAGGGTGGCACCAAAAAGGAAAATTTATTAGACCAAAATCAATGTGCCAATTGATTGGCATCTTGTTCCAAACGATTTCAAAAGGAATGATATGATATATATTATTTGTCGTTCACTAAGACACTATCCTAAACGATTAGGGACAACTTTTACACTGACCTAATCAATTGGGCATATGTGTCAATCGATTGGACAATATAAATTTTACCCAAATCATTTAGACAATTCCTAATTCAACTGACACAACTTCAATTTTTTTATAGAAATAGTTCTTTGAGAAAAATAGGCTTTAAAACATGTTTTTAGCGTGTGTGTGATTTAGTCGTATAACTTTACGAGCAAATGCCTTTTTCTTTTACAATACTGTTCACTCAGAAGCGATAGGGCGAACTTTCACATTTATTCTTTTTCATACTTTGAAGTTTCAAGACCTGTCAAGTAATCATATATTATAGACACTTGCTTGAATTTTACTTGGATATGAGGTTTTGAGTTATATTCCACTTAGGTGCCATTATCAGTGGATGTTTGTAGTGATCATTAAACCCATGGAACCCTACTTAGTCTGCTTGTATCTTTAACTGATTTTTATGTCTTATATTTAGTTGTCATCATTAACGGCATAGTCATTATTAAGAACATAAAAAACCTCCATAACCTGCAAAATATGATTCCACACTTAATAGTCAATTATTATTATTATTATTATTAGTATTATTATTATTATAATTATTATTATTATTATTATTAATTTATTCTTTTTTTAATAAAGTGATACTAATTAAGCTTTAGTATTAGATCTGTAAGTTGATTGCTATATGACAATATTATATTTTGATTAATTACTATAATCAATATAAAGTGATTAACTACATCAAACACGACTTTAAATTAATGACACTGCTTCCATAATCAGATATAGGAGCAGAAAAAAGAATCATTATATTATAAGATGATGAGAATCTAACATACAATCTACTATCAGGCCAATACCAAATTTTGAATCAGAAACAAGAGATTATCCCCAAAATATTAAGCGTACAACATACAGTGACAAATGGTATATTATCCTAAAAATCACTTAAGTAGAAGGAGACCACGAGGCAAACTCAAAATCATTAAACATACTAGAAAAAAGAACCATTGATGGAGGAGATGAGGAGAACGAAGATGAAGAGAACAAAGATGGGTCGAGTGTGAATGAAAAAAGAACAATGGTTTTTCGAACGAGGGAGAATGTAGAATATGAGGAGATGGGTTGCATATTTATCGTTTAAAGAAAACATTCTTGAATGGAGAACGTGTCTTTTATTTCACGGTTTAGAAAACCAACCACAAAAGAAATTACCGGTATGAGTTGCGGAACAATTTTCTCTCTTTAAGACGTTTCTCTCCAGGATAAAATAGCCTAATTTAATCATACGATCACTACTTGCATGGTATGTGATCGTTTCAGGAATACACCTTTTGATAGTGTTGAACTACTCGATCAAGGTGTGAAAATCACTTGTAATATCTGGATAAGTCTGTTGAACTACTCGAAAACAGAAAAGAAAAATATAGATGAAGTGAATATGGGAGAGAAGAGAGAGACTCCAGATTGTAAAATTTGGTGTGAATTGCAAGTGATGGCAAAGACGATATTTATAGCTGACGAACGAACCCGAATGGCGAAAAGTAGCAAATATTCACTTGGTCAACAATTCATTTGTTAACTCTTGGAGGGCAAACAAACTCAGTCAAAACTAGGTTAAGAATGAGTTTCTGTAAAGGACATGTCACCTTCGTATTAATTAATTAATTAATATTAATTAATTTCCATTTTTTAATTAATTAATAATAATTAATTTTCATCGAATTAGTTAAATTCATTTAATTAATTTTTCATCAATTTGGGTTCCAAAAAGTTAAATGGTCAAGACCCAAGCCCAAGTTCGGACCGGACCGAACCGAGCCGAGCTAGCCGATCGGACGGACAACGGCTGCACGCGCGTGTGTGATTGTGGCTTGATGGTGTATCCTCACTCCTTTTCAAATTTGGGTACCCCTTGGGGCCCAACCCAATTTTCCCACTTGGAATATATATAAGCACTATTAATATGTGTTGTCCTTCCTATGCGGGACTAACATATTTTTTTCTCAAATTCACTTCCGTTCATACTAGATCTTACTTGTGCTCATTTACTATCAATTTAATGTAAATTAATTCTTCCAAGTTCTTACTCCAAATTTCATCACTCCAAGAATTCCAACAATCCCCCACTTGAATTTAAGAATGTAATTTTAGAAGTAACATCAAACGTTTCTAAGATTATGCATAACCAAAGGTGTCTACCACTTAAACCTCCGCGTAACAGGTAGGAATCTGATTCAACAAGAGTGACACAATTGTCTTGAACTCTATATCATACATCAAACTCACACGCAACCTTTTCTATGTATTCTAATAGTCCGTGCTTTAATAGCCTTGCACGTGTATCCTGGTTTAGTGAAGGCTCTAGGATTCTGCCTTAGAATTCCACAGGAAACGATCTAAGTTACACAATCACATATGTGAGTCTGTCAAGAGTACTCTTGTAGCCTAGGTACGCCCTCATACAGATTATAGATTTCATTAAGAGTTTCTATTATTTCATCATCTTCTCGCTTCAGGAGTCATGCTTATCTCATTTACTCTAGCATGATCACCTCATATGGCTAACAACTTATTATTATCCCTTGAACTCATTTCTTGGGATCTCCAATCATTTAGGTCGGGTTACCATCATGAGCAAATTATTTTTCTATAGGCATTATTCCCATCTTATTGGATGTATTATAGACTCTCTCTCTAGCTAATCCTTTCGTCAAAGGATCTGCTAAATTTTCATCAGTTTGTACATGACACTCTTACAAGTCCTTTAGATATACAGTCTCTAACAATGATGTGCTTTCTTTTAATTTGACATCTTTTACCATTATAATAATGACTCTTAATTTTTACAATAGTCGCGGTACTATCGTAGTGGATCAACATAGTTGTCATCGATTTTTCTCACACAGGTATCTCAGATAGCAAGCATCTTAACCAACTTGCTTAGTAGTCGCTAATGATATCATCTTAGACTCCATCGTAGACTGAGCCAGGATAATCCGTTTCTTTGATTTCCAAGATATAACTCCTCCGACTATATTGAATATATAGCCACTAGTTGCTTTGGAATCATATGATAAGGTATTCCAATATGCACCATTGTATCCTTCAAGTGAAACAGGAAATATCTTATAATACAAACCGAGATTTACAGTTTTTTTTAAGATACCGCATGACTCATTCAATAGCTTGCCAATGCTCATTACTCGGTCTACTAGTAAACTTGCACAACAATCATATGACATATGCAATGTCGGGTCTAGTACAATCAATGACATACCTAATACTGCCAATGATACTAAATACTCTGTTTGTTTGACACTTTCACCAGTGTTCTTAAACAGTTTCAAGCTTGGATCGTATGGTGTGCTCCCAGGTCTACAATCAAAGTAATTATATTTCTTTAAGATCTTTTCCACATAGTGTGTTTGATCCAAAGAAATTCCTTGCTTAGATCTCGTGATCTTGATACTAAGAATCACGTTTGCTTCTCTGAGGAATTTCATATCAAAGTTTTTGCCCAACAATGATCTCACTTCATTAACGGTCTTAATGTTTGATCCAAATATGAGTATATTGTCTACATAGAGACATACGATAGTGCAAATGCGATTATCAGATTTATAATAAACACATTTGTCACTTTCATTCACTTTTTACCCATTCGATATCATTAAGTTATCAAACTTTTTATGCCATTGATTTGGATATTGTTTTAGACCATATAGAGACTTGTCTAACTTAGATTCTTTATTTTCTTGTCCATGAATCACAAACACTTATGGTTGTTCTATATAGATTTCTTCTTCTAAGTCACCATTTAAAAAGGCTGTCTTTACATCTATTTGGTGTACTATTAAGTTATAAATAACATAAATTAAAATTAGTATCCTAATGGATGTAATTCTAGTGACTTGAGAAAAAGTGTTAAAGAAATCTATATTTTCTCTTTTCCTAAAACCTTTGGCTACAAGGCGAGTGATCAGTGCATTTTGATGCACATTCTTCTACTATTATTCTTAGACAACTCTATAGTTTATTCTATTATTTTTACTCTTTTATGTGTTTTTATATTTAAGTTTATTTATTCCTTTATTTTATTTTCGTACTTTATTTTCAGCTTAAATAGTTATTTGATACCTTATCATTGTGCAGATCATAACCTGAGCTACGAGAATCGGATTACGCGTTCTAATAGGCGTTGGAAAGCTGAGTGGTTAAGCTAAAAGTTTTATGTTGAAGTCAGAAGTTGATTCAGAGTGAAGAAGGGTCTAACAATTCATTTTAGTTCCAGACTTAAGAAAATACTTAGTTTTTGGGCCGGTTTTGTATTTTTTTTCGGGTCGGTTGGTATTAGGCAAGAATTCCATTGGTCTATTTAAACAGCTTAGTAGTTTTAGGATTTATCATTCAACATTCATGAAATAGAGAATAGGGCATACGAATACCATGAAAAGCTATTTCCCAAAGAGTTGATCTGCGTATTCGAATTCCACTTTGAGATTTTTATTAATTTCAGTTTAATTTCGACTTCTTTTCAATTCTTCCTATAAACTCATTTGCTTAATTCAATTGTTTTTTATATGATATAGTTGATTAAATTCGATTATTTGTATGATCCTTAACTATAATCATGTTAGCGTAGCTTTTTCGTTATCATGTTTGATTAAGTCGCGTTTGCTTAATCCACGTCTGCTTAAATCCGTTCGCTTATTTCGAAAATTAGGAATATACGTCATATAATACCAATTGCGCTTGTCAGCGGGATTTAGCAACTCTTACTCGTTTACTTCGGTGAAGTTGCGTTTTTAATTCGTTGTTGCTTTCAGTGCTTCTCATCACATGAATCTGATTCGATTCAGTGCCCGCACTGTTTCTCGATTCGAAAGGAAATTTATCTTCATAGAATTCAACATCAATCGATTCTATGGTCACATTAGCATTTTGGTCATAACACCTATATGCTTTACTGTTTACTACATACCCAATGAATACATACTCATAGGCTTTACTAGCGAGTTTGACTCGCTTCGGATCCAGATTTCTGACACAAACCAGACAATCCCAGATTCTTAAATAAGACAAGTTTGATTGTCTTTTCTTTAATATCTCATAAGAAGAGATCTTGCTTTTGACTTGAGAACTCTATTCAAAACATAACAAACAGTTAACAAAATTTCCCCCACCAGTGAGGAGTAACACCAGAATTTAACATAATTGCAACAACAAGTTCAAAGTTCTATTTTTTCTTTCTACTATAGCATTCATTTAAATAGGGTATGGTGCAGTCGTTTCATGTACTTTCATTTCATCATTTAATTTCTAATGGCTTCTTAATTACTAATTATAGATTAAAGGGTTAATTATTTTTTTAAAATCTCATCACTTAAAGTGCCGTAAAGTATTTGAAAAATGATCAAAATATCCTTTAGAGTAATTTTTTTACTTTACTCTTTAAGCTGCTAATTACATGATCCACAAACCACAATACATTTCTATTTCTCAATCACACTCAAACACTTTCAATCTATCATAATATCACAATTAATTTAAAAGAGTCGGAAAGTTGGATGATATCGAATGAGTGGCAAATGGCTGCCATGAACTCAAATATGCATGAGAATTATACAATACACTTAATTAAGAGCAAAAGACGAATGGAGTAATTTCCATCCCATTCATTCATTAAAATATATACTAGTATTACATATCAGATAGACAATAATATTATGGAGAAAGGTTGATTTATCCTTATTATACACTTATTTCATTGTAGCAGCTACAACTCAATTCACTTGACCCTCTACACACACCCATTGGCCCACAAAGATACCAATGCAGTTAATGTTGGGATTGATCTCAAGGAAGTGACTTTCAATTAAGTTGAACTTTTGAGTGATGCTGGAACAAGTTTCAGCTTCTCCCACAGCATGAATTGTGTCACATGTTGGGACTGCAGCTGCAAAATTTATACTATTACAGTTAAATAATGGTTTGCTATTATAAAAATGATTTATTTATACTCATTTGATCATTCAAAACATATATTATTTTTCAAAGCATATTAATCTCTAAATGTGTTTTGAAATTGATCAATTGCAAATTTACCATTTGGTGTTGATCGACTTTCAACGACAAACATCATAACGAGAATAAGTGAAAAAATGAGAGCAAAGCTTATGTTAGTAGACTTTGCCATTCTTCCAAATTCCAAACTCTTTCTAATTAATTATGTTATATGGTTCTAATGTCGTGAGTTGTGTTTTTAAGACTTGTTGGCTTCAGTTTATATATAGGAGGAAAAAATCCAAATGGCGTTGGATTTTAACAAGAATGCCGGCTTGGGCAGCATATTGGATATATTTTAGGGCATTGGATTGGATATATTATATGAATTTATCTCATTCCTCTCTTGTATATCTTGTGACTGTATTTGGCACAAGAAATCGACTTTTTTTGAGATATTTTGGTCATAATAATCGAGAACGGTTTGACACAGTGAGATCTTGCCCTAAATGTTACAGGTAATAATAAGTTGTAATAAAAAATTTATTCTCTTCAGGCTCAATTATAAATAAAATTATCCAATTCCACATTTTTTAAATAACAGTGTATTGAATTTTGTTTTGTTGTTTTCATGAGAAAAAAAAGAAATATATTTATTAATAGTAACATAAATTGTTTTAATTATATTTTGTCGAGGCAACCAAAGATTTCTTGTGGAACAAACTCACCAAGATCAGTTAACAATGGTGGAACTAAGGCTTTGTGCAAGTGATGTAATTTTGCAATGTATTCATTAATTGATCAAAACAAAATTTACAGCATTTAGAGCTTGTTGGTTAATCAATCAAACAAACTACTAATTACTTGTTAGTTGGTTACCTAGTCCCTTAAACTACTAATTACTTGTTAGTTTGTTGGTTTAAGTCTCTAACAATATAATACTTAATGTCTAATAACTAGATATATTGTGTTTAGACATATAATGTCCGTTGCACGTCATTTGTTAGGCAGCGCATGATTACATTTCATGACGAAGATTTTGTCTCATTTATTGAAAAACGAAGGTCAAATGACTTGAAACGCGTTGTATATTATTTTTTTTAAAGAAACTTTATCTTTCACCTTGATTTTTTAGGAAAACCGGTGTAAAATATTTTTCACTGTTTGAGTTTAGATTCCCAACTCCGGCAATTTTATGTTTTATTTACAATTAAAAATGTGTTTTTATTTTTTATACATTTTACATTGGATATTATCCATCGGTTGTTGAAGAAAATCGATGGATAATATTATATTCATCTCACTTCTAATGATCAATATGTAATCAACATAGAGATAAAGGAATATCACAATATTCTCACACAACTTTGTTTACAAACATTTGTCACAAGAATTAGGTGAAGAATGTTTTTAGATAATCATGCATGATTATGCAAGAAGGTTTTTATATGAAGCAAGAGATGAAATTCTGAGCAATTTAAAGTAATATAGTATGAATTGCAATGAGTACTTAGTTATGTTCACTTGTCTCAAATCTTCACTTGAATTTCTATGTTCAACCTTCTTGATCAACTTCATCATTAATGTGCATGACACTTTTGATCATTTTTACTTTAATAATCTTTGTCTTTATCAAAATTGAACTAGATATAAGATGTATTTCTGACAATTTCCCCCTTTTTATAATGACAAAATATTTGAATTTATATTGTGATAATGATTGAAAAATATCCCTTAAGTTGTGTGTCTCTACATTAATTGGTGAATCTTGCAATCATAAAGTCAAACTTTTAATGTCACTGTGACGGTACTTGTTTTAATCCATAAAGGATTTAACAAGCTTGCACACCTTTAGTTCATTACTAGAAAGTACATAACCTTTCAATTGCTCCATATAAATCTCCTCACCGAGATATTTATTTAAGAATATTATTTTCACATATATTTGATGAACTATAAGGTTATCCAAAGAAGCTAATGCAAACGATACTCTAATTTTTTTCGTGCTTGCTACTAACGCATATGTGTCACAATAATCAACACATTCCTTTTGTCTAAAATCCTTGATTACTAATCTATCATTGTAGGTGTTTAAAGTATCATCACTATGATACTTCCTTCTAAACACCCACTTGCATCCAATGGATCTTGATCCTTTAAGTAAATCGACAAGTTTCCAAGTATGGTTTGATATTATTGAATCTATTTTGTCTTAGATAACATCATGCCAAAGGATGAGACCCTTGCAACCTTTTAGACTCATGCTGGTTCAGATAAATCATTTTACTTCAGTGTTAACCGGTTTGTTGTAACCAGTTACACCTTGTAACATTTAAAAAAACAAAGTTCACGTACCTATAACTGATTACTGTAACCGGTTAGACCAGTTATAAAAATGCCAAATACTTGTTTTTATGATTCTGAACCAAAGTTAAAATATTTTAATGATGCGAAAAAGGTTTGAGATGAATATGCATTATATATTCTGAGCCATTAAGATATATATATATATATATATATATATATATATATATATATATATATATATATATATATATATATATATATATATATATATATATATATATATATATATATATATATATATATATATATATATATATATTATATATATATATATATATATATATATATATATATATATATATATATATATATATATATATATATATATATAAAAATATGAATTTTAATGTATACTTGATTCTTTCCTTTGATTTCCAAAGCTTATGATCACTTGAACTTGATTGTGCTAGCCTTCAAGCTTTGTCTTTTGTTTTTACGTTATATTCTGAGCCATTAAGATATATATATATATATATATATATATATATATATATATATATATATATATATATATATATATATATATATATATATATATATATATATATTATATATATATATTATATATATATATATATATATATATATATATATATATATATATATATATATATATATATATATAATATGAATTTTAATGCATACTTGATTTTTTCCTTTGATTTCCAAAGCTTATGATCACTTGAACTTGATTGTGCTAGCCTTCAAGCTTTGTCTTTTTTTTTTTACGTGTTTATCTTTAGTGAAATTGTTTTTATGGGGTAAATATTATTTGTATCGTCTCCACATGGATTAGTGTGATATCACTGTCGTTCAACACTTAATAAGATTTTAAAGAAAAATTCGTAAGTGTTTTTTATCATGCAAAGTATTGAGTTGTAACAACGGTAAATATTTAGAAATTAATAAGTAGAAAAACATGTCAGGATTAGATTTCATTAACTTATTTCATATGTATTCTACTAATCTAGTACGTGAACATAGTTATTCAACGCTATTATCATGTATCACTCTTCGACACCGCTTATGTCTAACCGATGACATGGGTTTTATTGTATTGTTTAATCAATGATCTGTCTACCTATTTGAAGGTGTGAAACACAAGAAAGTGTGTGTGTGTGTGGGGGGGGGGGGGGGGGGTCGTATTGGGTTTTACAAGCAAAATCTTTTTCCAAAATAAAAACACCACTAACAAGATAATAACAAAGAGATAAAAACACAATGATTTTTATCCTGGTTTGCTTGAACTCAAAGTTAATCCAGCCCACCCGCCAATGTGATTTTGCCTTATACATAAAGACGTAATCCACTATAATCAACATATTACAATAAACACAATGAATAACCTTCATTGTCTTCTCAAGGATCCAACTAAACCTTAGTCTCCTTAAGGATTCAAAAAGAACAACTTTCTCTGTCTTCTCAAGAATAACCTCCTTAAGGACTCAAACAAATAGTTTGAAGAATATTTAGTGTGTTACAAGATGCTTCTACACAAGCAGATTTTACACAAATAAATGACAAACACTTAAAGAAATATGTATACAAAGAATGATAGCTTTTCACAAAGAAAAATAGTTTGTCAAAATATTTGTGCAATCAACGTTTTCTTTAAGTCTACAATGCATGCTTATATATCATAAGCATACGACCGTTGGAGGGCAAAATAGGTAAAGCTCATTTGAGCGGATGTCCACTGTTGGATGGAAAAGGAATGATACTGTGTACTGTCATTTCGCCCAAAAATTCAGTGACAGGTGTGATGTATAGTACTATCCTTGCCCATGAAATCAGGTAGTGGAAATGTGGTTCGATTTGTATCATGTACTATTTGATCACGTTCCCGTTGTGATCTTATCTTCAAATTCATTGGTTTATGATGAAAGATGATCGAAGCATGAAGTGAAGAAGTAGAGAGTTGGATTCAGAAACTTCAGAAATTTGGGTCAGAACCTTGACAGTGTTAGTAATCTGGCTTGAGGTCTTCAGTATCTTCAGAATATTCAGAGTCTTTAGAATCCTCAGTCAGAAACTTTATAACTTCAATTATCTGGCTTGAGATCTTCAGAATCTTCATCTTCATAACACAACTTAAGAAGCCTGTCATTCTTCAGAAGTTTGGTTATCAGAGTTACGTCTAGAAGCATGAATTTGGAGAATATTGCAGCAACAACGTAGAGTCTCCTCAGAAGCTTTTAATGAGTGAAACAACTCAAAAGCATAAAGAACATTGCAGTAGCAATAATGACGTCTTTCAGAACTTCTAATAATTTATGCATAAGCGGATTTAGAGGCACATAGTTCAGAAACTGATGATGTTGCACATCATATGATCAGAATCATAACTGGTTGTTAAAGCTACACAATAACAAACCATTAGGGTACCAAAGTTGTTCTCACACAAATACAATATTGTTATCATCAAAACTCAAGGTATTGATGTAGAACTAAATCTTGTTCTAACAATCTCCCCCTTTTTGATGATGACAAAACATGTAATTTGATGAACAACTTTGTACAGGGTAATCACAAAAGAATACATCTTACAGAAGCACAAAGCTCCCCCTGAGATGTGTAATCCTATAAAGATAAAATCAGAATGAAAGAACACTTTTCTGATTAACCTTTTTGAAGTACTAGAGTGAATATTCAGTCAGAATTTGATTTATCTTCAGAAGTTAGTTGATATTATCCAGAACACTAGTTGATAACATCATCATTTTGATAGGCTTCACTTCAGAAGCTTTTAAAGGAGCAGGTTTTATGATTTGAACCTTGACTTTTCAAGTCAGATTACGTTAGAAGAAAAACTCTCTTATCAGAAATATCATATTCAGAACTATTCTGATTCTTGAGAAAATAACCCTGTAGAGAACACTTAACAAACTCTTTTTCAAAGTATTTGTT
This sequence comes from Lathyrus oleraceus, assembly GCF_024323335.1. Classification (NCBI taxonomy): domain Eukaryota; kingdom Viridiplantae; phylum Streptophyta; class Magnoliopsida; order Fabales; family Fabaceae; genus Lathyrus; species Lathyrus oleraceus. The sequence continues at coordinate 188,371,229 of NC_066585.1, forward strand.
AGCAGAAGCATTAAACAATGTTTGAGTTTTAGTTAAGAAAATTAGATATCAAAATAAATTATAATTCTTCCCCTTTAGAATGTTATGTTTTTCTCCCCCTTTGTTGTCAATCAAAAAAATAAAAGACAAAAAATAAATAAAGAGAAATAAAACATGTTTCATTGATTGAAATGGCAACAGGCATTGCAGAGTACAACAAAGGAAAATTTTCAAGAAAGTAAAAAAATAAAAACTAAGGGTTCCGGAGAGGAGGTAGAGGAGGAGGAGGAAGCCTTGAGAGAATCAGTTGGAACATGAGATGTTTCTTATCCAAACGGTCATTGACCTTTGCATTATCAGCTTTGATCTGCTTGATTGTCCTCAGAAGAGACATTAGAATAGGCTAAAAGGCAGAAGCTTCTGAGACGACCATCTGAGAAGGAGCTTCTTCCATAACATTTATAGTTGGAGATTATGTTTGGAAGGTTATTATGCCCATGGATCGAAAGGACAAAACCTTAGGCAAATGGTCACAAAACGGGAAAGGGCCATTTTGAATTAGCCAAATATTTTTGAACAATGCCTATGAAGTCAAAGAGTTGGGTCTTGATAACCGAATCATAAAGATGAATGACAAGTATTTGAAAAAATACAATCCTATGCTGTAAGAAGTTCGAATAATGGAAGAATAATGTGTAAAAGCATAAAGCGAATATGGCGTTAATACAAAAAATTCCAAGCTGGTAATGTCATTACATATGAACCAAAAGAAGTTAAGAAACCAAAAAAACAGTTACATTCAGAAAGAAAACTCGGCTTGAATTTTTCAAAGCACGCCTGGGAAAACTTAATCCTTGCAACAAGTTTTGAGTCTTCAGTCTTGAGTACCTCGATCTCATTGTCCGAACGAAGAGCGGTTTCAGGCCAATGTTGGCCTCTATCAATGTTTTCTTTGGAAGAAGCTCATGCATAATTCTCTAGGTCAACTTTCTTTTTTTATAGATCTTTAATTTGCTTTGTTAGCTGCAGAATTTGTTTGTCATATACCAAGATTTGTTGGTCATAGGTTGAAATTTGGTCCTTGTCCTTCTGAGCCTGAGCCTTCGAGGGCGTAAACTCTTTTCTGAGATTGGGTGCTTAAGTTCCATTCTTTGGAAGCAACTTCGGTTTTTTGTTGAAGTTGCTTGGAGAATGCATGTCTCAGGCTTATGCTCTTGCAAACTTGTTCAAGGCCCAAAGTCCAATATGAACTAAATGAGTGATCCAGGAAAATATTTGGTTACCAAGATGGGTTAATAGTTTTTGAATTTCATACTCGATGGAATGATTATCTTCCATAATTTTTAAGAAATCCACATACAAAACCTTTGCTTGTAACTGTCGAACTAGCACGGTTACGGGGTCAACATCAACCTCGTCACCAGACGTGGCTGATGAACTGGAAGATCTCCCAGAAGAACTAGCCCCTCGACTCTTTACGAACCTCCTTAAAGCCTCTTCAGGGTTTCTGGCCCTGATGGCCATAGTCTCTTCTCGACTAAGAGAAGTGTTGGATGAAAAGTCATGTACCAAAGGGTGAGTGGCTGCAGTTGTAGCCTGGAAAGGATTTCCAGCACCCAATGATGGTTTTTCTTGGGTAATCTATGGTTGTTTTACAACAACGGTGTCACACCCACTGTCTCTTTAATCCCGTTCTTGTTATGGTTGGTCGATAAGCTCTGTATCTTGTGGAGTGTCGATGAAGTTGTTTAACTCCTTAAAATCTTGATATTTTTTAGTAGAAAGACTCCCATAGTTACTTAGACCCGAACTAGATTGTTGATTATCCTCTTCGACTGTGGGTTGTTCGTCAACTGCACCATCAACTAGGCTTATGAGCTTTGTTTGCTGGACCGATAGAGAGCTAGTGCCTTTTGGTGTAGAAAAGAGATGGTATTTTAGTCTGTAGACTGTTGGATGAAAGGGGAGAATTTGGTTGGTGCAGCTGTGTTGGAAAGTAGATTTTCCTGTAAAATAAGAAATGAGTATTCTTTCAAGACATGGATCTAAGAAAGAATTAAACAACGCAATTCTATCATTACCTTAAGGCTGGGGTTTGTGTCGTCCCTACCCTCATCAAGAGCAATGGGTTTTGTGCGCCTTGTCTTCCTCTCCCTGAGGAGGGTGTGTGGAGTTCTCTTTTCATCCTTGTCATTAACAATGATGGCAATTTCCTTCCTTTGTTCCTTTGGTGTTAAATGATGGGAATCGATTTATTCATTTTCTTCTTCTTTTTCTTGACTAGTTGGGATTCAGGAGCATCAATAAAGGGTTATTTCTTCTTAGCATGACTAGAGTCTGCATCTGCAGCTTTGTTTTCCAAGTCTTCCTAATGCTTAGTGGTAGCGTGGTGAGGAAACACCATGCCGTCAGCACTATCATCAGTCATCTCAACCTCTTTGGTTATGTCCCAAACTTACCTAAAAAATAAATGGAAATGTAAGCGCAATGAAGAGTAAGTGAGAAGAAAAGTAGAAGTAATCAAGCAATAGGTAATACACGTGTTTGTTAGTTATCAGGAGTAGCATTGGTTGTGCCCTTCTTAGTTTTCTTCTTCGGAGCAGTAGTGGAGGTACTACTTCCCCTTTTTCGTCTTTGGGAAATGATAAAAATAAAAAAGGTAAAAAAAACTAGATTTGTTTGAAAGAAAAAACACGTCTGCAAGGCGTACCTGTTTGGGCTCCTGCATAGGATCAGACCGATCAACTTCCATAGTTGCTTCCATTTGTTTTTTCTTCGACTCCTGGGCGGGAAGATGTGTAGCTGCAAACATTCTACATGAGCACGTAAAAGGCATAATAGAAAATCAAAATTTCCTAAGAATCTTGTAAGTCTCCTGCTAAGATGGGCGACAAAACTCACATTCTCAATGTGACATGAAGATGGAATTTATAATAAACCATGTGATATTTAGTCAAGACTACTCTATGACGAGGTTTTTTCAGTGCGTTATCTAATGTTGATATGTGTACCTGTACTCTTCTTGAACCGAGTCTGCACAGTTGAAAAAGAATCTGTCAAAAGCTGTATGATAATCAAAGGTACCACAGAATGAGCATGGTGATAATTCGACCATCATTCTTCAAATTCTTGTGTGTATAGATGGTTAACTTGAAATTTACAAGGAGTCAAAGTGGTGGTTTAGACATGGTGAGTAAATCCAGTTGTGTGTGGTATTCTTCATATGTATAAAGGGTGGTTGCTGTGAAGATTTCGGTTTTATGAAGAAAGAATGACTTGGGTAAAAATTGACAGAAATCAAATTGTCGCGCTACAAAGTTAGACTCATAGCTAACAAGGCCCAAACCTTTGTGTCCCACCATAATCAGGTAGACAAAATAGTTGGTTGGAGAAAAGATGACCAGATGTCAAGAGCTTCGTGGTAATGTTAATGAGAAAGACTGGGAAATTATCTTCTAAACCAGTTGGACCATGACATCAACTGACAAAGGGAGCCATGGATGGTTCAAAAAAATCATATTTCACAAAAATGATGACATACTTCTTAAATGCATATGCGATCGACAGACCAACATCTTCTGTTGTCAACAAGGCAAGCCTGGTGGCTTCAACCCGTCTTCCTTCAACCTGTTGCACTAAGGCATAAAGGATTTTAAACTTCAGAAAAGATTCAAATGTGGCATTAAGCCATAATTGAAGAAGCCATATATCGTCGGGGATTAGGAATTTGTATTATTGGTTTTAGATGGGCTTAAAATTAGAAGCAGCAAGCCTAAGAGCATCGTAGAGAGAGCCTGAGATTAGCTTGCTGAGATTAATTTTTCGCCTTTCATGAATTTGGATGGCCAAAGTTATCAATTTCTTGGCTACCTGTAAAGAGCTAGCTAGAACCAAAGACATAACAAGATAGCCAGAAGGTTAAGAAGACAATGTGCTCTTGATCCCTCCAAAACTGTCCTTTATTTTTCTCTACCTTATCTAACCATTCAATATAGACCTTATTGTTGGGGAGAAGGGAAAACATGGAAAACACGTCTAGGTGCACTCATGAACCCTAACTCGTAAGCTTTATCTTTAAAGATTATGGGTTCATGACTACGATAATAAGGAAAAACTTGCTCAGATGTTCAGGTTTCTCAGAAGCAAAGGATCTAGGAATGTGTAACATCCCAAAATTTTCAAATATAAATTAATACTTTCAATAATTTTTATGATTTATGGTTTATTCAAATATTTTATGCATAAGGAATCTAAAGTAATAATAAAATTACTAATTTTATTGAATTAATATACTTTAAATTTATTTTGTTTCTTCATCAAATAATATCTTTTTGATATAATAAATTATTTTACGAGTTTGTTTTTATTTTATAATTAATTTATTGTATGGTTTATTTTAATGCAATTTTTTTTAGAATTTATGTTTTTCCAATGTGTTAGCTTTAAATTGATTTTATTAAATATAAATACGTTCTTTAATCAACTTTGTGTGTAACCATAGTAAATTTATTTAGTTCTATTTTTGATAATTTAGAAAAGAGAAAAGGGGTGATGCACTGACGGTGTAAATTTATTTTAGACTGTCAACCAATGACGATCATGCATCCCGCCAAGTCAGACTGAAAATTTTAAAATACTGGTATGACATGGCGAAATGATATATTCTTAATGGATGATAGTGTAAAACTATTTTATGCATCACCATTAAATTCTTTAGAAAATATTGAGTTTTTTTAGTAATAAACAATTAATTTAATAATGAGGGCTAGAGGATTTGAGTTGGAATTAGTGCATGGTATATTATTTTGATATCTCTATAATTATTAAATGAATAAAAATATTGGTCGAATATTGCACTTATTTTTCAAAAATTCTTGATTCAACCTCTTGTATCTTTTATGTTATCTTTTATTTTTCTCCATTTGAATTGAAATCATATAATTGTATTATCTTTCTCTATAGAGAGATTTCTTAATATTCATTTTCTCTCTTGATTTTGAAAATCAATTAACAATTAATTGAAATTATTGTCATCTTGATTACTTATGTTTATTTTTCACTTTGGCGGAAATGGACGGGAAATATTTAAATTATTCTTTTTCTGTTTTCATGTTAGACAACAATCATTATTTGTTGATTAATTTCTTTCCGTTTTGCATCCTTTGGATTTTAATATTTTTCTAATAGTTCTTTCTTAATAAATAATTAATTAACCGGTTTAATTACTCTATATAAATGACTAGAAATTGTATATACTTAACGTATTTTTATATTTTTATGTATCTTTTACTTTATGTTTAAATTTCATCTTAGTGGTGAATGTTATACTTCCTTTTATGTATCAAATGTGTCATATAACATTCCATTTTCAATTTAGTTGATTTATTCATGAATTAATTGTGAATTAATGTATTTTAGTTGATTATAATATGTGGGATGCAGAAATAGGTTGAAATAAATAAGAAATATTTATGTTTATCTTGATAATTAAATAATAGGAGTTTATTTAATTAATTGAGTAAATAATATTGAAATAATAATATAATAAATAAAAAGGGGTGTGTGGAGAGATTTTGACGAAAGTGGTATAGTTGAGGGTAGTATAGGAAAAACATAGTAATGAGGAATATGGTGATTAGAAATAGTAGAGAAGTGGAGAAAAAACCAGTTTGCAATATTAAGTGAAAATTTTGGAAGAGAAAAAAGAAGGGCTAGGGCAAGCGGAAGGAGAAGAAGGGCTTAGGAGAAAAAGTTTAGTGATTCTTTCATCTTTGTGGAAATAATCAGGTAGGGGAATTATTCATCTATGAATGCTAAATCATAAAAGGGTAGAGAGATTTTCTTAACTTCCAATAGGGCTTGCTCTTAAATTGATGTTTTGATAAATTTTGATGAACCTTATGGGTGTTGTTGAAGATTGATTGACTTTTTATGAATTATAGGTTGATAATCAGGTAAGGGGAAAATTATTCATCTATGAGTGCTAAATCATGAAAGGATATAAATGTTTCCTTAACCTCCAATAGAGTTTGCTTTTAAATTATTGTTTTGATGAATTTTGAAGAACCTTAGGGATGTTGTTGAAGATTGATTAATTTTTGATGAATTGTATGTTGATAATTTTATTTTCACATCATTGAATTGAATTGCAATGATGTGTTATTATTACATTGGTGTGTACTTTAGTTTTGATGAAATTTTGGTGTTTTAGGGTATAAGTTTTGGTGATTAAATCAGGAGGGAAAACTGTAGTTGTGTCGATTTAATTATGTTTGATCCATTGGTGATGTTAAAATATGATTTAGAGAGTTTTTGGTGGATTAACTTGGGACTTGTATGAGATTTGAAGGGTTGGAAATGGTTCTGCAATCGTAACAGAGTTTTTTTTTAAATCCTTCAACTGCAATCGATTGCATTCATATTGCAATCGATTGGACTAGTGCAAATTTTGGAAAATATCCTTCAGTGCAATTGATTGCTTCCTTACTGCAATTGATTGCACCCTTACTGCAATTGATTGCACAGTGCAATTTTTTAGAAAATGTTTAAGTGACAATCGATTGCACCCTAACTGCAATCGATTGCACAGGACAATTATGAGAAATATATGTTTTCGAATTAGTTGACATATTCCGACGATTTTGGTCATAACTTTCATTTCGTAAGTCTGATTTAGATGTCGTTCGAAACGTTTGAAAGATGACATGTTGAACTACACAATGGAAGTGTCAGTTGGGATGATTAAACTAGGATTATGTGTGTACTATTGTTGTGTTTTTCATGATGATGTGATAAATCGTTTAGCGAAATGTTGAGTTTCCTTTGTTATGAATTAATGTGGTAAATTGCTAATATAACTGCAGGTCGTTTGATTGTTGTATTTTGATGACATGTGGGTTGAGATACATGGTTTCGATGTGAAAATATCATGTTGATGTTGTACAGGAAATTATGCAGTTGATATGATATCGTTTGTGTTGTTCAATTATTGTGGTGATGCAAACATTCATTCATGCATCATGAATTATTTGTTGTTGTGAAAGAGGTGGTTACAGGTTTCGATATTGGTGTTTGGTAATTGTCCCAAGCTTGATGTTGAAGCAGCTTGATTGGAACCTGGTTCATAATTGGAACCATTATTGAGATCGGTACCGCATGATATGAGTCTATAATGTTGTTGAGAGTCACATTGCATATTGATTGTGTATTGTTGTGAAATAGATGAAACTTGAGTACATATGTTGTGGTGTATAGTGGATTATGTTTGAATTGTATTGTATTTAATCTACTCTGATTGTTTATGCATAATTTATTATTTGAATATATTTCTCTCCCCTTCTGTTTGAATATTTCCTTTATATGGGCATCGAGCAGATACTCAAAAGTAGATATCGCTGAAGCAAGTGGAAGTTGGCTCTTGGAGTACTTCCTTAGTTTGTCATTTTAATTAGTGGTGTCTTGCTCTGATTATGTAACATCGCGTTAGGAATGTTTATTTTACTTATTACGTTGCTTATGTTGAAGTAAATATTGTTTTTGTTTTCATGGATATTCCAACTGATTCATTAGAGTTGATTGATATAACCCCTTTTATTTATGTTATGAAAGTTGAAGTTAAGACTAAATGTTACGAGATGTTATACCTTTATATAATTGTTTAATGATGATTCCGCTGCAATGATGCCCTAAGTGAAGGTGAGCATGCGATGACATGTTTTATGAGAAATAATGTAACCCGTGTTATGGAGCAGGATATGTTTGATGTGAGTGACCCCCTATGTGGTTGTAATTTTTATTAAATTATGTGATAGTTTGAATGCGGGGTTTTAGGGTGTTACATAGTGGTATTAGAGTAGGTTCGTCTGTCAGACCAGGTTTTGTAATGTTGTTTGTTCCCTAGTACGCGACATGTGTGTGAAATACTGTCGATGCTTGTTTGTTTTCCTAACCGTGTGTCTGCAAAATCGGGATTAAAACAAGTGGGGGATAAGCTTTTGCTTCTATGAGATGTTTCGGGTGTGGAATATTGGTTCGAAATATTGTTGATTGCAAGAGTGCAGATTATTGGATGAATCAATGTTGTTTCTTGAGTTGTTGATGAGGAAGATTTGAAGTTCATATCAACGATTTTGACAAATCAGTGTCATTTCTAGAGTTGGATGCTAGTGATGAGTGGTTTATGTCTGCTAAGAAAATGGATGAGCTCGTAAAGGATGACGTTACAGTATTTATGATATTATCTTCTATGAAGGTTGAAGGCAAGGCTGGAATTGGTGAGTGTAGCGGGGTATTCGTTACCATTAGAGATATTGACTAAATCTAAGGTAAACCATACAAGTCGAGTTGCCACCGCACTTCTATTTATCCAAGGGAATGGTCAGAAAGCGAACAAAAACCTAAAAGTTTTATCGAATCAAAAACTAGTAAAAATGTCAGAGATCTGGGTAAGGGGGTTGGTTATGCAATGGGAAGGTTTTAAGCACCCAAAACATCCTAGGTACTCCTAGGGAGCCCTTTTCATACTTGTTGTAAGGTTGGTGTTTTGTGAAAAATTTGTTTGTGCAAACATGATTGAAGAGATGAGAAGAGAATATACACGTTTATTTACATTTTGTGTTTGGATGGATAAACCCATTGCCTACGTACCATCTTTAAAAAGATTAGGATCAAAACCTCGTAGTTCAGGGTAAAAATCTCAAAAAATGAGTTGGTGAATTGATTGGTCCAAAAGCCTTAAGGTCTTTTGTTATCCAAGGGAGAAAACTCAACCTAAAACCACAAATCCACCATGTAAAGATAGCTTCAACATGCTAGTGAGGGGTTAACCCTATAATAAGCATGGAAGACTTATTGTCCATCACTAAGGATATAGGTGAGTATTACATCTACCTTAATGATAACTCAAACCTAATAGCTAAAGGTTATAAAAAATTTGCTTAAGAAAATGGCCATTGAAACCACAAAAAGACATTTGAATGGGTCATATTTATCAATGAAAAGTATGTACAAAATATGGTCAAAGTTGACTTAGAAATTCAATTCAAAATAAGTGTTATGAAAAGAAAGTTTGAAAATCAAAAGCATAAGGCTTAGGTTTCTAATGTTTGAAAAGTAGTGTTAAATGTTTGCACAAAAAGTTTTGGCTTGGGTTAGAGTGGAGGGAAGAAGAAGAATGGCTAAAGTCCTAATCATACAAGAGATAAGGGATAAGAAACAAGACCATAAATGGAGTTCCTCTCTTGAGATCATATTGATGATCCAAGTAGCTCCCATCCTTTGGAATATGCAAGCATAATAATAGTAAGTTCAAGCAAACAACACAATCACACAAGCTCCTTTGGAGATCCTCAAAGTGTCTTGTATCTTCCACTTTGGATGAACATGACAATGGTTCTTCAATTTGAGCTCTCATAGGATTCCTTAGCACAAAAGCACACACACATCAAAGAGTCTTATGAAGCAAATCAAGAATGGACAAGAGTGAGTTTAGAGGTTTGGTCCTTCTAATCCATCTTCAATCATTAAGGTCCTTTTTACTCCAATTTGCATAGTGTCATACCCCAAAATTTGCCCATTAATATTTCAAGACATTTTTCAAGGCATTCCGAATCATTTTTATGACACTGATCTCAAAGGAACGAAAGCCCAACTCGCGAACGGCCCGATCCAGAAAATGGCCCAAACTGGCCTGTTCGCTACACGCTCGCCTAGCGAACGTTACGTTCGCTACACGCTCGCCTAGCGAAGCAAACGTTCGCTACCAGCTCGCCTAGCGAAGCTGACAGACAACAAAAAATTTCGGGCTTCATTCTGAGCCCACTAGGTCATGAAAAAGAGCATTATAAATACCAGCACTTCAGTAATGAAAGGGGGGACGAAAAACAGAGGAAGACGGACAGAAACCCTGGCACGGAAACCCTGGAGGCTACTTTAGAGAGTTCCGAGTGAAGAAACCCTGAAGGCCACTTCCCCGCCCCGAAGCTACCGCCGCCCAACTCAATCCGGCTCGCCAATTCAAGGTTGCAATTCGATTGCAAACAGGTTTGCATTACTATTATCGTGTTATTTCCTTAATTTGCATGTGATACCGCTTTATGTTCTTAACTTGCATGTGATAATATAATTGAATTCATAAACATATTTGAGGTTTTGCATGTGAATTTAAGTGTGCCTGGATATTGTGAATGCTGAACCATATAATTATGTGTTGGATGCCATAAGCCATGCCGCAGGTTGAAGTCATACTGTTCTGAAATTCAAAACCCGCAGTCGCTCGCTAGCACATCGCTAAGCGAGCACGCAGCGAGTGTTCGCTAGACCTTCGCTAGGCGAAGCAGAGGCGAACAAGGGCAGCCGCCAATATTTTGTTTGTTATGTCTTATGCGTATCTGGTCGATTCTATGTTAATTATACACTGTTTTCTTGCTGCTGTTTTTCTTTTACGGTGTAATCCTCGATTGCACCCGGATTTGGTATGCTAACCCGTCTGTTGAATTTTGCAAAGGTTCATATGTCCCAGAAAAAAGATCGCCGTTTAGGTCTTCCACTTTATTAGTGGGATACCCTTGTGGAGGCTCACCCTAAATTGCTTAATTAATTTTAATGTGTTAATTTTAATAATTAATTTTAATAATTAATTTTAATAATTAATTTTAATGTATTAATTTTAATGTATTATTTTTAATGTATTGATTTTAATGTGGAGATTCATCATAATCACCTAATTAACTTTAAAATGCGGCCTTTAAATATGTGATCTTGGACCTCTCTTTTGCCTTATGATATTACGGTATAACGGTCATGTCCCGCGAATGTAGGGATACACTTAGCAACGGCCCTTCGGTTAAATCATCATAAAATAAATCATGGTCCCTCGGATGTTGCCTTCGAAAATACGATTTTGTCCCTCGATGACCCTTCGGTGTAGCCTACGGTTAAATGATGATCGTCCCTTCGAATGCTAAGGTATCCTTACAACTGTTGCCTTCAATGACCTATCGATGACCCTACGATGACCCTTAAACATCCAAAGGATAAAACTACTTACTTCTCAATAGTAAGGACAGTTTTACCCTCATAAGGATAGGAAACGTTCATAACGACCTTAGGAAGGTATAACTCTCAATTACTGGATCATAACCTAAAATATTTTCAACACCTCACACCTTTCAAAATCTCTTTTGGAAAATCACCACTTGGTATACATTCATACTAGAATCATTACCGAGTTATATTTTCAAACAACTTTCAAAACTAAACGAGATAACCACTTTGTATACATTCATACGAGAATCATTACAAAGTTAAACTCTCTTTTCAAAACATTTTCTAAGCCGTTCACAAGCACTTTTTCAGACAAAAATATAAGTGATCCAGTAATTAAGAGCCCACGGATAACCATGGATACAAAGGGTGCTAACACCTTCCCTTTGTATAATGTACCTCCCGAACCCAAAATCTATTGAGGTCTTTCCTGTTCTTTTCCACCTTTCCTTATTGGATAAAAGAAAAGTCGGTGGCGACTCTTGCTATCCGCGACATTGCGATAAAAAGCAAAACACCCCAAGTCGGTTCACCGTATGACAGAACTGGCGACTCTGCTGGGGACACTTTAAAAAGAGAGGTTACCTTAAAAAACAAGATCACTTATTTAAAATTGTCTGATTTACTTTTAAGGGATTGCTTGGGTATTCTTGAGTGAAAGATCCTACACCCGGATCTAGTGTACCTTAGGTAAGTAGCAATAGATCATCGCGACTATCCGGCGTATACTGGAATGGTTAAAATGATGGCTACGGTTAATGTGACACTTTGGTTGTCCTGATGTTCCTCATGTTTACTTGAGGAAAAGTTTGGCTTCCGCGTGGTGTCATCAAAGCATTGACCAGACCTTTAGAACCCTAATTGACTCATCCTAGCCATTAGAAAGTAGTGAGATAACTGGCTTCGGTTCCGACTGGGGTTGGTTGATACTCGATACTACACTCTTTGAGATTGGACTTTAGGGAAGCTTTGGTCAACCACTTGGTGTTGCACTGAAGTGGACTTAAAGAAAGGTCAATGATTTGAGATCCTTCTAGAACCCGGTTACTATTCTAGGACAGGTTGAACCAACCAAACTTCAGTGGGGAGGGTACTTACCTATGGAACTCATGCAAGCCTTTAAACCTAGGAATGATTGTTGTGTGACTGGCTTGTTACTTATTTAACATCATAACATCATCATAACATCATGGCATTGAACTAACCATTTCGAGGACTTAGGGATTTAACTTTGCTCTATTTTGTAAAAAAAAAAAAAAAAAAACAAAAAAAAAAAAACAAAAAAACAAAAAATCTAAAAAAAAAAAGAAAAAAAGCAATGTTTCCTTTTTGGTAGTTTATGCAAAGTTAAATTCCAAAAGTCGTTGAAAACATTTCATACATTGCATAGCATAACATAGCATAACAGATACTCTAAAGGGATCAGTGTTCTCACGGTTTTCCTCCAAATAGAAAAATGGATCTCGAACAAACTGTCAAAGATCTCCAGACTCAGAATGCTCAATTCAAGGAGATGATGCTAAGCTTATCCAAGGGGTAGGAGGAACTGAAGGCTCTTCTGGTCGAAGAGAAGAAAGACAAGAAAGCTGTGAGTTTCATTAACCCAGGAAGAAGGCGTAAAGGACAGGCTACGGGAATCAAATTTGGAATCCCGAATGGTCCAGAGGAGGGGGCGGAGAATGACTCAGAGGAAGAGAACGCTGATTTCTCCAACCCTGAGGATGACGATGAGGACTATGAAAATGAACAGTACTCTCCAAGAGATGATAAGTACAAATTGCTGGAAGAACGCATGCTAGCCATGGAGGGTCAGAAGGCGCCTGATCTAGATTTTGAAAGTTTGGGTCTAGTCTCTGATGTGGTCATTCCCCGCAAATTCAAGGTCCCCGCTTTCACTAAGTATGATGGGGCATCTTGTCCTCAGATGCATCTGAGAGCTTATGTGAGAAAGATTCAGCCATATACCACCAATAGGAAACTATGGATCCATTTCTTCCAAGAGAGTCTGTCTGGCACACAGTTAGAATGGTACTATCAGCTCGAAAGCTCTGACATCCGCACCTGGACTGATTTAGCGACAGCTTTCTACAAACACTACCAGTATAACTCTGCACTAGCGCCTACTCGACTACAGTTGCAGAATATGACTATGGGCTCTAAAGAAAGCTTCAAAGAATATGCTCAAAAATGGAGAGATTTGGCTGGCAGAGTCAAACCCCCTATGACTGATCAAGAATTAGTGGACATGTTCATGAGCACACTGACTGGCCCATTCTACAGCCATCTATTGAGAAGTTCCTCATCGGGTTTCACTAAACTTATATTAACTGGTGAACATGTTGAAAGCGGAATTCGAAGTGGAAAGATACAGGCGGCTACCTCTGATCCTCCGGAGACTCCTGATGTCATCACTGCTCCTCTGCCAAATCATGACGAGACTGTCAATGTCGTGGAAGATACTGATAACGATTATGACTTGGATAGCTGGATTTCCCCAACAATTGGTGACGGACTCAATAATTGGAAGGCTGAAGACACTATCCCGGTCTCCTTTAGTCAGGAGTAATTGTTATTGTCCATTTAGTATTGCAAATCTTAATTTTTCAATTGAACTTCTTAAAGCATTGTGTCTACGCCCGGGGCACAATAGCTAATTTGTTAAGGGTTTTGTCATTTCATAAGCATATTCATATTCAATAAATCAATGGACTTTGTTGCATTCAAATATTGCGCTCTTTATCTTTCCTATCATTTTTCAAACAAGCTATGTTTTCTTGCACACACTCACGTAACAAATCGCGTATCCATATTCACTCTGGATCCTGTGGATAATAGTTCTACTACTGTTCATTATGACTTTGAAAATCCGATCTACCAAGCCGAGGATGGAAGCGAGGAAGACTGTGAAGTCCCTGGTGAACTTGCCAGACTGGTACTACAAGAAGAAAAGACCATACAGCCGCATGAGGAATCAATTGAAACTATAGATCTGAGTGCTGAAACGGACAAGAAAGAAGTCAGAGGTTTCTTGGGGCACTTGAATTACATTGCCCGATTCATCCCACACTTGACTGCTACTTGCAAACCCATCTTCAAATTACTAAAAAAGAAAAATCGAGAGATGGTATGGAATGATGAATGACAAAATCAAGAAGTATCTCCAAGAACCTCCCATCCTGATACCACAAGTTGAAGGAAGACCTCTAACTATGTATTTGGCCGTGTTAGAAATTTCAATAAGGTGGGCTGGGGCAACATGACGAGTCTGGTCGAAAAGAGCATGTCATACACTGCCTTAGCAAAAGGTACCGACTGTGAAACAAGATACTCACGGCTCGAGAAAGCTTGCTACGCTTTGGCCTAGGCTGCTCGCCGACTAAGATAGTCTATGTTGAATCATACCACTTTATTGATTTCTAAGATGGATTCTATCAAATATCTACTTGAGAAACCTGCTGTCTCCTGAGAGAGTTATCACTGATAATGGTACTAAACTTAACTCTACACGCAGTTCAAAATAAAGCACCATGACTCTTCTCCGTACCGGCCAAAGACGAACGGCGCCGTGGAGACTGCTAATAAGAACATCAAGAAGATCATACAAAAAATGACGTAACATACAAAGACTGGCATGAGATGTTACCCTTTGCTCTTTATGGTTATCGCACTTCAGTGCGCATTTCGACAGGGGGCAACTCCGTTCTCTTTAGTCTATGGAATGGAAGCCGTTTTACCAGTGGAAGTTCAGATTCTCTCTCTAAGAATTGTGAAAGATGCAGGCTTAGATGAGGATGAATGGATTCAAACTCGACTCGACCAGATAAACTTGATTGATGAGAAGAGACTCGCGGCTGTTTGTCATGGACAGATATATCAGAAGCGCATGACCCAGGCATTCAACAAAAAGGTCAAGAGACGAGTGTACCAAATCGGCGACTTAGTTATCAAGCGTATCATTCTACCACAAGGTGATCCCAGGGGAAAATGGACTCCCACATACGAAGGGCCATTTGTAGGTATTCTCTGGTGGAGCCATGATACTTGCTACAATGGATGGCGAACGGCGAAGAGTTCCCGCATCCTGTGAACGCGGACATAGTTAAAAAATACTACGCATAACAGAGACCCGCTAGGTCGATGTACCTAGGCAAAAGTAAGGGCATCCCGGCGAACCAAAAGGGTTCGGGCAAAAATTAGAGATAAATATATAAAGACGTATACCCGGCAAGTCGAAAACCTGAAAAGGCGGCTTGGGCAAAAAGGGGTATCCCGGTGGACTGAAAACCTGAAAAGGCGGTCCAGGCAAAAATTAGGGATTAAAGCGTATGACTGTGTCCCGTTCTCTGTCAGCTCCAACCAAGTTCAAGGGACTGAACAAGCCAATCACTTCTATCCGACAATAGGTGATGAGATGCTTGAAGACATAATGACAGTAGTGGAATTAAAATCAATAGGACTTTTTCTGCATAGCTTTCTCTTTGTTTGCCTGACAATTTCCTCTTACTAGGATTTCTGTCTCCTTGTACTCAAATTGCCTATTTATAGGCCCTCTTTCAAAATCAATACAATTTTATCTCCAAAAAAAGATGCTTTTGTTTTCACTTTTTCTGTTTTGTTTGCGTAAACGTCCATTGATTTAACTTGAATTGATTTATGCATTTGAATACGATCAATGTTTACCAAAAATGCATGCCTAGAACGGTAATAGCAATTACTACACGACTTCAGGATCGAGGAGAAGGTCTAACCATGCTTCCCAATGAATCCGTTGCTAATTCGATTCCCCGGCAACGCCAGTTATTCCCCCAGAAGAAATTGGCATTACTAGACAAATGGGTCATCTCTTCCATCCCCAGCCAGGCTCTGTTGAGTGTTTCCATCGTCAGACAGTAACCAAGTATCCCCCAGCTAAGAAAGGGTCATCAATACAAATATCTCCGACCAGAAGACTGAGATTTATTCCCCCAGTAGAGTCCCCTGGAAGAACATTTCAGACGCATAGTGCACTCATTACATCACATACCTACATACAATTTTCATTCCGCATCATATACATTACATCATTTCATAACATAGCTCGCATTCATTCCAGACGCATAATTCACTCATTACATCACTTCACAGCACACGCATGCATACAACATTTGCATCTCATGCATCATGACATGACATGAAGCTAACTTTATTTTTCAGGGTAATTATCCTCTTGATACGATCAACACAAAGGTCCATTCAGATGGACATCCGTGTCAATTACATTCAGGATTCAACTACACCTTTCAGATATACTCCATGTCAACATTCATTCTGACATCCTCCCAACGATGGCATCTATAAGCCCATCCCAGACATTTATCGCAAATACAACATATACAAATACTATCAGATATAGCCTAGCGTACGGTTCATCCTGATTCATCTCAACACATGACTCCTTCAACTCAGATACGATCTAGCGTACGATCCATTCTGACCTTCAATAACTCAAAGACAGTCTAATGTACGACCAAGTTAGACCTTCAAATCTTCAAATACCACTCAAATACAGTCTAATGTACGACCAAGTTAGACCTTCAAGTCAGATTCTGCAAATACAGTCTAATGTACGACCAAGTTAGACCTTCAAGTCAGATTCTGCAAATACAGTCTAATGTACGACCAAGTTAAACCTTCAAGTCAGATTTTGCAAATACAGTCTAATGTACGACCAAGTTAGACCTTTCTCTCCTCAGGTGCTACCTTCGGACAGGTACATTCCTGAATGGTAGTCTGGTATACGGCTACTCCCTTGCTCAGGTGCTACCTTCGGACAGGTACATTCCTGAATGGTAGTCTGGTATACGGCTACTCCCTTGCTCAGGTGCTACCTTCGGACAGGTACATTCCTGAATGGTAGTCTGGTATACGGCTACTCCCCTTGCTCAGGTGCTACCTTCGGACAGGTACATTCCTGAATGGTAGTCTGGTATACGGCTACTCCCTTGCTCAGGTGCTACCTTCGGACAGGTACATTCCTGAATGGTAGTCTGGTATACGGCTACTCCCTTGCTCAGGTGCTACCTTCGGACAGGTACATTCCTGAATGGTAGTCTGGTATACGGCTACTCCCTTGCTCAGGTGCTACCTTCGGACAGGTACATTCCTGAATGGTAGTCCGGTATACGGCTACTCCCCTTGCTCAGGTGCTACCTTCGGACAGGTACATTCCTGAATGGTAGTCTGGTATACGGCTACTCCCTTGCTCAGGTGCTACCTTCGGACAGGTACATTCCTGAATGGTAGTCTGGTATACGGCTACTCCCTTGCTCAGGTGCTACCTTCGGACAGGTACATTCCTGAATGGTAGTCTGGTATACGGCTACTCCCTTGCTCAGGTGCTACCTTCGGACAGGTACATTCCTGAATGGTAGTCCGGTATACGGCTACTCCCCTTGCTCAGGTGCTACCTTCGGACAGGTACATTCCTGAATGGTAGTCTGGTATACGGCTACTCCCTTGCTCAGGTGCTACCTTCGGACAGGTACATTCCTGAATGGTAGTCTGGTATACGGCTACTTCCCTTGCTCAGGTGCTACCTTCGGACAGGTACATTCCTGAATGGTAGTCCGGTATACGGCTACTCCCCTTGCTCAGGTGCTACCTTCGGACAGGTACATTCCTGAATGGTAGTCCGGTATACGGCTACTCCCCTTGCTCAGGTGCTACCTTCGGACAGGTACATTCCTGAATGGTAGTCTGGTATACGGCTACCCCCTTTACTCAGATGCTACCTTCGGACAGGTACATTTCTGAATGGTAGTCTGGTATACGACTACTCCCTCTTCAAGCAGATTCAGCCTAACGGACGGCTCATTCTGCAATTCAGAACCGATCTAGCGTACGATCCGTTCTGATCTTTCATCCCCATCAAAGTCATCCGCCTAACGAGCAGCTCACTCTGATACCCAGATATGGTCCAGTGTATGATCCATTCTGATCCCTTATCCCCAGCAGCATGTAGCATACTCTGACTCCCCAGCGAAGTCAACAGCATGATGGATGATTCACTATACGGTCTAGCGTATGACCCGGTATGACGTCCATGTCTTCAGACATTGTCTAACGTACGACACAATCTGGAAATCTCCTCATCAAACTACCTGGATGGCATCTTTAAGCCCATCTCCACCAAGACTAATTGGCAAGTGCAAATTTTTGGGGCATTCTAGTGTTCAATAATCTTTCACCTCCAGACCACGAACGGTACACACCATTCTAACTCTCTCGGTTCAAGAATATTGAACAGGGGCAGCTGTCATACCCCAAAATTTGCCCATTAATATTTCAAGACATTTTTCAAGGCATTCCGAATCATTTTTATGACACTGATCTCAAAGGAACGAAAGCCCAACTCGCGAACGGCCCGATCCAGAAAATGGCCCAAACTGGCCTGTTCGCTACACGCTCGCCTAGCGAACGTTACGTTCGCTACACGCTCGCCTAGCGAAGCAAACGTTCGCTACCAGCTCGCCTAGCGAAGCTGACAGACAACAAAAAATTTCGGGCTTCATTCTGAGCCCACTAGGTCATGAAAAAGAGCATTATAAATACTAGGGGTGTTCACGGTCCGGTTTGGATCGGTTTTGAGACAAAATATCATCCGATCCAAAATATATAAAGCATACGGTTTGGTTCGGTTTTTGGATGACAACAAGAAAAATCCAATCCAATCCAATCCAATTTATACGGTTTACTTCGGTTCGGTTGAATCGGTTTTATTCGGTTTTTAAATCAACACTGTGAAATTTAAAACGAATATATTTCAATACCAGTTACAATTATGCCTCCAACGTCTACTAAGACAATATCTAATTTTCATATTATATGGCTATTTGATGTCATTGTTGCAAAGATTCATTATAATATATGGACAATATCTATCCCAACGAAATAGACATTGTTGTAATAAATATTTTATATGGAGACCTGCTTACTTAGTGCTTATAGGGAGACTTGTAATATAAATTAAATATATGACAAATATATATGACAGTAACATACCAAAGCTGCATTAAAGTGAATATAATAATAAAACTTCAAGAAAAATATCAATGACAGCATAATTGATAGTTTCAAAATCACAGCCTGCAACATTGATAGACAAATCTAAAATTTTCTAATTATCCTGAAATTGCTCCAGCTTCACAATAATTATCCTGCAATTGCTCCAGCTTCACAATCTACCCAATTCTTTCAGATATCAAAAGCTAATCAGAGTCTATATCAGATACACCTTCATTCAATTGTGGGATTGGAGCAAGTTCTACAAAAATAAAGATAAATATTACTCAATATAAAAGATAAACAATGCTCAACAAAAAATAATATAAGTTATAAGTAAATTACCTAATTCCAGATTTTCTAACTCATCCACAAGCTCTTCAATATCCACCGACACCGGGGAAGATTTACACCAATTTTGTGTACAAATTAAAGCTTCAACTGTTTTTGGCGTAAGAGAACTTCTATAGCAAGTAAGCACTCTACCTCCGGTAGAGAAGGCAGACTCTGAAGCTACAGTAGATACAGGAATGGCCAATATATCTCTAGCCATTTGACCAAGAATAGGATACTTGTTGGAATTCACCTTCCACCAATTCAAGATATCAAAACCAGGACCTTTCTTCTCCAAATTCTCCATGAGATACAAATCCAATTCATTTTTCTGCATGCTCTCATTAAGATTCATGTCCATCTCAACCTCTAAAGCAAATGCATCCTCTGGTGCTTTAAGTTCTACCAACTCTACTTCTTGAGTGGAATGTGTAACATTTTCAGTTTGACCGTTACCAAGGAAAAGCCTATAACTCTCAAATATTTTATTTAATGTCTCCTCCGTTTTTTTATACAAAGATACAGCAACATCATTTGGATATGCCCTGTTCAATCCCCACCTAACAAACTGCATCTTATGTCGAGGATCAAGCACAACAGCAACAAAGATCAACATATTCATTTTTTCAACCTTACCCCAATATTTATCATACTTAACTTTCATATTTTCAGCCATAATTCCAAGCAAGTTGTCTGAACTTTTTAATTCTATCCACCCGTTCAAGGTAGTCAATATCTTAATATGCTCATTAAAATATTGAGAAGAGGTCACAAAAGTACTACCTGAAACCTTCTTTGTGATATCAAAAAATATTTTCAAAAAATTAACAAAGCATTTTGCATTATCCCAATCCTCTTTATTAGGAATACCATCTTTCATCAGCACAAAATCAGCACACTTCTCACTCAATCTCTTAAATGCCTTTTGAAACTTCAATGCACTTTCAAGCATAATATATGTGGAATTCCACCTAGTGGAAACATCCAACTGAACAATTGATTTTTCTTGTAACCTAACTTCCTTAATGCAAGTTTTAAACCTATCCATACGACCCGGAGATGCACGAACATATCTAACAGCATTCCTAATCTTACTAATTGAAGAATGATAGTCTTCCAGCCCATCTTGGACCACAAGATTCAGAATATGTGCACAACAGCGAACATGCATATGTCCCCCTTTCAATGGATGAGAATTCCAATCGTTAATTGTATTTTTCAAGTAAGTTATAGCAACATCGTTAGAACTAGCATTATCAACCGTAATGGTGAAAACATTACCTATTAGCCATTCCTCCAAACATTTTTCAATTTTTTTGCCGATGGTTACTCCGTTGTGATTCACAATTGGACAAAAATTCAGAATCCTTTTATGGATTTTCCAATCATGATCAATGAAATGTGCAGTGAGACAAAGATAACTCAAATTTTGAACAGATGTCCAACAATCAGTTGTAAGACAGACACATTGATTTGATTTATTTAGCACACTTTTTAACTTATGTTTCTCACTCGTGTACAAATCCCAACAATCTCTAGCAATTGTAATCCTTTTAGGAATTGAGAGTTTAGGTTGCACAACACTCATAAAATGAAGAAACCCCTCTCCCTCAACAAACTTAAAAGGCAACTCATCAACAATAATCATCCTAGCTAAAGCTTTCCTACATGCCTCGGCATCAAAATGAACACCAGTGAAAACACTACCAGATCCATTCCCATCTTCTTTTTTCAATTGTTGAAGAACAAGAGTCTGTTGAGTGGGATCAAGAGACTCTTTTGGAAACTTCTTACACTGATGCAGCAAATGGTGTTTTAAATTACTAGTGCCATTTCTTTGTGAATCAGCAGCATATGTTACATCACACCAATTACACTTAGCTCTTGATCCTATTTTTGTAAAATGTTCCCAAGTCCAAGATCTAGATTTAATAGGTTTTCTGTTACCTGAATCTCCAGCTATAACATTAGAATCATTGGAAGCTTCTCCAACCTTTCTTTTCTTGTTAGCATTTTCTTCATCATTGTTTGTTTCACTACTTTGTACCGATGGAGGTGGAGCTTCAGTTGTTTCAGCCTATAAAATAGGAAACACAATATTACACCATTGTAACATTAACCAACATTTTCAAAGGTAAAATAATCCACTTAAAATTAATTTTTGATACCTGAATAACGTTGTTGACAATATCAGATTGAGTTACAGGATCAGTTTGGCTCATTCCTGTAAAAATAGATCAAACTTAAAATTAGAACAAAGTATAAACAGCTAGTTGTAAAAAAAGCTAATAAGAATATATTATGAAAAAGTTATGAAACAAAATATGAAAAACTAACAAAGAATAGACCTTGAAGAAATTATGAAAAACTAAATAAAATTTGTTACTGTTATAACCAACATGAAACGATTTCACATCAGAAAACTAATGAAAATAATTTTTAGTAAACTAGTGTTATAAAATTTAGAACATAAGTAAGTTAATTTTAAATAAGATTTCAACAACACAAATTAGAACAACTTTACAAAAGGATAAAAATTAGTACAACTTTAGAAAATCTGATCGAACAAAAGTATAAAGTACAAAAAAGACAAAATCAAAAAAATTAAGAAACTTGCTTACTGATAGTATAATTCAGAAAACTAATTGAGATGAATGTTGATTTAGACTTTTTTTTTCTTTTGATGAAAAGTGATTGAAATTGAAAGAGGAGATACAGACCTTAAATAGAGAACTGAAGAAGAAGAAAGGCCATGATTCAACTTTAACGTTGAGCCGAAATTGAATTTCTTGCGGTTATAATAACAATGAATAGCATTCATTGTATTTAATTTTGCGTATAATTCAAAATCTGAATAGGGAAACTACAGAAGTGATTGAGATTCTCTAGAGAAATTAGTGGTGGCTAACATAATTAATTTAATAGGATGAGTAAATGGAAGTAATACCGGTTCGGTTTGGACCGGTTCGGTTTTCATGAAGCCAACCGTAAACCGAACCGAACCGATCGGTTATGCAACATGGTGATCCAAATACATCCAAAAAAAATCGGTTTTTTTGGATTTCGGTTTTTTCGGTTCGGTTTTTGGTTTTTTTTTTGGATTGGATTGGATCTGAACACCCCTAATAAATACCAGCACTTCAGTAATGAAAGGGGGGACGAAAAACAGAGGAAGACGGACAGAAACCCTGGCACGGAAACCCTGGAGGCTACTTTAGAGAGTTCCGAGTGAAGAAACCCTGAAGGCCACTTCCCCGCCCCGAAGCTACCGCCGCCCAACTCAATCCGGCTCGCCAATTCAAGGTTGCAATTCGATTGCAAACAGGTTTGCATTACTATTATCGTGTTATTTCCGTAATTTGCATGTGATACCGCTTTATGTTCTTAACTTGCATGTGATAATATAATTGAATTCATAAACATATTTGAGGTTTTGCATGTGAATTTAAGTGTGCCTGGATATTGTGAATGCTGAACCATATAATTATGTGTTGGATGCCATAAGCCATGCCGCAGGTTGAAGTCATACTGTTCTGAAATTCAAAACCCGCAGCCGCTCGCTAGCACATCGCTAAGCGAGCACGCAGCGAGTGTTCGCTAGACCTTCGCTAGGCGAAGCAGAGGCGAACAAGGGCAGCCGCCAATATTTTGTTTGTTATGTCTTATGCGTATCTGGTCGATTCTATGTTAATTATACACTGTTTTCTTGCTGCTGTTTTTCTTTTACGGTGTAATCCTCGATTGCACCCGGATTTGGTATGCTAACCCGTCTGTTGAATTTTGCAAAGGTTCATATGTCCCAGAAAAAAGATCGCCGTTTAGGTCTTCCACTTTATTAGTGGGATACCCTTGTGGAGGCTCACCCTAAATTGCTTAATTAATTTTAATGTGTTAATTTTAATAATTAATTTTAATAATTAATTTTAATGTATTATTTTTAATGTATTGATTTTAATGTGGAGATTCATCATAATCACCTAATTAACTTTAAAATGCGGCCTTTAAATATGTGATCTTGGACCTCTCTTTTGCCTTATGATATTACGGTATAACGGTCATGTCCCGCGAATGTAGGGATACACTTAGCAACGACCCTTCGGTTAAATCATCATAAAATAAATCATGGTCCCTCGGATGTTGCCTTCGAAAATACGATTTTGTCCCTCGATGACCCTTCGGTGTAGCCTACGGTTAAATGATGATCGTCCCTTCGAATGCTAAGGTATCCTTACAACTGTTGCCTTCAATGACCTATCGATGACCCTACGATGACCCTTAAACATCCAAAGGATAAAACTACTTACTTCTCAATAGTAAGGACAGTTTTACCCTCATAAGGATAGGAAACGTTCATAACGACCTTAGGAAGGTATAACTCTCAATTACTGGATCATAACCTAAAATATTTTCAACACCTCACACCTTTCAAAATCTCTTTTGGAAAATCACCACTTGGTATACATTCATACTAGAATCATTACCGAGTTATATTTTCAAACAACTTTCAAAACTAAACGAGATAACCACTTTGTATACATTCATACGAGAATCATTACAAAGTTAAACTCTCTTTTCAAAACATTTTCTAAGCCGTTCACAAGCACTTTTTCAGACAAAAATATAAGTGATCCAGTA
Source organism: Lathyrus oleraceus (assembly GCF_024323335.1). Lineage (NCBI taxonomy): Eukaryota > Viridiplantae > Streptophyta > Magnoliopsida > Fabales > Fabaceae > Lathyrus > Lathyrus oleraceus. The sequence goes on from NC_066585.1 coordinate 188,395,259, forward strand.
ATTAAGAGCCCACGGATAACCATGGATACAAAGGGTGCTAACACCTTCCCTTTGTATAATGTACCTCCCGAACCCAAAATCTATTGAGGTCTTTCCTGTTCTTTTCCACCTTTCCTTATTGGATAAAAGAAAAGTCGGTGGCGACTCTTGCTATCCGCGACATTGCGATAAAAAGCAAAACACCCCAAGTCGGTTCACCGTATGACACATAGGGAAAGTCCTAGAAAACTAAGTCCATTTGTCCATTTCTTTGCATTTTGGTCCACAACAAAACAAAAGCACAAGCACAATAATATATACACAATCATGTGCTCAAGTGAGCAAAAGGCAAATTGCATTAACATAAACATGTGCTCAAATGAGCAAAGGAAAAAGCAAATGAATAATATGTACAAGAATAGTAAATTGCATAAAAGTAAAGAGCAAAAAGTAAATGTTAATTGTTAATGGTTAGTGTTAGTAGTTAGTGTGCCATAAGGCAAATTTAGCGCTATGTTAAGCAATCGTAATTGGACTTATGTAGAAGTCACAACTATCTGAGGCCGGTCAATAATAATGTAGGCAACAACACAAGTTAGAAGTCTTGATTAATGAACCAAGTTCCAATAACTTGCCATGCCAAAAAGAGGAAGAGAAATGATCTTGTATTGGTTTAAGTCCTTTGCATGATTTAGAAGGTAACCTATCCTTAATGCAAAGCCATTCACTTGATCATTTGATCAAGATGAATTAGATTTGAATCAAGAAAGATTAAACCTCCTTAATCAATGCTAACTTATCAACCTTTAACTCATTGATCAAAAAAAAAGAAAAAAAGAAGAAGAAGAAGATGGATAATGAAAATGAAGAAAATAAAGTGCATCAAATGAAAAGGAATGTACCAATTCATAAATGTTGACCAAAGATAGGGAAGATCAAGGTCAAACCATAAAAACAAAAGTGGGATGAAGATTGGAAGGCAAGAAATAAACAAAATATTTTTGGCATTTTTAATATTTGAAAATAAACTTGAATTAAAATATTAAAGAAAGGTCAAACTTCAAATTCACTTCAAATCAACTTTAAAAAGTCCAAGTGAATTATCCCAAGTTCAACAAGGTCAAACAAAGTTTGACAAAAAAATTCAGCATTTTAAAAAGCCAGAAACTATTTTTAATCAATTAAAAATGAATAAAAATAACCTAATTGAACTAAAATCTCAAATAAATCTCAAATCAATTAATAAATTGATGAGAATATTTTTCATAGACCTATCATCATTCAAAGGGGTTAGAAAAATATTTTTGTATTTTTTGAATATCAAAAACTATTTAAAATGAATTAAAAATGACCAGAAAAGAGAAAATTATTAAAAAATAGCAAATGGTAAAATAAAAAATATTAAAAATCATTTTTAGAAACTAGAAATTAAAAGAAAAATAATGCAATTGGTCCCATATTTTTTGGACCAATAATAAAAGAGATATGAATTTTTGAAATAAAAGGAAATAAAGAAAATAAAACCAGAAATAAGAAAATATGAAAAAAGGAGAGGCGTTGGATCCAGTCTCATTAATTGAGCTGGCACATCACACGGCCTCTGACCGCGCTTCCACCATATGCCTTAGTCAACTGAGACACACGAGGCAATATAAAAAGTCATAACAAAGGAGGGACGAGATTAGATCTGGAGATTGAGATCAATGACTCATAATCAATCTGACAATGAGACGGTGGCCAGCGCCACCGCCTTCTCCGGTGAGCTCCGACGAAGGTCAAAAAATGCAGAGATTCAAATGCTCACTAAAATGGACAATCCAGGCACCATTCGAAAGGTGAAGTGATGTACATCACTCCTATACCACTCACTTCCACTCTAGATTCCTATTAAGAGAGAAATCAAAGATGGAAGTTTGGTGATGTTCAACTGAACTTGCTCGATTTCAACAATTAAGCATTCAATAATGATGCCTCTATAGAGAGGGCTTCAGACAACACAATATCAAGGCCAATGGATCAAAGAATAAGGAGATTCGAAGCAAAAATCAGTTGATCAAAACCTTTGGATTATGAAGATTTGAGTCCCTTTCCTTGATTCCTTTTGCAAAACAGAACTCCAATAGATCAAATGGTGAAGGTTTAGGAACTTTAGATCTGAAAATTCAACCAAATGCAATTGAATTTCAGATCTGAGTTTTTGAAGAAAAATGAACTTTGTTCCTTTGGTATGGTTAGGGATTCACTCTTGCAGCATTTCAGGCGCCTTCAGGTTGGAGAATTATGAAGCATAACACATGTATTTATAGCTGGAAAGGGCTGAGTGCATGAGTTAACTCGTGTGCATGGCAAATGGATTTTTCATTGCATGGGCTTATGTGATCATGTAGAAGGCCCAATGAAGGCTGAAGCAACCTACTGAGTTCATGTGAATTGCAAATGGACGTGTACAAGAAGTATAAATAGCTCATGCATGGCAATTTGAATTGAATTTCACAAAATGCACTTAATCTTCATGCCTTCGAAAATGGTGCTTCCAAACTCCAAATGCCACCTTGTGAGTAATGGTTAGAGAGCTTGTTGCATAAGGAACAAATGATATGTTGATCAAAATTTCAATTGGGCCTTGGAAATTAGTGAATTTTGAGTTTAAAGTGTAGGGTGCAAAACATGCATGAGTGAAGTTTCCAAATTTGGTCAATGTTCAAGCCCTTCTGTCTCAATGATGCAAGCTCCAAATGATAAAACATTCAACATGAAAGTTGTAGATATTTTCAATACAATCGATTTGAACTTAAAGTTTGCATCATTTGGATTTTTAATGAAGAACTTATGGGCACTTGAAGTTGGACTTTTTTCCATTTCAATGCATTTGGCCCAAAGTGACCTATAATGTTTTGCATTATCACATGTATTTCTTTTGAGATTTTGAAATTTTGCTCAACATAACATTTTAAGTAGACACAATACGATTTCCAATGCATTTGGTTCCACCTCAAAATCATAAAAAATGAATGAGTTATGTTCTTGGGAAGTTGACCAAAAATTAGGGTTTCAGTCAAAATGACCTATAATGTCTTGGAATGGATGATGATCTTCCAAGCCTCAAATCAATTTTTGATGAACATTAAAGTTGTTCATATTTTCCTTAAGAACATTTTTTATCTTGGGATAATCTCCATTTGACCAACACATAAAAAGTTAGGTCTCAGTGCATTTCAAAATAGTCAGATGAATTGACTGATCAACTTCTCAAGTCAAAAACTCATATCTTGATGAATTGATGATTGGGGGCACTCAAATAAGTTCAAATATGCATGGAATAATGGATTAAAGAACTTCCCTTGATGGTATTTGACCATGGGCTGAGGTTGCTTCATGAGCAAGGCATTGTTGATGATCAGATGAATTAGGGTTTCCTTGGGAAACAAACCTCAAATCCTTTGACTTGCTTTGATAAAAAATGATGAGTTGAGATACTAGGGAGGCATATTTGATGGATGAGAGATTTGGGAACCATTGTCATGTTTGCTTTCATCTCCTTTTGACCTTTTCATTGCACAAAGGATCTCCTAGAAGCTTTTAGACTTTGTGATTGCTCAAGCTGCAAATAAGAAATGTTAGTGACATATTTTTGTGCTTTTGGTTAGTAAATAAAATGAGAAAAGCAATGATATACAATTTAAGCATGCTTGGTGATCTCAAATCACTCACAAGAGGTCCCACCCAAAGGCAAGGGGAACTAAGATGCTTATGATCCTTGACGCTTTGCAAATGCAATGTTATGATGCCATGAGGGATCTTAGGGCCAAAATTGGGGTCTTACAGTGAGTTACTAGTGGTGTGTTATTTTCCCAAAGAGTTTCATGATGATATCGATGATTTACTGCCAGAGGGTGAAGTTGAATGTTATAGACTTAGTACCTAGTACTAGTCCGGTGTTCGATGGCACCTTATAGAATGTATATTTTAGAGTTTAGTGAATTAAAGAGGCAATTGGAAGATCTGTTTGAGAAGAAGTTTGTTCATCCGAGTGTTTCATCGTGGGGTACGTCGGTGTTGCTAGTTAAGAAGAAAATTGATGGCATGAGGTTGTGTGTCGATTATAGACAGCTGAATAGAATGAAAATCAAGAACAAGTATCCACTTTAGAGGATTAATGATTTGATGGATCAGTTGGTAGGTGATTGTGTGTTTAGCAAGATAGATTCCTCTCCCTAATTCTCATAAACTTAATGGTGTGAGCGGTGTCGGTGCTAACTTACCTAAGGCCCACGAAATTGTAAAAGAGAATGGAAGTATTACTAATTTCTCGCCCAGTCCCTCAAGTATCACTAGCGCAAACAATGTTAAAGAACACCATATGAGTTCTATCGCACTACTGGATGGAAATGGTACTGCGAACCATGTTGCAAATTTGAGCTCGAACGCTTCAGGGACTGAAAGTTTGAAGAGTGCCTTAAAAAAATAGCAATGGGGACGATACTTCAAATTATTTGATGAATACTTGAATAAGGCACCAAATGGGCATGCTGTTATGCATGTAAAGGAACTGCTACCTCGAGGACTTATTAACTCCGAGAATTTATGCTTCCTTAGTGCAACCGTGCAGGCTCTCTTGGTTTGTTCTCCTTTTGTTCAGCTTTTGCAGGAGTTAAGAATTCGGAACATTCCTAAGGTTGGTTATCCCACGCTTAAAGAATTTGTTGAGTTTGTAACTCAATTTGACATGCCAAGTGGAATAAAATTAAAGAAGAAAGATATGTATTCTTTTGAGTTTGGACGGGACTTTTGCCCTGTTATGTTTGAAGATGTTCTGAAAATTTTTACTCCGGGGGTGTCAAATAGCATTTCAGGAAGACCAAGGCAAGAAGATGCTCAGGAATTTCTGAGCTTTGTTATGGATCAAATGCATGATGAATTACTGAAGCTTGAAGGACAGTCTTCAAGTCTTAATGGTAGCAAATCTTTTCTAGTTTCTTCCATGGAAGATGATGGGTGGGAAACCGTGGGGCCAAAGAATAAATCTGTTGTTACAAGGACTCAAAGCTTTATTCCCTCAGAGTTAAATGATATTTTTTGGAGGACAACTCCAAAGTTTGGTTAGAACTAAAGGAAATAGATTTGCCATTGTTCAACCATATCGCTTGCTTCATCTTGATATTCATCATGATGTTGTTCACACCATTGAGGATGCCTTGCACTTGTTTTCTGCACCAGAAACTCTTGAAGGGTACCGAACATCAGTCTCCAGAAAGGCAAAGACTGCTAAAAAATCCAGACTTGGTATTTGCCTTAACTGCTGGACAATTTGGCAACATCTCAAATGAGGAAACCTAGAAGCGCCATTCTTTGACGATATAGTGTTTCTTCCAAATCACTTACAAGCTTTGGATGCTGAGTGTTCACATCTGAGTTTTGGCACATACAAGGTTGGCAATGATTCTGCATCTTCTGAGGCTTTCACACCTATTAATCTTTCTAAAGATGGCTTGGAGATCAGCTTGGGTTTGACAGTTTTAGAGGAACACCTGGCGATCGAAATTATGGCCTCCATTCAACCCTTGGGCACTGATTCTCACACTTGTACCGCTGGAGCATTTGGTCAATTTGGAACAGGGATTGGTAATACTGATGTTGGTTTTGTTTTGGAAGCAGGGAAGCTTTTGCTCAAAATGCCTCCAACTCTGAGATTTGTATTGGATGGAGGAATGCCAAGTTATTTGCTTGCAAAGGATTTAATTCTGCAAATTATTGGTGAAATATTTGTGGTCGGTGCAACTTACAAATCTATGGAGTTTGTTGGCAACCGTTGAAAGTTTAACTATGGAAGAACGAATGACATTGTGCAACATGGTAGTTGAAGCTGGAGGAAAGAACGGTGTTATTCCTCCTGACAGCGTTACATATAAATATCTCGAGAAAAAAACATATGAACCAGTTTATAGAGACCAGCAAGAAAGATTTATTTCTGAGTATATGAACCAGTTTGTAGCCATTAATGCTCAAGTCTCATCTCTCCGTTTGCGCTGTACACCGTCGCCAACCTCCACGGTGCCGACGACCGCGCAAGGTCTGCAGTACAAGCCGCCGCGTTGTGGAGGGTTCTGAATACGCCACTGGCCATCACGAAGTTTTCAGGTTTTGATTTGCTAAGAGGTTAGGCCAAAGAGAGAGATTGAGAGAAATGCAACATCAGCATAAGTTTCTCATTCTGTAGGCAACTCAAACTGGCAATGCATTGGATGCTGCTAAATGTCAGTATAGCATGGTCCAATTGAAGTTTGAAGATTTCAAGTTCTTATGGGGATTTTCTCTTCTTGGTCTGTTTCAGTCACAACATCATATCCTGTACAAACCAAAAAGCAATCGAGTTTATGTTTATCTCAAGAGACATGTCTGAAGAAGATTCTCGATAAGTTTGGTATGTCGAATTCAAAGCTTGTTCTAACACCGACTAATCCTCATTTCAAGCTGAGTTCGACTCAAAGTCCTAGTACTGAAGTCGGAAGGGATAATATGAATATCATTTCATATGGTAGTAAAGTAGGTTTTTTGATGTATGTTATGGTTTGTACGAGGCCATACATAGTGTACAAAGTGAGCCTTATAAGCAAGTATAAGGTCAATCCTGAGAAGGCGCACTGACAAGCATTAAAGTGGATCCTAAGATACATAAATGGGTCTCTAAGCAAAGTCCTAATTTATGGTGGAGTCTATGGTGATGATAGGAAACTCGAAATCAAAGCATTTGTCGACTATGATTATGCAGGTTGTATCAATTCCATAAAATCTATTACTAGATATATGTTCACTATGTTTGACACAATAATTAATTGGAAAGCAACACTTCAGAAGGTTGTTTCCTTATCAACCATTGAAGCGGAGTATATTACTCTCACTGAAGCTGAGAAAGAAGCATTATAACTTGAAGGTTTTGCTAAGGAGCTGAAACTTCAAGGTCGAGTTATCATTGTTAAATGTGATAGTCAAAGTGCAATACACTTGTCAAAGAACTCAGCCTATCATGAGCGAACCAAATACATCGATGTGAGGATGCATTTCTTCATACATATAATCAAACGTGGAGAGGTTCAAGTGCTGAAGGTTTTGACTGATGACAATGTTGCTGATATGATCACCAAGACATTGTCAAGTAATAAGTTCTTTCACTGTATGCAGCTGATAAAGCTACATGATGAAAGCTAGTTTATTCCCTTATCAGTGTACAGTTTGTTCCAAGGTGAAGATTTGTGGTATTTGGATCGAACTTTATCCTCAACGACGATAGATTCATGGTTCTACAGAAGTTGTGCATGTTGTAGTCGAAGTTTGTTCTATCATGTTGTCGAAATATGTTAGCTTAGTGTTTAAGTTAGCATGTCGAATTGGGCCAGTTTGTGGGGTCAATTATTTAGTATGTTAGTTGAAAGCTAGAGTTTAGTTTTCTTATAAATAACATACTAATTCTCACTTCTCTATCAATCCCTGATAATTTTGTTTAGGTGGAGAAAGTGGTGCGGTTGAGATTCAATTGTAAACATTGTTCTCTAATGTGTAATTGAATCAAGAATCCAATCTTTAACCACTTTATTTGTTCTTTCTCTTCTCTTCTTTCTTCTCTTATACTTTATAATTTTCTTGTTAATAAAAAAACATTCATACTCTATTTTTTTAGCATCGATTTCACAACAATATATGTTCGACTTCTCTAGACGACCATTGTCGTCCAGTTGTCTGTCGTCCTGAGAGGCCTAAATTGAGAGACCAAATTCAAATTTCAAAACTTTTTGCCCTCGAATCAATTTCGAACTATTCAGGATCTCAATCCATGTTTTATTCAAACCATGGAAGACTTTTGGATTTGGAAGCATATTTTCAACAACAACTAACTATAAATTAGCCGTCTTTAAAATTTAAAAGAGACTAAATATATATTACGTGATCAAAAACACAAATTCCCTTCAATTTCGTCGTTGTAAGAAGAAAAAAAAAGCATTTATTTATGTCATTATTTTCTTACATTTGACCTATTTAGTTTGTGACTGTGCTATGATAAAACTGGACTCTGGAGAAATATTTGTTTCTCCTTATTTTACCCATTTTTTCAATAGGGCTTATATCTTTGTGGGCCATGGTGCATCTCATGAATTACCCTGCCATTCACACACACCCATTGACCCACAAATATGCCATAACAATTGATATTGGGATTGAGCCTCAAGAACAGTGGTTGTTCTAGAGCAAACTTCTGAATGAGGGTGAAACAAGTTTCTCCTACCTGCACAGCATGAATTGTGCTGCATATTGGGGTTCCAGCTGCAAAATTTATATAAAATATAAGATATTGGTTAATTATTGTATTAACTATCATTAAATTTTACAATATATTGCTAATATATTGTATATATAGTACCCAAAATAAAAATAGATATTTGCAAATATTTACCTGTTGGTGTTGGTCGACTTTCAACGATGAACATGCTAATGAGAAGAAATGATAAAACAAGAACAAAGTTCATGTGACTAGACTTGGCCATTCTTTTTAATTATTTGTCATTCATATTACTGGTTGTGAACTTTTAGACGTTGGGTGTTACGTGATTACCTTAGTTTTTAACCTTAGTTTATAGAAAGAATATTGCATGGAGACAAGCATAGGATAATACAACTTAATTCTTTAGTTTAGTGCCAAAACATATTCTATTAATTTATTGGAAATATTTTTGCTTTGGTTACTCCTCAATGCAGTGTATGGTGTTTGTTCTTAGCGATGGCATTTCATACTATTACGACAATGCCTCTTACCTCCCATTTATTTCACAGTAATGATGTCAATTTTATAGTGAATCTCAAAAAGCATTCAAATAAGTTCTTTAAATAAAAGACCTTTAAAATCAAATTTGAATTTCGAAATTCTAATTTTTTTCTCAAAATTATTTTTTCTTTTATTTTTGTGAATTTATTTTTCATAAACAAAATCTTTTTAAAAAGTATATATTCAATTTTTCTTAAACACAATCTATTGCTAAAAAATTGAAATTATTTCTTTATATATTTTTCAAGAAAAAATATTTATTTTAAAAACAAAACTTTAGTTGTTTAAAAATTAAAGCAATTGTTTTTTGGGATTATTTTCAAACAAAAAATAGACCTTGAATCCCTTTAATTAGGCCTTAAAAAAATATGTATAAGAGGTGAAAATAGAAAGTTATTCCGATGAGTGTTGTGTTAGGATTTTTCTGAAATGAACCGTCTACCAACGGAGAAAACTCCGGTGAACCGCGAAAAACAATTGGAAATTGGAGAATCGGGAGAAAGGTCTAGAAAAAGAAATAAGGAAGGGAATGAGAGTTTCACAGCGCCCTCGACTGGGCTTAAAGTGTATGATAATCTAGTATATGTGAAGAAGAGATAAAAGATGGAGAGGTTGAGATCAATGATGAAGATGAATGATGAAGATGAAGATGTGGAAAAAGAAGATATAGAATTGGGTGTCAAAGTGGAAGAGATGCAAGTGGGAGGATATGATTGTCCGTTCTTTGTCCTGTCAGAAGCTGAAGAGAAACGTATACAACGACCTTGGAGGAGAGGAGTAATCGTAAAGCTTCTTGGTAGGAAGATAGGTCACAAGGCATTGGAGACTAGGTTGAAGCAAATGTGGGTGCGTAGCGGCATTATTAACATCATTGATCTGGGAAATTATTATTATTTGGTTGCATTTTCTCATTAGGATGATAAGAATGCAGCGTTGTCGGATGATCCCTGGTTTATTGATCACTATTTGATAGTGAAAGATTGGAGCCCTGATTTTCACCCTGAGTGAGACACAATTAAAGAAGTTATTGTTTGGATCAGAATAGCAGCGTTGCCAATAGAATATTAAAATCAACGAATTCTTGCATCTATTAGGAACCGAATAAGAAAAATAGTGAAAGTGGATGAGAACACATTGCAAGTGGAAAGAGGCGAATATGCACGAATATGTGTGGAAGTTGATCTGACCAATCCATTATTGGCAATGTTTTCTATTAAAGGAATAATGTACAAAGTCGAATATGAAGGTCTCTGCCTCCTTTGCTTAGTGTAGGGAAGATTCAGCCATTATCGTGAAGGGTGTCCGGAGAATAAGAATATAGGAGGAGATAAGGAGGATGATAAGATGGAACAAAATAGTATGAAGAAAGTGCAGAGAGGGGAACAAGCTGGTTTGGGTGGAGGTTCGGCAGGCCTATGGAAGGTGGTTCAGAAGCAGAGGAAAGGGAAGAAGCTGATGAATGACCGGAAGGGACAGTTGTCGGTGATAGTTAATGTGAATGATTGTAGTGTCGGATCCAGATTTGTTGCTTTGAGTGAGGAGATCCCATATTTGAATGGAGTAATAAAGGATAATCATGTGACATTAATGAAGGAAGTTTTAGCTGGAAAAAATAACGGTGGAGAAAAATTCTATTGAAGAGAGAGAAGAACCAATAATAATGGATTCTAATAATATTAGAGATATTATTAAGAGCCAACCAATAGTAAACGTGTCGACTAAGAATATACTCTTTGGTGGATCATTAAAGTCAGTGGAAGAATTAATAAATGGAATCAAATGTATGGATAACGATAGTTGGGAGTTGTAAGACCCCAATTTTGACCATAAGATCCCTCAAGCTATCTCATCAGTTGCATTAGCTTTGGGGTCACACTTTAGTATCCGCCTCACCCTCATTCATTAGGTTTGCATTGGGAGAGATCACCAAGCACATTTGATTGTATCATACTTTATTTTCTTTTGTTTACTAACCCAAATACCAAAAATATGTTAGTGTATAGCTTTATTTCTTTTGTAGGTAGTGTGTGCATCCACCTATGCCTTATCAAGCTCACAACTAGGGCTTGAGACCCTCATGACAAGAGATCAATCAAGTAATGGTTCACATTGGTTATAAACATCATATATGGATCCCTTTGATCTTCATTTATCATTTTGATCAAGAATTCATCAAGAGTTTGAAGCTTATTTGCCTTGGAAGCCCTAATTCATATAGGTATCTTGTGTGACTTCCTCAGCAAGTTTCTTCAACATTTGGTCAAATATTTCAAGGTATACTTCATTTCACATCATATTATACATATATGATCCTCCATGAGTCCCAAAGATCAAGAGAACTTCAAGTTTGCAAGTTGGTTCAAAGAGGTTGACTAGAGAAAGTCAACTGGTCAAAACTGGGGTTACCTAGACCCTATATCCTACAACATTTTTCATATGAAAATAATTCCAAGAGAAACGTTACTTTTTATGACATTACAAACAACTTTCATGTTGACATCAAGAGCTAGTTTTGCTTGGAAAGTCATTTTTTATGGTGAAACATTATAGGTCATTTTGTTTGTGCCCTAGTCAGGAGGTCAACTTCCAAGGACCATAACATGCTCAATTTTCATGAGATGAAGGCCATCCAAGTTTCATGATCAAATTCAAGATGTCGTCTCCAACTTTGATTCTTTGAGAAATGTCAAATTCAACTTGCAAGGGCATGTGCTAAGAGGAAACATTATAGGTTATTTTGGGTCATTACCATTGAACAAGCAATTTTCCTTAACTTCTAAAATTCATAACTCCGTCATTAAAAATCCAAATCATGTCAAATTTGTGACCAAATTAAATATGGATGAAAGAGCTACAACTTTGGTGAATAAACCATTTTCATTTAGAGCTCATAGCAAAAGTTATTCAAGGTGGAAGAAGTGGTCATTTGACTTGGTACTTAGAAAATTTTCAATTATGTTTAATTTCTCCAACTTCCAAATTCATCATGATCCAAGCTCCAAATGTAAAAGTGTTCAACATAAAAGTTGTTCCTCTTGATGTTACCTTTCCAAAAAGTCTAAGATCACTTAATTTGGACAAGGATTGAGAGACTTGTGCATGGTTTCTTTCATATGTTTATTTTGGCAAGTTTTGAATTCAAATAACCATTTCCTATTGCAGGATTACATGTTATTGTTTCAGTACTCATTGTGCATGAATTGGAGTGAGACTACATCATGAATTGGGCCTAAATTTTTTATCCAAATGAGTAATCTTGGACTTTTTGGAAAGGTGACATCAAGGGGAACAACTTTTATGTTGAACACTTTTCCATTTGAAGCTTGAATCATGATGAATTTTGAGGTGGAAGTTTGAGAAATCAAACATAATTGAAATTTTTCTAAGTACCAAGTCAAATATCCATTTCTTCCACCTTGAATAACTTTTGCTATGAGCTTTAAATGAAAAACGTTCATTCATCAAAGTTGTATCTATTTCAATACTATTAAATTTTATCATAAATTTGACCTCATTTGGATTTGGCATGAAGGGGTTATGCATTTTAGAAGTTGAGGAAAATTGCTTGTTCAATGGTAATAGCCCAAAAGACCTATAATGTTTCCTCTTGGCACATGCCCTTGCAAGTTGCATTTTACATTTATCAAAGAATAAAAGTTGGATAGGACATCTTTAAATTGATCATGAAACTTGGATGGCCTTCATCTCATAAAAATTGAGCAAGTTATGGTCCTTAGAAGTTGACCTCCTAACTAGGGCACAAACAAAATGACCTGTAATATTTCACCATAAAAAATGACTTTCCAAGCAAAAATAGCTCTTGATGTCAATATGAACGTTGTTGGGATATCATAAAGAGTAACTTTTCTCTTGGAATCATTTTCGTATGACAAAAACTGTAGGAGATAGGGTCTAGGGAACCCTAGTTTTGACCAGTTGACTTTCTCTGATCAACCTCCTTGAACCAACTTGCAAACTTGAAGTTCTCTTGAAATTTTGGACTCATGGAGGATCATATATGCTTAATATTATGTATGGTAGAGTATACCTTGATACATTGGACCAAATATTGAAGAAACTTGTTGAGGAAGTCGCACAAGGTACCTAGATGAACTAGGGTTTCCAAGGCCAACAAGCTTCAATTTCTTGATCCAAATAATAAATGAAGAACATGGGGATACATATATGATGTATAAAACCATTTTGAACCATCTCTTGATTGACCTCCTTGCATTGAGGGTCTCAAACCCTAGTTGTGAGCTTGATGAGGCATTGGTGGCTACACACACTACCTACAAAAGAAACAAAGCTATATATAGACATATTTTTGGTATTTTGGTTAGTAAACAGAGAAAACCAAGTATGATACAATCAAATATGCTTGGTGATCTCTCCCAATACAAACCCAATTAATGAGGGGTAAGGAGGATGTCAAGGTGTGATCCCAAAGCCAGTGCATATGATGAGATAGCATGAGGGATCTTAGGGTCAAAATTAGGGTCTTACACAAACTAACTATTTTTCAAACAAACAAAAAATTCACCCCCAAGAGGATGCGCTGAAAGTGAAAAAACTCCCGAAATAGGGGTTGAATTGTGTTGGTTTTTTCTTCTTTAAGCCTTTTCAACTTCTGCTTCTGATGTTTCTTTATCATAGTTTGAACACTTGGTTCAAAGTCTGACTCAAAAAATTAGTTTGACTTCTGAAGGACCTTATCAGATTCTAAATAAGAATCTTATTTAGATGGTCAAAGTTGACAGCATCAGAAAATTAAGTAAATAAGCTAAGAAAGTAAAAGAAAGAACACAAGCAGTTTATCCTGGTTCCTCTCACAACTTGAGAGTAGTTCAGTCTTGTTATACTTCCAAGGGATTTCCACTATAACCAAACTGATAACAAATTCTCAAGTACACAAGCAAGATACATATTTGCTTACACACACAAGCATAATACTTCCTTGCTCAAACACACAAGTTAGAGACTTTCTTGCTTAAGCATACAAGCTCAAGACTTTCTTGCTCGAACACACAAGTCTGACACTTCTATGCTCTTACATATAAGATAAATACTTCAAACTCTTAAGCACTAAAGCAAGAGACTTCCAACTCTATAACAAATTGTAAAGAGATTTGGGTAACAATTACGCTTGATATACAATTATAGGTGTAGACAGAATACAACTTAGAAAGACTCTAAAACTTTAATAACTTCTAAAATATACTAGTGTTAAGATGTTCTAAGTCTAACAATATTGACAAAGTATCTTCTCTTGAATGTCAAGTTTCAGAGTCTTGTGGAATGGTAGTTTTCTTTTCAGGTATGCAGCTTCTCAAATAGAGAAGAGAGAAAAGAGACATTGAAGACTTTCACCAAAAGGTTGGATAACCTTTGTGCTTGATTAGACACATCAAGCAAACACCTTTCTACAAGAGGAATGATCCATTGAAGCTCAGACAACCAAGAGAGAGATGTTTCCTTAAGTCTTCACGTGATAAAAACGATTATGAGTCTGTTAGAGTTGCCTTGTTTGAAGAGCTTCTGCTTTAGAGGTTGACTTCCTTCAGACTTCACACTTCAGAGGCTGATCACATCAGAGTCCACTTCTTAGCTTCTGAGGCTTCTGAGCCTGGGTCACCAGAGGCTAGATTTTTTTAGAGTTGACTTCTTCAGAGTTTGTATCTCCATCAGAGGAAGAGTCTCAAAAGTGATCTTCAGATTCTGTTTCCTAGAGAATCTCTTCATCTGTTCTTAATCATATATACTGCATACTTGATTAGATGTTAGAATATCCAATTTTTCTTTAAATATTTTGTTATCATCAAAACCTAAGGGATGTGGTATTAACCAATTTTTTTCCAACAATTTCCCTTTTTTTTATGATGAGAAACAATATTATTTAGGAATAATGTTTGTTTATTTAATTAACTTGTTGACTTTAGAAATAGAGGTTTGTAAGCTCTCGCTGAGTCTGATAGTCTAGAGGGTGATATTTGTAAGCTCCCCCTAAGTCCTATCCAAGTCAATTAAATTCCTTTAATTAACATGTTGACTTTAGAGTTTGAGGTTTGTAAGATCCCCCTGAGTCTGATAGTCTAGAGAGTGACGTTTGTAATCTCCCCTTAAGTCTTGTACATGTTAATACAATTCCTTTAACATATTCTTCAAAAATTATATTAAGCATCAATAGAATAATCATCAGATTTAGGTGCTTAAATGCTTTATATCTCCCCCCCCCCCCCTTTGTCATCAACAAAAAGATAAATAAAAGTCATAAAAGATACTGAAGAAAAGTTTTTCATTAACCAAAAAAAATGATGCAAATGTTCAGAAAATATAAAAAATATAAGGTGACTAAATCCTAGAGCCTAAGGTTTCTTCAGAAGCTCCATAACTGCTTTCAGATCATCACCCATGATATCTTGTCTGGCATCCATAGCCTTCATCTTATCATCCATCTATTTTTTCTTGATAGACATTGCTTCTTGATTATTAGAAAAAAAGGCCAACTTTGCTTCCATAAGCTCTTGTCACTTACTGGTAGAGGCAATAGACTTTGAAGGGATAGACTTCGGATTCTGAAAAACGGATACCACAGAGGTTGTGAGAGAATCCCATTTATCATCATAATCTACTGGGTCAGAAGTTATGGTTTCTCAATAACCAGACTCTGCACTCTATCAAAGAAAAAACATGATTTCTTCTAGTTGGGCTTGGATAAAAGGTGGAAAAGATGGAATATATGTTTGTGGATTGTCAAATTGAGAGGGAATGGATAAGATTATTGTGCCAGATTCTAACACAACATATGTTATTTTGGATGAGGATATATGATGGTCAAATGGATGGTTCTCTTGGATAATTTGGTTAAGGTTGGTTTTAGGTTGAGGCTGGTCCAATAAAACTTGTTCAGTTTCAATCTGAGGTTCAAAGGTAACTTAAACTTTAGATTAATTCTGAACAGGACTAAGTTCTGATTTAGGTGTATATTTAGGTGATGGTTGGTATGTAGGTTGTGGTGATGGTCGAGGCGATGGATGAAGTTGGGAATCATATATAGGTTAGTGTTCAGTTGAAGGTTGAGATTTTGGTGAAGGTTCGGGTTCAAGTTGATCTAGGGTTACATGCTCAACTTCAAATTATTCAGATAACTTAATATGTGCAAAAGTTGTCTTAGCAGAACATGCTTGGTCAATTTGTATCTGTTGTTGTGTGAAGGTTCGAAGAGGGATAACTTGAAGAGATCTGATAAAAACAGGTGAAAGAGTCATAGTTTTAAGACCAAGACGAGCAATGAAGTTAGTTTCTTAAACTTCTGACTTAGAGCCAGAAGAAGCTTTCCCACTAGAAACATTTATGGGGGGTTCAAGCATGGTGTTCAGAGGTGATGGTTGTTCAGAATCATAAAAGTATGTTAGTTGTTTCTGATTATTAGTGGATTCACCAGTAGGATGTTCAAAATCAGCTAGGTTCATAGCTTTTTTATATAATATGGATGATAGGAGTTGGTTTAGGAGACTCCACCAAAGGTTCTGATTGTTGAACAGGTGATGAAATGTGTTTAAGAGATAGTTTGGATGAAGGATTTGGTGAGGGTGTTTGTGATTTGTGATTTAAGGTGGAATAATCAAAACAATCTTCAAAGATATGGTTTAGATTATTACCTGTCATATCAGTCTCATAGCATTTATAATAGCTTGATTATCTTCACTGATAACTTCCTAAGTAAGGTCGGTAACAGCTTCTAATACAACTTCCTCTAGTACATCTGAAGCTTCAACTTTAGGGGGTGCTCAGCAGACTTAAACCCGACTATGACTTTAGAAACTTAGACTTCAGTAGTCTCTATAACTTCTCCTACATCAACATCTTCTTCCAACTGATCATCAGAGGTTGCAGGTTATTTCTCTGCATGTTCCAATAAAGTTGAGGCTAACATTTGATCTCCCCTGAGAATAGATCCTTTTACAACCTTCTGGGCTCCAAAATCTGCAAACTTTTTCCTTTGGACCAAAGATATTGTAGCTTCCTTTTCTTCCTCTTCCTCTTCCTCTTCCTCTCCAACTTCAACATGAATAATCATCTTCCTTAACTTCTTATTCTTTACAAGTGAATTAGATGTGACATAAGATAAAGATATGTTCTGAGGAGTTTTTCCACTTCTTGTCTTAGAGGGCATCAAGACAATGGAGGAAATTACCTCTTTTATTTCCTTCTTAATCTTCTTCTGTTCCACAACCTTCTTCTCATAAGCTTCTGAACTTCCTTATGGGCCTCAGAAGCCACATGCTTTCTCTTCTTAGAGGGCATGTGCATGTCAGCTAGTTCATTTGGTAAGTCTTCATATCTCAAAACTACACCAGCTTCTTTTCCTGCCATCTTAATGTATATCCTAATTACCTATGGATTGTCATGCTTGGTAATGACAAGATAATCCTCAAGATAACCAGTTTTAGCATTTCTGACTCTGAGAGGATCTTTAGATACCACCACTTCACTCTTCTTTAGAAGTTTCATGTTGGCCGGAATAGAAGCAGAAATAATGTTCCTGTGGATCTCCTCTAGATCCTCATGATCAGAAAGAGTTTTAAGGGTATAAATCAGACGGACCTGATGAAACAGTTCAGACAAAAGTCTAGCATAAGGTAAATTCTTCTTATTATGCTTTTTGCTTTCCTTGATAGCCTCACAAAGGTGATGGAAGATGTAAGCAAAAATATTTATTCTATCTTCATTGACCAAGTAAAAATGGAAGTGTCTATGATCCCATGAAATTTGATCAGTGTTGCCTTCTCTGGAGATCAGACAACCAATGAGGATTTTGAACAAAATCTTGACAATAGTCTTCATGTTCTCGACCTTTCCAAAGTATGAAGAAGAACATGTATCTTCAGAAATCTCATATAAACTTATTTTAATGGCACCAGCTTCAAGAGTACTTTCTTTTGTGTTCAAAATGAACCTTCCAGTGTTGGTAACACAAATAAGTTTAGAAATAATCTTTTGTGTGATGGTGACCTTAACACCCATCACAATTGACCTAATCTCCACTTATTCAAAATCCTTTAGACACGTTTCCTTTCTTCTTTCCCCCTTAAAGGATTTGTCTTTCAACACCATCTAATGTTCTTCCATAGAAGCAGAAAGCTCATCATAAACTTCAATTCTTACCCAGAAATCTCTTACCAGATGAGGATATGTTGGTCCATTCAGCATATCAAATAATGAAGATCATTCTTTCACTCTGAAGAAACTACATAGAGAGTGACCATTCGGGTTGAAAGAGTCAAAATCCATTATCTGCTCCACAATGAGCTTCATATCCTCCTTATTTATATCCATGGTTTTGGGATTGATGCACAAACTTTTACCAGAACCAACATTCATGGTTGCTTATTGAGAATATGATGACGCCGTTGAAAAAGGAGTTTTAGGGTTCTTAGGGTTTCTTTTGAAATGGGTTATTTTTTAGAGAAAGCTTGAGAACGAAAGTGAGAGAATGGGAAGCGTGTGTCTGATTAAGTAGAATGATTTGAGTGAAAACATAATCTTGGTATAAATAAAACTTAAGGACAAAGGAGGCGTTATGCATGGTATATAAGACAAATCGTCATAATTTGAAGGGTTTCTACCCAGCAGTTACAATCCACATGTTAGAAAGCGTTTCAGATTCATGACACGTAAGTGGACATGGGCCCGAGGCAGTTGAAAAGTTTTGTCCCCTCATGTACATATTAGAGGAAATTAATCCTAATATGAGTTTCAGAGGGTGGGATGCTTTAGAGGCTACTATTCACCGGAAGCTTAATTTAGAGCTTCTGATCTTAGTAGCTTTTGAACATGATCAGACTTTGCTTCTCCAATCAGATGTAAGCACAAATTTTAAAATATTTTTAAGATGCTTGAATCTGATATAGAATGATATTCTTTTCAATTATGATAGAAGTAATATTATCATAGTGAAGTGTAATTCTACTATCATAAATATGAATTTCTTCTGACTGATATTAGAATATCAGGATTAGAAATTGTTGAATAAAAATAAAGAGATAGTCATACCTTTCTCTATGCAGCTTCAGATATTATATTGATATTGTTCTTGAGGAACTACATTGTTCCAAAAATGCTCTTTTGATAACCATCAATAGACTTTTTCAGACCCCATATCAACTGGATAAACTTCGGAGATTGGTTAAGCATATGAAGTACCAACTTTTGATTGATCAACTTTAGTCCTCCTAGTACCAACGATATTTTCTTATTGGTTTCTTATAGACTCCACATTTTCTCATCCTTCTAAGTTGGGATTTGGAACATAGGTTTTTCTGCTATTATAAGTTGTAAGTAGCCATTGTCTTGGAACTAAAGTTGTTGGTTTGTTCTTTCAATTTTAGCATATCAACAGCAAAAATAATCTCACTCTTTGGTACTCATACTCTTATGGGTCCTTTGAGGTTAGTTTTACTGGGCTTCCTCTTATTTTGAGCCTTTGCTTTGTAATAAGGCTTTGGATTATTCAAGACTTTAGATTTAAAAGTTTATTGTCTTGAATGAGCCTTATTCTTAGGTTTTAGACCTTTCAGAACCTTGTAACTGGATGTATTAGGTTCTATCTTCTTCAAAACCTTTGACTTTGAGGTCTTAGATTCTGATTCTCTTAGAACCTCTGACTTAAGAATAATTGGTTCTAATTTCTTCAGACCTTTTGAACTTGAGGTCTCAGGTTTTTATTTCTTTAGAACTTCTGATTCTACAATTATAGGTTCTGATTGGTTTAAAACCTTGGCATTAGTAGCAGACAGAAATTGAGAAAACAACCTTTTCTTAGCAGAGCTCGAAGAAGAAGGATCTGATGGTTTAATCAAGGTTTCAGCCTTGGGATTAAAACGTTTTTTGTGATAACCAATGCCTTCTCCTTTGCTCTTAGTTACTCCATATATCATGGAAGCAAGTTTGGTTCTTTCAAAACCAGTTATGATAAATTCTTGGAGATCCATTTCATGCTCACTCAAGGGTTTATCAGACACTTTATTTACTTAAGCAATATGGTCTCTTTCAAGAGATTCAGTTTTCTTTTGAGATGCTTTTAGTTCATCTTTTAAAATATCACATTGCTTTTTCAATATTCTCACATGTCTGGCTTTTTATTGACATTTGTCCATAAGATCTTAGTAAAAAGTAACTATATCAGATCTAGTAAGTTCATAGAATACCTCATCATCATTTTCTGAATCTGAGTCAGAATCAACTTTTGATTCTGAGTTTGAGAATATTGAATCCACCAAAGTAAGATTGGTTTATTTTTTATTCTCATCAGTTTCTTCTTCATTATCAAGTTCATCCCATGTTGCCATGAGACATTTCTTGAACTTGCTTCTAAAGTTTTTCTTTTGGAAGCCTCCATTTTTAACTTTATTCTTTTGAAGCTCTGGATAATCAACTATAAAATGATCAGGCTTCTGACATTTGAAACACTCTTTCTAATCATCCTTGTTAACTTTGGAGCTTGTTCCTCTATGTCATACCCCAAAAATTTTCCTCCCTTTTTTCAGCTTTCATCTAACCTATACCTTAAGACCCATTCATGTCTCATTCATATGCATCATTCATCCATGATCAACACTTTCTAACAAGCATCAAAATTCAAGGTTTATTATGGATAAAAATCAAGGTTTTGCTTGGAGTTTGTGGTATTGCACATCATGTGGAGGTAAAACCCTAATTGCTTGATTCTTTGAGACATTGATTCTTGAAGCCTACACCATGTTATTCATTTGGACATCCAAACCCTAATCCTTGATCTGGGAGTTGGTAAATCTTGTGGCTTGTTTTGAATGGGTGGAAACCCTATGTTGGTTCATGGCATTGATAGATTGCTTTTGTTGGTTACTTCTTGGTTTGAGGCCTTGGTTGTTGCTGGACTTTGAACTTTGACCTAGTTGGAACCCTAGTCCATGGTGTCTTGTGATTGGTCAAAGGTATGCTTACATTCATATTTCACTGCATATTGTCATTAGTCTCATTTGATCTAAGTCACTTCATCCATTGTTTCATGCATGGGGTCCATAGTTTGTCAAGTTGTACTTGAGGTCCAATGATTCAAGTTTCACTGTTCATTTTGGTAAAGTCATGGCATGATCATTAGGCTTCACTATCATTCATGTATCCAAGTCATCTGTTTCCATTTGGTGGTCTTGAATTGGGGGAGTTAGTCAAGATGAATCCAATTGGTTCATGGTTCCATTTGAACATGCATTTTTAATCAGAGAAGTCTATTTCATCATCATGTTGCATCAATTGACTTTTCGGTCAACCAGTTGACCAAAATCAACTTTCCATGCTTTCATCCCTCAATCACTATGATTTTGTTCCATTTAATCCATTATCGTTTTCAAATCTTATTCTTGGTTATATTTTAAACTTCTTTTATTTTTTTTAACCATGTTCATAAGCCATTTGAAACCATGTTCATTTTTACATAAACCTTGTTCACATTCACATTTTACCATGGCATTAACCATATTTCATTTTAATCGATCTTTTTATATCTTTTTGTACTGACTAGTTTTAAATAGAGGTAAGGCATTTTAAATGTTGACTATGGCATATATATATATATATATATATATATATATATATATATATATATATATATATATATATATATATATATATATATATATATATATATATATATATATATATATATAAAGCATTTCATATACTTTGATCTAGCAAAAAAAAAAAGTGGGGTTTGATTTGAATTTGGAATCACAAGTTTGAGTTAAAATTACAGTTAAGCTTCTTTATGTATAAGCATATTCCATGAGCATTTTTCATTATAATGAGTCATTTGTACATAAGTTAATCAATTGTCCTAACTAGGGGTGTGCATGGATTTCATTTAATATGAACCAATCCATTTTTATGGTTATGGTTTATAAACCAAACCACTTCTCACAAAAACCAATTTAAAATTTTAAACCGGTTTCAAATTGGTTTCGAATCGGTTTAAAACCGGTTTTAAATGGGTTTTGATTTTAATCAAAAAAAATTAATTTAATTTAAATTTTATTTTCTTTAAATTAATATTAATTTTTAAATTTAAAAACATAAAATATTTTATGAGGTTTTAAAATATTTTTTCTTTTAAAATTTAAAAAACATAAAAAAAAACAATTTTTCTTAGAAAAAAAATAAAAAATAGTTCATACATGCATAACCACCGAATTTCATGTGAATTTCACATGCATTTCAAAACAGAAATCTAACCTTATAAATCGATTGTAGTTCCCGATTCAGCAGAGTTTTTTTCATTCTTTAGGATTCATTTTCTTTCCTCTCTTCCAAACTCGCAATTTTCTCTCAAAATCTACAACTCTCGGATTATCTCGAGCTCGCAGCCAGACATATCAAACGCAAAACAGTTCGTTCAGGCATAAGAATGCATCTCAATCATCCTTTGTTCTTAATCCATCTCTTCAATTCACATATCAATTTTAGAGTTTCATAACGATCTCGTAACGATTCGGTAACTCACGGAGGAAGGAAAATGGAAGCAATTTCATAATCGGTTCATACATGTTCGTGATTGAGGCTTCGAATCTGGTGAGCTTCTTGATTTCAATTCCATTTTCCTTCATTGTCGCATGCGCACAACTGAGTCAATTGGAGTTCTGATAATGATTCTGAGTCACGAGCCGATGAAAGTGGAACCGTGTTCTTCACTGAGCGCGTTGCGACTTGAAGAATACAAGGTTGAAGACGGAAGTGCAGTGATGAAACGCGGTTTTCCGAAGCTTTTCCTTTTGTATCTGCAATGTTTCTGGATTTAGCTTACTGAGATAAGCAATTTTCTTTGTTGTGAGGGATGAGCTTTGTTTTTGGATTTGGTTTAGGCCTAAGGCCCAAACGATTTGTTTGCTCATCACCTCCTCAAGAAAACTTTACCTCGTACCCCTACAATTGTACCCACACCCCTACAAATAATTTTTTTGACCAAAATACCCTTATATAAATATGGTATATTTTTCAGAAATGGTAATTTTTCCCATTTGCGCTTGAAGACTTCCGGAACACACATTTTTGCATTTTTTTGGCATTTTAAACCGGAACACTAAGAGTAAGTCTTCCAGTTCACATAGTGTATACCAGAATACTTATCTAAAGTCTTCCGGTTTGTTGCCTTTTGGGGGCATTGAACCGAAAGTCTTTTAGAAAGTCTTCCGGTTTGGTTGGTTGTATACCGGAACTCTTTCTTAAAGACTTCCGGTTTGGATGAACTAAATCGAAACTCTTTTAAGAAGTGTTCCGGTAGTCAACCTTTTATTTTTCCACACCGGAACTCTTCTTTGAAGTGTTCCGGTGCGTTTTTTGTTTTTTTTTTTAATTTTAATTTTTTTTAATTTTTAATAATTTTTTTATAATATTTTTTTGTAGTGGTTCGAAGACGAGGTGCAAATGGTAGGATTCCAGACCGCACTTTAGGCCAGGGCGCATCTTCATTTGCAGCTGAGCCAGTTGGATATCCAGGAGGGTCGTACGATACGTCTCTTTTGGTGAAGTACGAGCATCATGTTTCTCGGCATTTATGGTTTGGTGAGGTAAATAAACGGAATATATTTGAAAATGAATAATAGTTGAATATTTTATATTGTGTTTTCTAATATGTGTTTTAATTGTTTTTAGGAAAGAGGTCCAAAGAAAGAGTTGAAGGTTGTTGGACATGGACTGAAGCTGACATCTAGGGTTCCATTGGCTCTTTCATCACAGATGGAGAGTTGGGTATCTAGATTTGGTTTATCTTCACTTCGGAGAACTAGTCTGAACAAGATAGACACAAATCTTGTCTCTGCATTTGTGGAAAGATGGCATTTAGAGACATCTTCATTTCACCTGTCGTTTGGTGAAATGAGCATTACTTTGTATGATGTCTCATGTCTGCTTCACTTGCCCATCAGGGGTATCTTCTGGAGTCCTCAGGATGTCACGAAAGAGGTAGCTATTGAACTTGTTGTTGACTACTTAGGAGTGTCACATGGTGAGGCACAATCACATGTTCGTAGCTGCAGGGTTCGTATTATAAGTTGGAGTGGTTATACGATTTATTCGTACAACAATGAGTTGCTTCCAGCTGGGCATATGCGACCAAAGCATATCTATTGATGTTGGTGGGTTCCACCATTTTTGTCGATAAGACCTTTACACTTGTAGAGGCACGATACCTCCTACTGTTTACAAACTTAGATAGATGTTCGGGATATAGTTGGGGAGCAGCTGCACTAGTTACCCTATACAGATATCTTGGAGATGCGTCCATGTTCAGTTGTAAATAGCTCGGTGGATATCCTACTCTCCTACAAGTATATAATTTAATTTTGTTTATTAAGTGTTGGATTCATTTTATAAAATATGTTAACTTAATTTATTTTATTTATTATGTTTGTATTTTGTAACAGTGCTGGATTCACGAGTACTTTCCAACTGTTGGAAAAAGAGGGGAGAATTGGAAACCAGCTGATAATTATGGTCTTCCTCAAGCGATGAGATGGTCGTATAGGCAAGGAGTCCTGAAGGTTGATGATTTACGACCTATTTTGGACGAGCTGACACCTGCCGACGTCATATGGCGACCATTTGAGGATCATAGAGCATGGCGTCAGTTTGATGAGATATGTCTCTATAGGGGGTGTTTGAAGTGGGGTGACACAATTGTTCCATACTTGTCTGACAGATGTTTATGTCAATTCGGGTACAGGCAATATGTTCCATTCCCACCTCTTGATTGTAAGATGGCGACAGATGTTGATGTTGATTGGATTGGTTACCATCAGAGCGTTATCGTTGTGATCTGTCCAACTACCCTGGCCACCACTCCATCTGATGTAGAAGATGGTTATCTGGAGTGGTATTATTGTGTTTCGCATCCACGGTTGGTCCCTCCCCATCGTGACGATCCAAGAGAGGTACCAGTTCCTGTATATGACGTCGGACCATCTGATCCTGATTGGGCTCGTGTATCTACATTTATTCATCGCTATCTGAGACAGGTTAATGTCGAAGAGGAAGATCCACAGTTTGCTGATTTATTTGAAGCTTTGCATATTTCTCGTTCACATTGATTTATGTATTAAGTTTTAGAGCTGAATATAATAGACATAATATAAAATTTATGTATTGATTACATATTCATGTTTTGAGTCGATATTCATGCTAATATAGGTGTAAGTAATTGCCAATGTTGTAGACGTCCTGCAAATCCTAACATCCAAGACGTTGATGTATGAGAACGAAATTTCCTCCAATCTAATGTGACCGGTGGCAACGGAAACCCCTCTTTCATGTTAACCTGATAAAGTGAAATAATTAAAATATTAAGTCATATAAACTATTAAGTGAAATAATTAAAATATTAAATCATATAAAATAACTTGTCATACAAAATACGTACCTGAACCCAACGATTTTGGTTAACAAAACCAATGCAATAAATAGAGACATTTGGTGAATGTGAACTTGTCATCGGAAAGAAAGTCATGCACGAATTGCCTAAACAGACAAGTACAACATTATAGCGATTCGCTATCAAGTAACCCATATCTGGTAGAGTCAACCATTTTTCAGGTGGCTGTGAACCAAAGGATTCTATCATCAAAGATTCTCTCACTTCTGACAACCGATTAGAAAATAACTTGTCATACAAAGTTGATCTATCCTTGTCTATTATTTCCAACCCCAACTCTCTGCGAACCATTGGCCAACCATCCTCACCATATCCATGCAATGATGCAATGACTCTAAATCCACAATTACCATCTGATTCAACATTAACTACATCTTCAATGTATGACCTAATATGATTAGGAAATTGAAGAGTGAAATGTGGTTGCTTCTTTGATAATTTTAACTTCTTCGAAGTTTGTGATGGTTGAGATTGCCTTTGTGAAGATTGAGATGCCTTATCAACATACTCATGATACGAAGGGTCCCTATAAACATCATATTTTACTGTTTTTTTCCCTTTCTTCTTCACTCCTCCTTTGGTTTTTAGTTTCTCGGGTGGTGGACACAATGGAGTTATTGTTGGGTATGCTAGTTCACATACCCTACTCTTTAATGCCCTTTTCCCAATAACATCTAATGACCTAAATCGTTTCCACAATTCATCCATTGCACAAGTCATATCCACCTCTGATCCATCATCTGCACCTACCTCTAACTCAACTTCCATAGTTAGTTTCCTCCAATGAACATGAACAACATCTATGGGTATCGGTGTACCACCTAGTGCGTATCTTCCTAACTCACAAGCACAAGGTAACCCATAAGATGTTCTAAGAGTACAACGACATATTTGCCTGTTAGTTCCAACATAATCAACTCTCAATAACTCTTCAGCAATACGTCTCAAAGCAACTCGAGATACGGAACCACGCAAATAACCATAAAAGGGACTTATGTGCGTGTGCTCAACTTCGTAAAAACTCTTTTGAAAAGAAGCTCTAATGTTTCCCAATTGTAACCTCAAGTTGTTATTCGTAGCTTCCCAACATTTGACCATGTCACCTATATTGTTTCCTAACATCTGCTTTAATTTCCAATGAGCAGATTCAACCCTAAAAATATTAAAAATAACATATAAAAAATACATAAAAAAATATCACATATAAAAATAACACAAAAAATCATAAGACGTACCGATTAGTCGTTGTGTTACCCAAATGTAGCACTCGACTAATCCATGCTCCAACAATCTATGTCTATGTGGAGTCAACCATGTGTCTTTCACATAATTCATAAATCCACTATAATCAACACATGCTTTCTCAAGTTGATGCAACCGTTGACCATACTCAACCTCATCACTAACCCAAACAACTTTCATCCATAATGTGTCTATCGTCTTTTGCAGGTCATTCACCACATGTTATTTGCATTTGGCACCAACGTTTTTGTTAATGTGAAATCTACATAGCAAATTAATCGATCTGGGAAACATAATTTCAATTGCTTTCATCAAAGTAAGATTTCTATCTGTCAAAATCACTTGTGGGCACAAGTATTTCTTCACAAACAACTCTTTTAGTTTCTCCAATACCCAACAAAAATTCTCTGTCTGCTCAGACTCCATATACACAAATGCAACAACAAAAGTCAACTCAGTTGATGTCATGCCAACAATTTCAAACAAAGGTTGTCTATATTTGTTTGTCTTGTATGTGCTATCCATAACTAACACAATCGGAAAAATATTCAACAACTTAACTGAATCAGGATGGGCCCAAAATATCTCTCTCACAACTTCCGAGTCATCCTTTTTTCTACTCCAATAGACATAGAATGCATCCTCAATAAGCTTAAACAGATGTTGT
Organism: Lathyrus oleraceus; assembly: GCF_024323335.1. Taxonomy (NCBI): domain Eukaryota; kingdom Viridiplantae; phylum Streptophyta; class Magnoliopsida; order Fabales; family Fabaceae; genus Lathyrus; species Lathyrus oleraceus. Next base: position 188,422,421 of record NC_066585.1, read on the forward strand.
ATCTCACTTCTAGGACCTCTTATCTCTTTTTGCATCACACTCTTATGCTTGTATACTTGTGTAATCCGAGTGACATTCTCAGGATCTCGGTCTTGCAAGGAAAGCAATATGTGTCTAGGTGGTACATGTCTCTTTGTCAAATCAACGACATGTTGCTTCTCATATGTGGTCAACCTACCAATAAAGGAATGACCTTCTAATCTATCAGGTAAACCATGATTATGTAACCCACATTTTACATCAATCTTCCAACCAGACCCATCTTTCGCCGGAGTCGACCTGATTTTAAATGGGCATCCACATTTCTTGGACGCACTTTGGGTACCACTAGCAGTACTCTTGTGTTTCCCACCTTTATCACAACCAAATATTAATTTGTTACTTCTCCCTCTCATCCCTGTTTCAGTATCTGAACGATTAATAATAACAATTACTTTATTATCGATTCCAACCTCTTTAATCCATCTGATCACCTCTTCTCGTGTACCAAATCTTTCAGTCGTTATAAACGCATCAGAAGTATCTACACATATTTGGGGAAGATTTTCCATTCCTGCACAATATATTTTTTTTAAAAATTAAAAAAAAAAAGCAAACCGGAACACTTCTTGAAAGAGTTCCGGAACACATAATACACAAACCGGAAGACTTCTTCAAAGAGTTCCTGTATGTGTCACTTTGTTTACCGGAACTCTTTCAAGAAGTGTTCTGGAACGTGACTTTTTTCTTAAAGAACCGGAACTCTTTCGTGAAGACTTCCGGTTCATTACTTTGTGTGTTCCGGATGTCTTTTGTGAAGTCTTCCGGTTTGGAAAAAATACATACCGAAAGTCTTTTTCCAGGAGTTCCGGTGCGAGGGTGAAATGTGTAATTTTTGAAAGTTTCAACTGAATGGTAAAAATGAAATGGTAAATTGGTTAAAACCAGTTAAGGGTAGAATTGGATTTTTTGAAGAATTGTAGGGGTATGAGGCTAAACGTAGGGGTACGAAGTAAAGTTTTCCCTCCTCAATTAGTTTTTGACCTGGTCCTGTTTGGAGGCGTTTGTCACAATTTGAGGCTTGGCTCTATGGGTCTGAGGCCCAAAACAAGTTTATTGGAACTACACCCTGCCTCAACCTTGGCTAGTGGGCCTGAGGATGGGCCTTTGTGCCCATAATTCCTCTCTGCAGCTCACCTGGTCCATACACCCATGTTCCTCTCTTTTTTTAATTTCTTTTTTAATGGCTTCTTTAATTGATTTTAATAGGAGTTAATTTATGTTTTTTTACATGAAATTAATTTGTAGAATTGATGCTTGAGTTGATTAGTTTAGTTTTAATAATTATGTAATTAGATATTAATTAGGATTCGATTAGGAACTAATTAGGATTTAATTAGGTTTTGATTAAATTTGTGATTAGATGTTAATTTAGAAATTAAGCCATATTCATTTGGTCCCTGTACATTTGACCATTTAAACCCTAAGATTTAGGCATAGAATTCATGCTCCCTTAGGATTAGGAATTCACTTAGAATAATTGATCATTTTAATCATTAATTTTCATATGATATTTGGTAATTGATGATTAATTTGATCTTAATCTTTGCATGATCCCTTATGTAGAACTTGTACACATTATTAACCTTTAGATTAGGTTAGCCATAACTTTTAATTTAATTCAAACCCTTTGATTTAAGTTGATCAAAAAAATTTTTGATTAGCTAAATCCTTTGGTTGAGTATAATCCCACGGTCTATTCAAGTGACCAAAAGTCCCTTGATCACTTGATAAGACTATTTTTGTGAAGATGCAGATCTCAAGGCCTCAAGTCCATACTTTCTTGCAAGACATATCAGACAAATCAAACAGTGGATTATACAAGGTATATCAAAGGTGTTTCTTCAAGAGCTTGTCAATCAAGATCAAATTGTGTGACATGAGCCTTAAGAAATAGATAATGAACGAGAGTGGAAAATTCCATTAATTCATTCTGAATATCTTTGGGTACGGGACGAATGACCCAGTTGCTCATCGTATTTACCTATATTCATATACTTTAGCACAATTCAAATCACATGATTATCAAGTCTATCTTTAAAGCAAACAATGCAATAAGTAGAAGACTCTACCAATAACTTATCAATCAGGATTCAAGTTGTATGCCATGAGCCTTAAGTAATAGAGAATGAATGAGAGTGGAGAATTCCATTAACTTATTTTCAATATCCTTGGGTACGAAACGAATGACCCAGTTGCTCAAGGTATACCTTTGTTCATAGACTTTAATGCAATATGAATCGAATGATTGATAAGGTCTTCACCATCATGAGGAGCAGTAGGGATTCTTCTTCAACAACTTGAAAGTTATGACGAGAATCACATGCCACGAGCCTTAAGTAGTAAAGAATGAATGAGAGTGGAGAATTCCATTAACTCATTCTGAATATCTTTGGGTACGAGACGAATGACCCAATTGCTCATTGTATTCACCTTTACTCATAGACTTTAGTGTGGTTCATATCAAATGACTGCCAAGTCTCCTTCATCTTTCATTATCATATATCATTCCTCTTGCCTTATCAATTTCTTGTTGTCTTTGTTTCGGTCGTAATGAGCTGAATTACGAAAGCTATGACTTTCTCATTGAATGGTGAGAATACGTTGGCACAAGGATTCAGATTCTCCATGAGGTAACCTATTTATTAATCCTACCTTATTTATTTCTACCCCATTTGTAATTCTTTATCAATCAATACCATCTTTTTTGGAACCAAATCCTTTATCCCTTTGGATTCCATAACCATTGCCTTCCTTTGAACCAAGAGATGTTTGATTTGGAATCAAACACTTAATCCTCTTTATTTTTCTGGTTATGACAATATTGTGTGTATGCCTCTGTCCCTCGACATCTTAGTTTGTACCTCTTTAATCTTCGATTCAGAACTTATTCCTTCATGGATCCAATATACCATTCTTCTTTGGTTTCAAATTGTCTGTTCCTTATAGTGATATATTATTACTTGTACCAATCATCATTCTCCTCTGGGTCCTATACCTACCCTTTTAGGACATTCGTCCATCTTGATAACCAAACGATGCTTGCCATGATGTGAAACACTTAATTCCCTATTTTTGGTTAGGACAATATAGTGGGTATGCCTTTGTCCCTCCGCCTATAAGTATGTACCTCTTTACTCTTCGATTCAAAGTTCATTTACCTTTATGGGTTCCCATGTTACCATTCTGTTGGTGCAAGATATATTGTTCATTACTACAATCATACCCTTGAAGTTGCTTGTCTTGTTAGTCCTAGTTACTTAGGCAAACACTTCCTTATCTCTCCCTCTGTTTTTGTAGTTCCATGAACTACGAGTGCTTTGACTTTCTCATTGTACGATGAGAATACGTAGGCACAAGGCTTCGAAACCTTGGCAAGTACAATCCTAATTATTCCTTCTGTCTTAGAGCATCATTCATACATTTCATGATTCATATCATCTGCCTTTAATCGTAAACCACTCACCCCAGTGATATATTGTTTCTTTGAAACCAAATACCATTTTTATTTGGAACTCCATATATACCTTTTTAGGACATTTGTCCACCTTTATGGCAAGAGATGTTTATGCTATAAAACCAAACACCTAATTCATTCTTTTGGTTATGACAATACAATGGGTATGCCTTTGTTCATCCACATCTTAGTCATCCCACCTTTACTCTTGGCTGCAAATTCATTCATCCTATGGATTTTAATATACCCTCACCTTTGGTTCCAAACCATGTCATTCAGTCACTTTTACCCAAAGCATTCATCCTTTGACTTTGGTTACTTTTCTCTATCACTCCATTCATCTCCATAGACCATTAATCACTACATTCATTCAATATCGTCTACCTTCATTCACTTCATGTGATATACTCTATCTTTGAGTCAAATACACTATTCTTTGAGCTTTATCCAGTGTCTGCTTGTGAACCAAGAGATGTTTGCCTTGATGCCAAACACTTAATTCTCTTTGTTTTCGGCCATACCATATAGTGGCGAATGCTTCAAGCTACCCACACATTGGTTAATGCCAGTTTTCCTCTTGGGTTCAGATTTTAGCCCTTTTTGGAGTCAAACAACATTATCCTTTGGTTCAAACCATACTTGTTATCACTCTTTTTTCACCTTCCATCATTAGTTCTATGAACTACATGACTCTGAATTCCTTATTGCACTATAAGGATACGTAGGCATGAGGGCCATAATCTTCACCGAGCACTTTATCTATTCTCTTCTTTTCCCTTATTCTTTCTCGAGTAATCTTTAGATAGTAACATCCATTTGAGCAAGAATAATCAAAATGGTTCCCATTGAGTACAACAGATGTTAGGGGTGCTAATACATTCCCCTTGCATAACCGACTTCCTTACCCATATATCTATATCCCCGGGTTTTATCGATGTTTTCCCCTTCCTTCTGGAATAAATAAAGTTTAATGACAACTTTGTTGTATATTCGAGCATGCGATGCATTCGGGTATATTTCTGATAGCTTCACTCTAAGGCCAAATCCATTTCCAGAGAATCTCATATTCTTGTTAACCAGATGTTGAAATCTCTTGATGATAAAGACTATTTCCTCATCATCAGTGTCACCATCAAAATCTTCTTCATTAAAGGCTTCTTCTGGTGTCCAGACTTTTGAGGATCTGACAACTTTATCACTAGATTTCTCTACCACTGACTTCAAGGCCATTGATTTAAGTTTCTTTACATGATCATCTCCACCCAGCTCCATCACATGGATTTGGAGATTTCTAATAATACTCTCAAGACTTAATGTGTTTAAGTCTTTAGCCTCTTGGTTTGCTATTACCTTGGGTTTATATCTGACAGGAAGACTCATAAGAATCTTCTTGACATGATCAAAGGTAGTGTAGCTCTTGTTCAAGACCTGAAGTCCAGACACAAGTACTTGAAACCTTGAGAACATAATTTCAATGTTCTCATCCTCTTTCGTTCTGAAAAGCTCATATTGCTGAACCAAAAGATTAACTTTAGCTTCCTAGATTTGCTGATTTCCTTCATAGTCGCACATAAGGATTTGAAGATGGTACGAGCAATAGATTTATCAATGATTTTGGTATACCTATAATGAGGTAGAGCATCAACCAAGATGCCTCTAACTCTATGGTGTTTTCTGTAAATCTTTATGTGCTCAGGTCTGAGAGATTTTTCGTCAGACACCATTCTAACACCATTGACTTGGATATTAATGTCATCTTCCAAAATTTCCCACAACTCATCATCAATACATATGATGTGAGTATACACTTTGCTTTTCCACCATTCAAACTCAGTGGAATCTCTACTGAAAGTATGAGGTCTAGTTGTATAATCATTTCACTCAGAGGTACTGTAATCATGATTAACCCTACTAAAAGGATTAGTGGGACCTCCATCATCCATAATAAAATACATATTTTTTTAAGGATCTTTTATCCACCACTATTAAGTGTTTAGCACATACCTTGCTCTGATGCCAACTGAAGGTGAGAAAAACACAAGAAAGGGGGTTGAATTGTGTTGGATTTTTCTTCTTTAATCATTTTCATCTTCTGGTTCTGATGTTTTTTTATCAGAGTCTGAGCACTTGGTTTAGAGTCTGACTTAGAAAACTGGTTTGACTTCTAAAGGACCTTATCATATTCTGAACCAAAATCTAATTTGGATGATCAAAGTTGACAGCAGTGGAATATTAAGTGCATAATCTAAGAAAGTAAAAGCAAGAATACAAGCAATTTATCTTGGTTCCTTTCACAACTTAAGAGTAGTCTAGTCCCCTTGTACTTCCAAGGGATTTCCATTATAACCAAACTGATTACAAATGCTTAAGCACACAAGCAAAAGCCTTATTTTCTTACACACACAAGTATAAGACTTCACTGCTAAAACACACAAGTTAGAGACTTCCTTGCTCAAGCGCACACAAGCTCAACACTTCCTTGCTTAAACACATAAGTCTGAGACTTCATTACTTTAGCACATAAGCTAAAGACTTCAAATGCTCAATCACTAAATAAAGAGACTTATGACTATATAACAAATTATTAAGAGATTTAAGTAACAACTACGCTTGATATACAATCAGAGATCTAGACATAATACAACTTAGAAAGACTCTAAGACTAGAACTTCTAAAATATACATGTGTTAAGATGTTCTAAGTATAACAATATTGATAGAGTAGCTTCTCTTGAATATCAAGTTTCAGAGTCTTATGGTATGGTGTATTATTATGTGGTAGTCTTCTTTTTCAGCTATGTAGCTCCTTAAATAAAGAAGAGAGAAAAGAGACATTAAAGACTTCCACCAAAAGGTTGGATAACCTTTGTACTTGATTAAACACATCAAGCAAATACCTTTCTATAAGAGAAATGATCCATTGAAGCTCAGACAACTATGAGAGATATGTTTCCTTAAATCTTCACATGATCAGAAAGGTTTTGAGCCTGGCAGATTTGCCTCATTTGAAGAACTTATGCTTTAGAGGTTGACTTTTTCCAGACTTCACACTTCAGAGGCTGATCACATAAGAGTCCACTTCTCAACTTCTAAAGCTTCAAATTTTGGGTCACAAGAGGCTGACTTTCTTCAGATTTGACTTCTTTAGAGTCTATATCTCCATCAGAGGCTGAGTCTTTAGAAGTGACCTTCAGAGCTAAAGTCTCATCTTTAGCTTCAGATTCCTCAAGCATTTCTTCATATGTTCTTAATGATATAATTATGCATACTTGAACAAATGTTAGAATATCTAATTTTTCTTTAAATACTTAGTTATCATCAACACCAAAGGGATATGGTATTAACTAATTGTTTCCAACATGTGCCGCTGCCTATGGCGTTTGCACTCTATTTTTAGCCTTAGGCGCTAGTGCCTGTGGCACATGCCTTTGTGTGTAGCCAATAGTTGTGGTGTATGCATGCAACCTTTAGAAGCATGCACCGTTGCATGTGTCTCTTGTGTTATGTTGATTTTTTTATATATAGGTCATTGACTCCCCACCACATCCCACCCATCTTCTAATTATATACTTCAATTTTTCTTCAAAATGTCGTCTTATATTATCAAGAGAAATGTCAAATTAATTTATTCAGAAGTAAAGCCTCTTATGAAGATCTGACTTTGGAACATATAGACTTTCGAGCATCTTTAGAAGAGCTTGATTTGTAGGTTAGACGGAGACATTGGAGGCAATGATAAGATCAGAAGAATTGAAAGGCTTACGATGTTCAACAATTATGGAGAACATAATATCTAGGATTTAGATAAAATTGGCAGTGATTGTCGTATTATGATGCATAGTTCATATGGAATTGTCCTGATCGTTGTAATCACATAGATATGTTGTTTATTCATTTTATTTGTTTGTCGTGTTGTTGTTTTAACTGTTGTAACCGAATGTTGTAATCTTTATGAAAAGAACATTGTTTTAAATATCAAATTATATGGTTACATAAAATGAATTACATATAAAAAGTAGGATTAAAAGTGGATTATTTAATTATGTTGTGGAGCTTGCTCCAACATTGGGACAATTTGCACGATTTTGTCTGGCCTGACGACATGAACTACATAATTTCACCATTTTGTTCGCCGTATCCATTTCGGTTTGAATACGCATGCTGTTAGGGCGACCATTTTTCTTTCTTCGTATATTTTCATTGTGCCAAACTATTCCCCCTTGATATGTAGGGCAATGATCCTCCTTTTCTACCACCACCGAGTTATTGTTGTATATATTGCATAAGTTTATGACTTTGTAAACAGTCGATTGTAGGTTGGAAGAGTCATGCTGAGCATATGAACACGCCGCTATGACATGGGAGCAAGCCATACAGAAGGCTTGGAACTTTCCACAACTGTATCAACCTTTATCTAGTTTGACCCGATAATATCCCCTTTGTCTCCCCTTATTATGGTTCATTGTCTCATCTACACTCAACCAACCTTTACGATGGTCAAACATTGTGACCACACATGTGTTAGCTTTGGAAGCTCTCTCCTCAATAAACTTCATAGAAGTTTCACTGAACAACTGCCTCGAGTGTAACAATGAACTCCATTTTGAACGTATGATCTCAAGCAATGACCCTAACCTAAAATAGGTTGTTCTCACCAAAGAGGTTATCGGTAGGTTTCAGGCATCTTTAAAGACAAAGTTCATTGATTCCACGAGATTTATTGTCATATTTCCCCATCGTTGACCATTGTCGAATGCCTCGATCCACTTCTCTACTAGAATATTATTGATCCACCTTACTGCATCTGGATTTGTCAATCTGATCTCTTTGCGGTAGTGTTGGAACGAAGGTTATGTTAATGCATACCCTAAATTCACATCTTTCTTCTAAAGCATATTATATTTGATATCCCACATGAAATTTTGAGTGATATGTCTAATGTAGTAGACATGGGTAAAAGGAGGATCTAGCCAACCGTTATCAAGGTTTTTGTATTCGCGCTTGATAGATGAATGCCTGTCTGGAATTAATCATAAGTTAGGTTATGAAGCAATGTGTAATCTGAGATTCTTCAGAAAAAACTCCATCAACCAGCAGTCTCCCCTTCAACCGAGCAAAGGCGATTGGAAAAATATTGTTGTTGCCATATTATGCCACTGCCATGAGTATCGTTCCTTTATATTTCCTATACAACCATGTTTCATCAATTTGAATATTTGATGCATAGTTCATAACTCCAGAAGAGTCGGTGGGATATTTGATTTCCACTAATACAAGTCATGTATGCGGTATATGCTGACAGGGTCTCCAAAATTGCAATAGTCCCCGAAGCATAATGCTTAAGTGCTACAAAGTATTATGGAAGTTCTTTGTACGAATCCCCTTAATTTATGCATACTAATTCAACCTCCTTAGTCTTAGCTATCCATGCCTTCCTGTACGAGGGGTTATAATTGTATCGTGTAACGATATGCGAGATTATTGTACTCACCTTCAATGACAGATCCTTGCTAATGATAAACAATATTTCATCGCATATTAACTAAAAGTTGAGTTTGCGATGATCCTGCATCGGATAGGTGATTATGCAAGCATGAGATGGACCCATATAACATATCTCCCAAGAATCACTTTTCTTCCGATAAGATGATGTCATTCGGAATATGCATAGCACATTACGACAAAAAAGTCTTGTACCTCATCACATTATTGTGATCGATAATATAATCAACTAAGATTTCCATGCGAAACTTTTTCATAGCTCTCACACAGTCTTCTTTTGTGCGAAACTTGTCTCCTACTTTTAAAGCTCTCTCCATCTGCATATACAGATTGTAAAATATATCTGAGGATGGTTCATCTGCACCCAAGTTCAAGTTTGTTATATCCTGAGGCAGACAATACACATGACTCAAAGGTAACGACTTTTGCTCATGGTCGACAATATTATCGCTAACCATATGATCAACCAATATCTTATCTTCTTCTTATTCCTCGTCAACAACATCGACTTCGACTTGTTTGTCATTGTCAGTTTCGCAAAAAAACTTGTAACAAATCAACAATCTGAGACAATTATTTTGTTGTAGTAAAATATATAACTCAATATCATTAAACTCATAATGTTCATGAGTTCGAAACATATTTTGAACATATTCATCATCTCGATCCTTTAGCTGAAAAAACTTGACTTGGTTGTTGGCAAAAATAATTGGAGTTTTGTAAATGATTTGTGACACTGGACCACACTGCAACTTCGCCTCTATTCTTTCTTTCAAATGCGAGAAATTTGATATTCTATTTATTGTAAATCGGGTAACATCAATATTTCAAAAATTAAAACGGGATAATTCACATTCAAATGTCTCACCATTGATGTGAGCATTGACCATGTATTGTGGTGAATGAGCCATTTTGTGAAAATTTTGGTTTGCTAGTAGTGTAACTTTATGTGTTTGTAGTGTATTTTGGTGGTGATAATGCAACGTGAATTGGTTTAGAAACAAAGACACATGCACTTAAATAGGTTGGAAAAAGCATGGGCCAAAATGCACCCATGTGCTATAGGAAATGGCACATGCCTTATGTGCTTTACATATGCGCCATTGCTTGTGGCTTGTCACGTGTTCTGCAACCTTGCATGCATGCCATGATGACTCATATCCCCCATAGTCTACAAAGACACCACACTGCACTACATGCATGCCCATAGGACTCACCACTTTGACTAGCACATGTGTGGAAAAGTAAGCTCATATGCAATAGGCTATGGCACATTAGTGTTAGTTTGAATGCAAAAAAAATTCCACGTGATAACATTAATCCTCTATAAATATGTCTTTATCTCAACACATTTCCATAAAAAACAATCAAAAAACATACTATATCAGCAACAAACACATAAAAGCATTCTAAATTATGGCTTTATTAACCCTGGGTGAGACATATAGAGGAACCATCAACAACATTGCGGAGTTTGTAATTCATTATTTCGAATATATTACTAAATTTGTTGTTACATTACTATATTTCTCGTTAATTATTTTCCTTGATTATTTTTCTTAATTATTTTTGTTAGGATCCAAAGAGATTTCGTTGTCGTGTACATGAATATGTTCCACACGACAAATTGATAGAACCGCATTAGCAAACGGTTTTGAAAATTTACTCAACATAGTCTCATACTCAGTTGATTACAAATGTATCCTTATTTTGGTAGAAAGATGGAGACCCGAGACACACACATTTCACCTTCCGTTCAATGAATTTACCGTCACACTGGATGATGTGTACATGTTGTTTGGTCTATCTATCGAAGTTAGGGTTGTTAATTGCTGAGTTAACCCAGATAACACAATCTGCATACAACTTTTGGGTGCCCCTTTATTTGAAGACACATCAAATAGTCAATGTATTAATCTAAAGTATCTTAAACAACATTATTCAAATATGATATTAACCGAAGATTCGACCGAGGATGAAAAAATAATTAAAATTCGGTGTTATATCATGTTACTATTTGACAATTTTTTATTTTCTGAAACTACTGATAATATAGTAAATATTACGTATTTACCTTTGTTAAGAAACATCAATAAAATAAGAACATATAGTTGAGGTTAAACTATTTTGTCCTATCTATATAGTTCTTTGTATAAAAACGCACAAAAGAGTACTTATTCGTTTTATTCTTGTATTTTTTTGCTCCAAACATGAGGTTGATTGAGAATGTCGTTACTCTCCCCCGTCAACGAGAGCAACTTCACATTCCCCTATGTAACAAAGTAAGTTTATCTCATTATTTCCACTTGCTTACTTTATACTACAACTTATTGTAAATAATTTATTTTCACTCTTTTCGATTTAGGTGGTCTGTTATAGGGATGAACTAGAACAACTGTCTCAAACACGCTATAATGGTCTATCGAAATCTTATAGATCACCTTGGATCAAATGATGTATTACAACTAAATAACTCATTATCTTGTTAATTTAGTTTTAAAATTACCAACTTACAAATCTTCTAATCATGTATTTTTCCGCTACAGATGATATGGAGGGAGTATCTGGGTATCGACCACGAGATTAACCTCGAGGATGTTGCCGTTTGGACTGCAAAAACAACAATCATCAGGTTCATTATTATGGAGATACGTCCGAGTGACTGTGTCAAACTGCAGTTTGACAATAACAAATCCCAGACCCCCCACGTGTTTGGGACAATGACATCAACTAAGAGTCGATGCCCAAGATATTTGATCGACTCACACCAACGAGCTTTGTCGTCATACGCCCAACAACCAACCCCATAACATTACCAAACCCAACAACATTGTCAATCCGCCCAAATCCAACAAATAACCCCACAACATCACCATACCAAATACACCCAACAACCAATCAAGCATGATTACGAACCCACATACACCCAATCCCGCAACCAATTCACGCCACACACCCAAATTCAAAATTAAGAGCATGACCCATACCACCAACAACCATATGCCGCCACCATATCTTACTATATCCCTAATGAGCCATATGATTACACCCCATCCTACCATAACACCCAATCAATATACACATAAACATCACACCATAAAAGCACCCAAACATCACATCGCCAAAACACCCAACCAACACATGCCTTTAAAATACCACAAGAACCATTAATTCGTTTCTAAAACGATTTAATGTCCAAATTCAACCAACCATCCTGCGCACACATAACCTAACCAACACGACCCAACTACAATAACATGGACACCAAACTCAATTACGACAATACCGATCACTAAGGAGATATGATCAGAGATTTATTAGATAACACTAATATCCCATGAACCTCGCACCAATCACCTTTGTCTCAGGAGAATACTAGGAGACTTGAAACACCTCAGGAAAATCATGAGAGACTTTAAAGACAAGCGAATGCGCCAGAGTGTGGAACCAATGAACATTACGATCGAACGAGTCATTAAATTTCTCTCAAATAGTTATATTTGATGGAATAATATAATATTTTTTTGTTAAACATCTTTATTTATAATAATTTTGTTGTTAAAATAATTATAAAAAAAATCCAAAACAACGCAGGAGTCACAAGTAATGACATATACTCCTAAAAGTTACATGCATGTGTCACAATCATTGATTACACACAAACAATGCATAATAGACATTGACGTCTTAAACTAAAAAATATATCCGTGAGAGATGGTGATACATCTTTTTTGAGACAATTTTTTATTTATTTATAAAATGATTATTTAAAAAAAAAAATCTATACATACTACGAGAAACGCAAACTATTAATTTTGTTGGTGATATAAATAAATATAAAGCTTCAAATTCACACACGTTAGATTTTCCTTCCCTCCCTCTCTCCCCATCATTCAAACGTGAATCTTGTCTCAGTCTCCCGTTGACAGTTCTAGTAGAGCTCCATTCTCATTTCTCAGTTCAGCGTCCACTTTCTCCCCTCGTTTCACTCTTATATCTTCCATTTCGTAACTCTTAATTCTTAGTATTTTCTCCACTTTCACTGTGCTTAGGGTTTTGCTTCACCCACGCCATTTCCTCAAATCGCTATAGCTGAATCGCTTCACATTTTGAATTTTCTGTAAAAGCTCGGTCTCTTTTACCGTTAGATATGGAAACAGATGAGTCATGTCGAGTGCTCCCTTTTCAGCTTCAATTTGATAAACCACTTGCTTCTCAGGTATTCTGCATTTCCAATCTGTATTACTGTTGAATTTTGTACGATATGTTGTATTTACAGTTTGTTTGATTTTGTGAATGAAATTCCAATAACAGGTGAAAATCGCGGAGTGGAATCCAGAGAAGGACTTGCTCGCTATGGTTTCTGATGACTCTAAGATCTTGCTTCATCGTTTCAATTGGCAACGCTTGTGGACCATAACTCCAGGTCTTTCTTTCTCTTTTGTTTTCTTTCCCTTTTGTTTTCTTTCCATGTTTATTTTGATGGAAAAATTGCTTATATTTGAGTGTGTGATGAAATAATGGCTGGAATTTTGAACTGTTTTGAAACAATAAACACCTTACTGTTCTGGTTTATATTTTATATTTTGAAGTCATGATTCGTCCAAATATTGCTACAGTTTCTGTGCCCGGATGTTGACTGAACATCTCTTTTTATGCAGGAAGATGCGTAACGTCCTTGTGTTGGCGTCCTGATGGCAAGGCAATTGCTGTTGGGCTTGACGACGGAACGTTGTCACTGTATGATGTTGAAGTGGGTAGTAGTTTTTTTTTTCCAGGACGAATACTTCTAGTCATTTGTTCTTATAAACTTTTTTTCTTATTTGAATTATGTGTTAATAAATGTATTTGATACCGTGCCTTAGAAATTTAAAGGGAAACACGTACTGTTTTTTGATCTTTTAAGAGATCGTAGATTGGCTGTTAGTTCTGAGGTACACTAGAGTAAACAAGCTACGATAACTCATTTCTGGTCTCAAATATGGTCTTATATGGTTTTGTTTGTTGCTTTGAAATCTAGACTTTGTGTACTTTTGCAGTTGTGACATTATTGGAAATCTATACTAACCATAATTGTGGACCAAAGATTCTACTTGTTCAATTGTTTGATGATATGATATTTGCAATTTGCTAGTCTAACAAGTAACAAATAAGCAATGTGATAATTTTTAATCTAAGGAAGGAATATCAGTCAAAATCCAACAATGTTACTTGAAGCAAACTTGATTTTCAATCAAAGGGGAGCCTTGATGCAAAGGTTTGAATTTTTGTCGTGTGACTGGGAGGTCGCATTTTCAAGGCATGGAATCAGTGTCTTGCAAACACAATGCAAGTTTGCTTAGAATTAATCTGCAATGGGTCTAATGACCTTAGACTCCACAGGGAAGAAATGCTTAGTACTAGACTGCCAGTTTTTCCTAGGAAGATTATATAGAGTCTTAGACTCTTAGAATGTATTACCCGATAGAAAGAGGAGGACTGTTCCTTTTGAATGTTGCCTTTTCTTTTGGGCGGTTTGTGGATAGTGTTTTTGATTGATTTTGCTTTGAGTTTTTGTAACATATCTAATTCCTGATATTTTCTATATGGCAGAACGGGAAGTTGTTAAGAAGCTTAAAATTACATTGTGCTGCCATCGTTTGTCTCAATTGGGAGGAGGACAACCACCTAATTAATGTATGCTTCTTCCCACCCAATGCCTATTTTTCATAATTAGTTTGATTGATAACATTTGATTTAGTGGAATGCCTTAAAGATACTAACAATATACGAGAATAAGATTTCTATGTTAATATGTGCCTTGATTTTGGAAAATCCAAGTGACACTCACATGATGCTTAACCAAGTGTTAGACTACGGATATCAAATTATTCTTCGTATGTGCAAGCAAGGTGTGTAATATGGATGAACTGCACATTCTTGTTTTCTTTCTAGTATTCTGATTTTTTCTCTCTATCTTACAGGATGAACATTGCCACACTTCAAAGTATGAAGATAGAACCTCCCGTTTCTTTCCTCCTGCTCCAAAAGTTCCTAGAATGCCTGGATTGATATCTGGGGATAATGGCTTCATGGATGACGGTGAAGATTCCTTTGAGGAACTGTCAAATTCTTCTCACCAACGATTCAATGTCTTATGTAGTGGAGACAAAGATGGGAATATATGTTTTAGTATATTTGGCATCTTTCCTATAGGGAAAACTGTAAGTCATTGTCGTAGAGGGTAGCATTTTTTTATAAATAAATTGCTCAAGTGTGATGCGGGAATACCATCCTAATTGAATTATATTTCAGCATCAGAATGCTTAAGATTTAATTGAGGTTAAGTTTGCAGCCATAATAAATATTTGATTGATGGGCTAACTAAAGTAGCTAAAGATACCCTCTTAAATAGTTTCCTGTAGTAAATGGGGTAACTATTGTGGTGCTGTTGATTTGTTGTAGATCTAAGCCCTGTAATCTACCCTTCCTGCTCATATGTTTTCCTTAGTGGTCTGTGAGCTTACGTTACTTTTCACAGTCTGAGTAATATAATATGCTGAAATTTTAGGAATTGGACTGATAAGGAGGCATATAAATGAAAGGGGTGACAAGGAGAGATCATATTCTTTGGATTTTATATAAATATGATACATTACTCTGACTTACTAACGATTATGACCAATAAGTGTTTACTCTGGTATAGTACTTTATTTACAAAGAAGATTTTCCTAATAACGTAATAATAAAAACATATCTCTCTTGACAGATATTATGCATATTGTTGATATTATGAAAAACTTTTTGCATACAAATGCTTGTGAAATAAACACTAAACATGGTAATTAAATTTGCCTTATTTATTTCTTTATTGCCTTTTGTAAAATAAACACTAAATATGTGCTTCTCAATGTCCTTTTTCAATTAATATTAAAAAAGTCTTATGCCTGTTGGTGTTTCAGAACATACACAACCTCATTTTTCCTACTTCTAGTGATGGTGCAGAAAGAAGTAAAAGGCTTTTGAGTCCTTCTATACACAAGGTAGATTCTCTCTCTATTTTGAGTACTGGACTTCATTTGAGGGCCCCCTTCCCCTTAGTTGGAGACAGAAGTAGAAAAACACAATAGTTTGTTGATGTTTGAAATTAACTAGTAGGATTTATTATCATATGAGTTAGTATTTTCGACATAGAAAATATGAGAAAGGAGCAAACTGAAAGCAGCAGAAGAATGAACTAACTCAAAATGACATTATATTCTACCCTGTTTGAAATTCTGCCAAAATACTACTGAACTATTGGATCCAATGTTTATGGTAATACTCAGTTCAATAGAGAGTATTTGTTGTACTGTTATTATGCTAAGTAATGCAATATAAGGTGCTTTAGCTCGCTATGCTATTGGCCTAGCTGGCAGGCCGCTAGAATCATTAAATTTTGTTAGGAGTCTGAATGAGATCACTAACTACAAGGGTAACAGAACCTGTCAGAGGTTTATTATCTCTTTAAGATTTCTTCCATAGTCTCTTTTTCTTACCTTTTTAGTGGTTTTATTTATTTATTTCTGTCTCAACACTACCCACACAATTTTTTTAGTGGTAAAAGTAGGGGGATGGAAGTCAGATTTCAAGTTCAATTCATATTGATTGATGCACAAATGAATCATTGAATAAAAAAAAGTTGAAATGACAAGTTGCATAAGTTAATTAAAAACTGTCATGATATTAGGAAACAAAGTGAAGAGATAAAAAAACTTAAGAAAAAATAGTCTTATCCAATGAAAGTAACAAGAGAAAAATTCTTCGTTACCACAAGGGGTCACTTCCTTCACAATGATATCAGACAACTCTGTTTCCTTGCCACTTGCCTCTTCAACATTCCAAAGGTCCCTATTTAACTATGAACCCGTGCCCCTTAATACCGGCTGATACAATTTGTAACGGACTGTAACTCTCAAAATTTGGGTTGGGTCTAACTCATCCCTACAAAACCAGATTAAAAACTGGCTTCTAGGGTGAGGATTGCCCTCACTTATAAACACAAAACATACCATATCTCTTAGCAATGTGGGTCTAAATCCACCCCTTCAAAGCCAACACAATGAAGGTGTTGGGGGCTGCAATGAGAAAAGCCAAAGTGTCGCAATTAAGGCGACTAGGGGCGGACCGCAATTAAGGCGGAAAGTCCAACACACTCCCTCACGCTTGGGCCTCAATGAGTCCGAAGCGTGGACAACGCGGAAAGCCCAACAGTGGATCTAGGATAGCCAACAATGGATCTAGGATAGCCTCTGATACCATGTTTTGTAGGGTGAGGATTGCCCTCACTTATAAACACAACACAAACCATATCTCTAAGCAATGTGAGACTAAATCCACCCCTTCAAAGCCAACACAATGAAGGTGATGGGGGCTGCAATGAGGCAAGCCAAAGTGTTGCAATTAAGGTGACTAGGGATGGATCACAATTAAGGCGGAAAGTCCAACACATGCTTGGGCCTCAATGAATCCGAAGCGTGAACAATGCGGGAAGCCCAACAATGGATCTATGATAGGCTCTGATACCATCTCAGAATTTGGTTGGGTCTAACTCATCCTTACAAAACCGGCTTAAGCCGATTTGTAGGGTGAGGATTGCCCTCACTTATAAACACAACACAGACCATATCTCTAAGCAATGTGGGACTAAATCCACCCCTTCAAAGCCAACACAATGAAGGTGTTGGGGACTGCAATGAGGCAAGCCAAAGTGTCACAATTAAGGTGACTAGGGATGAACCGCAATTAAGGCGGAAAGTCCAACAGTAACTGTTGTATTACAATTTAAACCAGTGTCCCTTAATATCACACAATAAACCAGCTCTCACAGTGTCTAATTGACCTTAATAACCGGATTACAATTTTATCCTCCTGGAGTACACTTTCCAGACCATGCCTCTTTAATTACGCTCAAGCCTGTTATGCCATGAACCAACATAAAAAACTTAAGCTATTGGGTGAAGGCTGGGCTTGAAGCGTGGCAAATACATTGTCGCACTTACCTCTGCTGCAACTAAACATTTTATTAGAATAATGGAGGCAACACACGTCAAACTCTAGACTACTTTCTCACATAAGTTCTCATAAGTTACATGCTATAAAGCGATTCTTTCAAAAGCTTTGGTTGATAGATGAATGCACATACATGTCTAGC
Organism: Lathyrus oleraceus; assembly: GCF_024323335.1. NCBI lineage: Eukaryota > Viridiplantae > Streptophyta > Magnoliopsida > Fabales > Fabaceae > Lathyrus > Lathyrus oleraceus. Next base: position 188,440,590 of record NC_066585.1, read on the forward strand.
AATGCCTCAGTAATTTATTTGTTGAAGATAATATTTTTACATGTCACTAGGTTGCTTTATCAAAGGATCTTCGGCGTTTGATAGTCATGTGCTCAGGACTCCTTATTGATGATAAGTGTGTTATTCATATGGCTGGGCATAATGAACTTGGCTTGCATTGCTTAGCCCTGAACACAGCTATATTTTGGAATAGGTAAACATTATGATCTATTGTATTTTTTCAAAACATGTTTTTTTAATTTCCTTGCAAAATATAAAACCTTATGTCTGTCAGACAAATGCAAATGAAAATGGGTTGATCATGCTTTAGAATGGACATTCCTTCTTCCTCTTATTTCTGCAATTTGGTTCCCTCTATCCATGTACAGGAAAAATGAGCTTCATCAGGTAGCTCAGCAAGCTTCTAACATCGAGGATTTAACTGAGGTTGTTCGGGCATCATTATCAGTCATGTCTAGGCAGTGGTCTGATGCCATGCATATATTCAAGGAAAAGTTCAACTCTTTGTCTACTCTGATTATGGATCACGGTAACTTAAAAACCATAGATTTTTTTGTTATATCCTAATAAATTTAAGTAAAGAGAGAAATTGAAGAGATAATTTGCACAAATTCTGAAGATATGAATATGTATTAATTGAATAAAGAAATGTAATACATGCTATTTATATTATAGCCCGATGATTCTAGAAGTACTTATAACTAACAGAAACTTGCTATTAACTGACACGGCACTGCTAACAATCCAGATAACTGAAAGACAAGCCAGATGACTCTATTGCACTAACTGTTACAATATTTCGTGCATATTATGCTATAATATCCTTTTACTAATTTTTTCTATCATTTATTACTAGGACTTAATTCCTCTCCCCAAGAGGAGTTTCTGAGCCTTTTGGGCGGTGCAAGGACTAGTCCAGCAGTTCACCAATTTCTTGTTAGCACTCTTGGTGAAGTGGTATACAGAAAGCTTTATATAACTTATCACATGTTTGGTTATTCATGAATAGCTTATGAGTGTAGTTTTAATTCAGCAAGTTTATTACTTCACAGGGTGTCAAGCGCATTTCGAAGGTTCTCTGCGGTGCCGGAAAGGAACTTCAACGTATTGTTTTGGAACACCTCCAGGTACAACATTGCACCGTCCCATGTGCATAATATTTACTAAATGGCAGTAAAATGTGTCACTGTTTAAATTTTGAAAGCATATACTTTTAAAGTTCATGTCAGATAGGCGATAACTTCTTGTTGCATAATATCACAGGCTTTTGACAAGGCCGATACAGACTGTGTCAAGGTCTTTTTTTTTCTAATACTTTTCTTCAAACCACATTAGAGAGTTTAAGCTAGGTCATTGTTTCACTCCTGCCTCGTCTTAATAAAGTAGGCAGATGGGCATGCCGGCTGATCTGCTCCTAGCATAATGGTTTGGGGCATCAGAGGCTGTTGTTGTGTGGTCACCCTGAGTGGCTGAAGTTCAATATATTGCAGAAGAATTGGAATTGAAATTATAATTCTAAGGACTTATGGTAGTGTATTATATAAATTGTTAAGAGATGAAAACTATATGTACATTTGTGTAATATATTAAAGTTTAGTATAATCAGTTTTTCCATTCTTGATATGGTAGTAGAACTTCATTAGCTTTTTACTCAAACTATTTGTTCAAACTCCACTCTTATACATTTAAATAATGAATTTGTCAGCCCGCTGCAGAAGTTATGGGATTCAGAATGGGAGAACTAAGAGGGCTTTCAAGATGGCGTGCACGATATCATGGCATTGGCTTGGATGAACCACTCATAAGCAATGCAACAGAAAAGGCTGGTATGCTACTTGTTCAAGTTGAACGATTTATGAGGGTTCTTTCATCTGTCTTGCAGCAGGTGTGCCTTTGAAATGGATCTTACAAGTTTTAACTTTATTATTCCCAATGTATGCTCATTACTCATAAGATTTATCATAGTCCCGATTTCTAAATTTGAGTTTCATATATTCTTGCTAAAATTTTCCAAAGAGTCCTAAACTTTCTAAGACATGTAAGCCAGTATAAACTTCAAGTGCCTTTTTGGGTATCCGGTGAAATCACAATTACTTGTCTTAAAAAGTTTGTACTATCTCCTTACTTTACTATATGAACACATATTCTGAGATCATTTCTTAACAAAATTATTTCAAAAGATGTCCATGTCTACATTTTTTGCAAAAGCCTGTTCTGTCTGATAATTTTATCTTTGCTGATTTCTCACATATCCTCAACCAGTATTCAAACTTCTTCAACTGGCTATTAAAGTGTATAAAATTACTCATGTCAGAACCAAGTGACCAGCTTCTTCCATATAACAGGTTTGTCTAGCCATTCCTTATTATTTGGATTGGAGATTGTGAGATAAGCATCTCTAGTTGTTTTCTGTCATTCCTAGGAAGCTGTGTGACAGCTGTAATTCAGCACATGTCAAAATAGAATGCAACATCAGCATAACTGCCTCAGAGTTAGTTAGGTCTGAGTGCAGGTTAAGATGATGCTGGGTGCAGGATAGCACAAGTATAAATCCCTAGAATCTCTAAACAGATAAGAATTGTAACGAACAGTTTCAATATATGAAAATGTAAAAGTGTTTCTCTAAATTTTCCTTTCTTCAACAGAGATGTTATGTTATTTTTCTTTTTCTACTTTTGGTTTTGGCAGTGAACTTGTTATTATATTTCTGAAGTTTCTGTATGAACAAGATCCAGTTAAGCAACTGCTGGATATATCAGAAGCAGATTACACTGTTGAAATTGATTTGTAAGTTTTTTTTGTCTAATCCCAATCCATTTCATATTTTATCTAAATTTATTGTCAATCTGAACCAGTGTTATCAAATATCCGCAATTGCGGCGCCATGGCGGATATACGTTGCGGTTTTTGGGCTCGTCGCAATAGTAAATATTGGCCGATATTTCGGGTTTTTCCGCCATAATCCGCTATAGCGGCGCTGCAAAGTGTCTAGTATGGCGGAGTTTTGGCTCTCCGCCATGGACCGCCATCCACCATGGACCACTCATTTGAACTGTACATTATTGTCAATTTGTCATGTCTTTGTTGCGGTGTTGTCTCAACTGTAGCTTGTGCAACTATTAGAGTTTAGGAAATGAGATACGAAATAAGTGGTAATTTGTTATATCGTAGATTCATTATGATTTTTAATTTGTAAACCAAACCAGGTCTTTGTGATGAAGTTTGATTTTAAACCTCTGCTATTGCCGCTAATAATTTTCTACCTAATAGATGAGAAAATGTTATTTGACAAGAGAAAATGAGCATTCAAAGAACAGAGGTGTGACATTCACCCTTGAAGGAAATGATTAAAGAAAAGAAGTGACAACTGCACCAAGCTTGCATATCTCTTCCAGTATAGGGCAAAGACACCCCTGAAAAAGGAGAACTGGCATCACTAAGCACCTTAAATAAGTAAAAAAAAACTACCTTATTTGATAGTTAAAACTTAGAAGTAAAAATTTATCTTCAGATTCTGGCATCCCTTTCTAACCGTTGAAATACGAGAAATACGAGAGCAATAGATATTTAGATAAAACCGTGTGTCCAAATAACACTTCTATCTCAAGAGCTTGTGACAATGTCACTTGATTCAATCTTCTCTCTGATAAAGTGATTAAGTGACGGTCTATCTCAAATATGTTTGGTCCTCTCATAAAAGACATGACTCTCGAAGCAATATGCAATGCAACTTGATTATCACCAATAAGTGTTATTGATCTTACTTCTTCAAATTGAAGTTCCTTGAGCAAGTCTTGCAACCAAGTAAGCTCGCATGTTACCAATGCCATGACCCTATGATCTGCCTCACCTTGGAGCAACTTTGATGTATCTTATAATTCGGATAACAACATCCATGTGTTCTTGGCAAGGAGAATTCAAGCTTGCCACACTAACTGCAAAAGAAATGTCTAGACAAGTGACTATGAGATAATTCAATTTTCCAACCAATCTCTTATATCTTCCTGAGTCAGATGGAGGCTCCCCTTGATTAGGTAGGAGTTTGACACTTGAATCCATAGGAGTATTAACTGGTTTAGCATTTAACAAACTTTTTTCTTCAATAATGTCCATAGCATATTTCGACTGAGCAATTACCAAACCAAAGCACAATAGGTAGGAGATAATCGATGGTAAAATACAGTTATAAATTAGATAAGAATTACAGGTTGAACGATTACATTTACGGATGTCAACTGGTTTAACGTTCAACAAACTTGTTTCTTCAATAATGTCCAGAGCATATTTCCGCTGAGAAATTATCAAACCAAAGCACAGTAGGTATGAGATAACCAATGGTAAAACACAATTATAAATAAGATATGAATTACAGGTTGAATAATTACCTTTACGGATGTCAATAGGGAGATCAGGAGACGAAGTCAGAGCAATGATGGAGGCGTTTGAAATAGAAGTTGAATCACGTGGTCCAAACCTTCTTTCATAGGTAACGCCAATACCGATTCAACGGTGGTGGAGACTCGGTTCAAGAGGACACATCTATCATAACTGGTGGATTAGAAGATACGTGAGTGGACTCAACCGACTCAAAATAAGGAATATGCAAAACTTGATCTAAATTGGTTGTAGGAACATCTGAGTTGGAAAAGTATGGTATGTCCTCAAAGAATGTAAGTATCAGTAGACGTGTAGAAGCGATGTGCAGAAGGACAGTAAGACTGGTATCCCTTTTGGACACAAGAGTAACCTAGGGAAACACATTTGATAGCAAGAGCAAATATTTAATCACGACCTAGAGACAAATCATGAACAAAACAAGTACAACCAAAGACACGAGAGGAAACATATAAGGGGCCCGTAACGTGCAACAAGAAATTAGGAACCTGATCATTCAATACAGAAGATGTCATCTAGTTATTTAAATACTTGACAAATATGAATAAAATTGTCTCTTGGACACCGTAAGAAAAAATAACTAGGGTTTTAAACCATGCTTTGGACACCAATTTGAGATTGAATATGCGATTCTATCATGTAATTCTATTATGTAAGGAGAATATACATATATAGGCTTGAGCTTCTAATTAACCCCACTAATTAGGGGGAAGATGAACTAAGAAAGGAATGATTAAATACAATTATATCCTAATGGATACTAATAATAAAAACAATATCTCAACATTACTTACCAAAGGAATGTTGATGAGAGAAAGAACCGACACTTAGTTGAAACGACTCATACCACTCTCCTTCACAATAATGCATTCATCGTTTTTGTGGGGATGCGATCCTTACATAATGCTACTTAATCAATCACACACCCTCCTCTGTACTCGATAACCAGGTACTAGATTCCATTTTGTTCCCCAACAACATCTTTATTCTCTACCACTTCGCGTCTTCGGGTGCACATGTTTTGTTCATGATCTTACTCCAGGTTAAGATAAACTTGTAGCAAAATCTCTCAATTGTCTTTTCTTTGGCTACTCTTGTCTATAGAAAGGCTATTCTCCAGATCTTCGTCGATACATTGTCTATGTCGAGGTTAGCTTCTTCGAGACTTATCCTTTTTTCCTTCTAGTTGTAAAGAATTTTGCTGGTTATTTTGTAGATGTTCTATTTTTTTCGGAAGAACAATGATGCACTTATAAATGATAGTGCAATAAAATAAAAGTGCAGTAAAGTAAATGAACACAAATATATCCTGGTTCCCCTTTCCAAACAAGGGTAGTCCAGTCCCTCCACACCCCGTGAAGGATTTCACTATGTTATACATTTGTACAAGTCTCACACCAAAACCTCTCTTACAATCTTCTAATACAACACACCAAACTTATGGTGGACTTTGAATCTCCCCGATTCAAAGGACATTTTTCCAACAAACAGAAAGAACAACACTTCCTATTTGCAAACACCTGTAGAAAGTACAACAACTTTTCTTACGGATAATAGCACTACACACTTGGTGAATAATTTACAGCAAACAGATAAATTGAATACTGACAGGTTGTATGTTTTTCAATATCTTGAAATTTTAATCCTCTTTCAATGAACAATTCAAGAATATATAAACAGTAAGTGCTAAATAATTTATGAAACTTTTTTCAAATGAATGAAATTTATGCATTAAAAGTTTCTATGTCATTGTATATGAACACTTGAAAAACAATAATAATTGTTTGAAAAATATGATGAAAGAGATGTATATAAATCTGAAAAAATATTGCTTTAAATAGATCACAAGATGCCTCTTAAATGAGTAGTAATGGTTGGAAAATATTCATGATTAATTGCAATGATTTAGAAAAGATTTCATGAACATGTGCAATGAAGAGGTATTGTGATGTTTTAGATTTTTCAAAAAGTATTAGGAAGCAATCGATTGTTATAGGAGGTCAATCGATTGTTTCAATTGGAATGTTCAAAATATTTTGAAAATAACAAAGGATCAATCGATTGTATGTATACACCAATCGTTTGTTCAGTGTAAAAATTCTTCCCAGAATCTGTTGTATGAACACGTCAATCGATTGTTTCGTTGAAACTTCCATTTTTCGCAAACAGTAGCATAGGAACAATCGATTGTAGCTTTTCATCAATTGATTGCTTGATGAATTAAATTGGATTTTTTTTTTTGCTTTATAAAAGATTTGCCATGAATGTAAAAGATGCATCACTTTTAAGAATGATTTGGATCAGATGACTTTGAGCACCTAATATATATATATATATATATATATATATATATATATATATATATATATATATATATATATATATATATATATATATAAATGAATTGTCATTGGTACCTTATTATCAGATCAAAACTTTTGAATTCAACATCCAATAGCTTGAGCTCTCTTGATAACTGATTAAGATAGACTTCAACCTTTTTCTTCTTTAATATAAGCTTCTTCCTTCATCAAAATCAAACTATGATAGATGATAGAACATCTTCACACTGTCGACTTCATCAATCTCTTTATAAATTGAAACAATCTCCCATTGCTTGGTTTGATAGGTTTAACACATTGCTCTAAGAGTATGACATGATTAGATGTGAACCTGATTACTCTGTCTTCTTTTTGCATTCTTCACCAACCACTTGCCTCCACCTACTGGTCTATGTCGTTGACATCATTATCACTGGAAATGATAAAAATGACTTCGAGCTGTTGAAACAACATTTGTGTCTAGTGTCTACACTTCCAAACTAAAGATTTGGGTCCAATGAAATATTTTTTGGGAATTGAAGTTGCTCAATCCAAGATTAATGTGGCTATTACTCAGCGAAAATATGCTCTTGATATACTTAGAAGAAATTGGCTTGCTCGATTGTCAACATAGTGATGCTGATTGGGCATGTTCACCAGCAGCTAGAAGGTCCACTTCAGGGTATTGTATCCTCATTGGAGGAAATATGATCTCATGGCGGAACAAGAAACATAACATAGTTGCAAGGTCTAGTGCAGAAGCGGAATATCATGATATTGGCATCAACTACTTATTAACTCACGTGGCTAAAACAACTACTCCAACAACTCAAATTAGGAGACGCCAAAATAAGAAAACTAATTTGTGACAACAAAGGTGTACTACATATCACCTCCAACTCGATTTCATGAAAGAACTAAGCGCATAGAGATCGATTGTAACTTTGTAAGAGATAGGATTCTTTAAGAAGAAATCATAATTGATTTTGTTGGTTCAAATTGTCAATTGACAGACATATTTACTAAATCTCTTAGAGGACCTCAGCTTGAATCTATTTGTAAGAAGCTTGGTGCATATGACGTATACGCTCCAGCTCGAGGAGGAGTGTTAGAATTAAGTAAGTTGGTAGATATTCTAGATTGTTAGTGAATAAAATATACAACTTTCTAGGTTAGCGCTTCTTCATTAACATTCAATTTATTTATTGTAACACCATTATAAATACAGATAGTGCGATCTGAGTATAGACACATTGAATTTACAGAATTGTATAATGATTTTGTTGAAATCTTCAGGGAGACAGCGGAAAGAGTTAGAGAATTAGTTCAGTTCGGTGGATTTTCCGACACTGAATATCTTAGGAGAACTTTGGCAAAAGAATTTCAGCAGTTGGAGTTAAGGTATATCTGTGTCCTTTCATCCTTTCTAGTTAGATAAAGCTTTAGTTTCTAGTTTTTCCCTTTAATTGCGCTCATCAACCAAGTTAATGATGATAATACATGAATTATAGTGAACTAATTATAGAGAATCTTGATAAAGTTTCATGCACAAAAGTATATGTTCTCATTTTGTCTAGAAAGACTTATTCCATAATGAAAAGGAAAACAAAATTATTCTTAGTTCTTTTACCTCGAAAGTGTTGGCAAAGATGAACTCCAAAACATTATACTCTACTAGTTTAGATACTGAGCTTGAAAGAATACCATCTTAAAAAGTATCCATGAAACAAGTTTCTTTTCCTGTTTGGGAATTGATTTTCCTAAACAATCAGCCCATTATCACTAAGAAGAAAAGATAATAAAAGTCCCAAAGATATCTTTTTCACACTGTTCTAGTTACATCTCTTGATTATTTCTCAAATTTTTATTGTGACTTTACTGTTCTTCAGTTTTAAAGAGGCCTTTCAAATGCCTTTTACGACAATCTCTAGAAAGATACTCTGTGAGGATTTAATACCGCTGTTTCCTTTTCCGTCTTTGCCAAAAGCATCATCGTTGACGAGAATTCCCACTTCAATATCATATTATGAGGTACTTATCACAGAATGATCATTTTGCGAGTTTTTATAATTCTAAATCTAGGGAATAAGAAGCCTCACTGTTATATATTTTGATGTAAGTGTTTCAAATTCTATTGAGAAGCTGTATTATTATTTTCTTTCTGTAGGATTCCACCAGAGCTTCTTCGTCATATGCTGATAGATCTCAAGTTATCGACTACATATCTTTTCAAGTACCTAATGAGTCTTTCTCAGATATTGAAAATTGCATCTGCATACTCAGAGGATTTATGCATGACTCAGACTGTCTAAAGAAGGGGTATAGTTCTTTGGAAGCTGTGCTGTTGTGTGTTCCTGTTGATTATCAGTGTGTCGATCTGTCACTGTACAAGGTAAAATCTTGATAATTATAAATATTCCAAACATTTCTGCTTCCAATTTTCAACCTTCTCAATATTTGTTATTTTAAAATGTGCTGTTTGATACACAGGATAGTCAAATTGTCTTGCTTCTGAACAAAGATACTAATACGTCAGAAAGTGCTGGAGATGGTTGTATGATAATTATGCAAGCAAGTGATCTCCCATATGTCTCTATATCAAGATCTGAATATAGAGATGTCTGGAGGTTACAAGAACTCAAGGTAAGTCATACTAAGTCCTGTTGGTTTCATTGTTTATGGCTTATGATAGGATATATGTTGCCAACTTTTAATATATTATCTAGCCATAAAATTTCAAGTTCTTTGAAGTTAAAATTATAAACTAAGTTCATCTTATGCGTGACGTCTTAAGTAATAAGCACACTTTAATCTACTCTTGTTCCTGAATAAAACAAGAAACTAATATTTTGACCCTCACTCATGCAATATTTTCCTAAATTGTTGCTTTCATGATTCCTTGAGTCCCATAAATTCAAACTGTTACTGCCTGTGAATGATTCTCATCCACCAAACATATTGATTGTTATTTTAGGAACTGCATTTGATTATTTTGAAAAAGTATCCCTTTTCTTTTCCCATTTGAAATGGCCATGAGTTAATGTTGATATTTATGTTTTTCCATTTAGTAAATTCTACTAAAGTGAATAACTTATATGCTATCCTTTTTGAAACTATATCTATTTATTTATTTATTCCATTAGTCACATATTTTTGTAATTATGTTCACTTAGGATTCTACCGCTTGCCTGTACTTAGGAGATGAGAAAGCTCGAATGATCCCTCATGGTGTAATTGCTCCCTTGGCAGTTAGTGGTAAGTACTCTCTTTCTAGCCTAAATGATTAAAAAAATTCATGACAACAATCTACCTAGCTGAACTTCCTTAGGAGTTAGAAATGAATGAAGAACTTATACTATGTTAAGTGTAATTATACTCTAATTATACTTAAACCACAGAATAATTTTGCACAATTTTTATTATATTCAGTGAATTTGATTTACTAATATCATAGTCTAGTGTCGGTAATTGTTTTTCTGATAAATTTAGTGATATACATATTGCGGATCCAACACACAGTGCATACAAAAACTCCTGTAGTCCAATTTCAGAATGCTTAAGAAAAAGTTAATAAACTTCAGGGAGAACGATTTTATCTAGCTAGTTCTTCGTTAAAAATCATCAATAGTATTTTAGTTGCAATTTATGTGGGTATTGATATATCTGCCACTGAACTGGTTAACTGTCTCTCAATTGTTACTTATGTCTTACTAACAGCTTCAAGAGGCCTGGCTTGTGTATTTGCTGCCAGAAAGCGTGCCTTGGTCTACATTTTAGAGGAAGACGAAGACGAGGTGTCAGATGCAGAGTGATTCCCTTCCAAATTTCATTTTTCTTTGTTAGGTAGCATTTAGTTGTAATTTATTTATTTTTTTGGAAGATAGAGAGTGGGGTGGGGTGTTGGATAATCAGTGCCATTTTTCTAATGGTTATTGAAATATTGTTGTAACATGTCCATATTTTTTATTAGAATTCAATTGAAGATAAATTATGTGGTGTTAAGAATGTGTGGTTTAGCCTAACTCAACCCTACAAAACCGGTTGGTAGAGTGAGGACTGCCCCCACTTATAAACACATATTAAAGCCATATATTGTCCGATGTGGGACTCTTAACACACCCCCTCACGCCCAGGACTGGACATCTGGAGCGTGGAAATAAATGGTGGGTGGTCCGATAGCGGAAACCATAGTAGGTGGCCCACCGGATCTTAGAGGAGGCTCTGATACCATGTTGTAAAATATTTTACTGATATATTAAAAAGTTATTCTTACATGTTACATCTACATGCTTTAAATAAGAGAGAATAGAAAACCTAACGGGCTTTGACTAATGGGCCTCATTACTAATAGAAATAATTACTATTTACAATCTAATATTTACAACACTCCCCCTCAAGCTGGTGAATGGATATCTATCATTCCCAGCTTGCAAGTAAGTTGCCTGAATCTTTCTGTTGGTAAGCCTTTTGTTAACACATCTGCCAGCTGATGCCCGGAAGGAACGTAAGATGTAGTTATCAGTCCACTATCCAACTTCTCTTTGATAAAATGTCGGTCAATCTCAATGTGTTTAGTCCTGTCATGCTGAACAGGATTATGAGCAATACTAATAGCCGATTTATTGTCACAAAACAATTTCATAGGACCTTCACATTGTATCTTCAAGTCTTCTAGAATTTGTTTCATCCACAATAGCTCACAAATTCCTAGTGCCATAGCTCTAAATTCTGCCTCGGCGCTTGATCGAGCAACTACACTTTGCTTCTTACTCTTCCAAGCTACAAGGTTACCACACAGAAAAGTACAATAGCCTGACGTAGATCTTCTGTCACTCACTGATCCGACATAATCCGCATCAGTGTAAGTCTCCATAGTTAGATTTCCACCTCTTTTAAACAAAAGTCCTCTCCCTGGAGTTGCTTTAAGATATTGTAGAACGCGGTCTACAGCCTGCAAATGTCTCACCCTCGGATCATGCATGAATTGGCTCACCACACTGACTGCATATGCCAAATCTGGTCTAGTGTGTGCCAAGTAAATCAATTTTCCCATTAATCTCTGATATTGACCCTTGTCAACTTTGTCACTTTCCTCCTCAAAGCTTATCCTGTGATTTTGTTCAATGGGAACACTTGCAGGTTTGCATCCAAGTTTGCCAGTTTCCTGCAAAAGATCAAGCACATACTTCCTTTGAGAAATAAAGATGCCTTGCTTTGAGTAGGCTACCTCAATTCCCAAGAAATACTTGAGTTGCCCAAGGTCTTTCATCTCAAACTCTGCTGATAATTTCTCTTTGAGGAAATGTCTCTCAATCAAATAATCTCCTGTAACAATAATATCATCAACATACACAAGAAGTACAGTCAGTTTTCCTCCTTGTGAATGTTTAAAAAATAAAGTGTGGTCTCCTTGACTTTGCTTATAGCCCAAACACTTCATTGCCTTTGTGAATCTTCCAAACCATGCCCGAGGGGACTGCTTTAGTCCATATAAGGCTTTCTTCAATCTGCACACCTTGTTAGCTCCATTTGTTATGCCAACACCTGGTGGAATCTCCATATACACTTCTTCCTCTAAGTCTCCATGCAAGAACGCATTTTTAACATCAAACTGTTGCAATTCCCATCCACATGAAGCAGCAAGAGATAGTAAAATTCGAACAGTATTCATCTTTGCCACTGGGGCAAATGTCTCCTCATAATCAATACCATACGTCTGAGTATAATCTTTTGCCACTAGTCTTGCTTTGTACCGATCAAGTGTACCATCAGATTTGTACTTTACAGTATAGATCCATCTGCATCCAACTGGACTTTTGTCTTTTTTCCTTTCAATAATCTCCCAAGTACCATTTTTTTCAAGTGCTCTCATTTCCTCATCCATAGCTTGGACCCAATTTCTATTTTGCAATGCTTCTTCAACAGATGATGGGATTTTCAGAGAATCAACAGCTGCAATAAAACTTTGATATTGTGTGGAAAGATGTTTAGTGGAGACATATTGAGAGATAGGGTGTCGATATAGGGAGGGACAAGATCTTTTATCCTTCCTCAAAGCAATGGGTAAATCAACTGGATTAGTGTCACAAGTATCAGAAATGGCACAATCATCACTAGAGGAATCATTTTCAGTACTTACCTCCGGTTCAGGCGATTGAATTTGTTTCTGGAGAAGGTCAGGTTTACTTCTTCTCTGATACACTAGAGTTGGTGCTGGAGGTGCTGATTCCTGTAAAACAGAAGGCCTTGAAGGACCAGGAACACTTACTGGCTCAGATTCAGGTGTTGAACTAGGACTCAAACTCAAACTAGGTGACAACTCGGGTTCAAGAGAGGGAACACTGATAGGTGTTCTAGGGAGGCTAGGACCAAGGATCAGAAACTCGGACTCAGACTCTGACTCTGACTCTAAGTCACTTATGTTCTCCCCCTGAGACTGAGAACGAGTGAAATATGACACATTTTCATGAAAGGTGACATCTTTGGAGACAAAGAATTTTTGACTCGGAGGATGATAACATTTGTACCCTCTTTTGTTGGGTGCATAACCCAGAAAGATACATCTGACAGCACGGGGATCCAATTTGTTGCGATATTGTTTGTGAACATGAACAAAAGCAACACAACCAAAAATGCGAGACTCAAGAGTGTGTAAGATAGGAACAGATGGAAAACGTGAAAGCATAAATTGGGCAGGACTTTTATTACCTAACACTCGAGATGGGATCCGGTTAATCAGATAGGCAGCAGTAAGAATTGCCTCACCCCAATAAGAGGTAGGAACAGACATTTGAAAAAGGAGAGATCTAGCAACTTCAAGTAAATGACGATTTTTTCTTTCTGCGACACCGTTTTGTTGTGGGGTGTCAACACATGTGAATTCATGGAGAATGCCATGTTTACTAGTGAAGTTGGAAAAGGTATGATTGACATATTCTTTACCATTGTCAGAACGAATTCTTTTTATGCCTTTCCCAAATTGCGTTTGTACCATATTATAAAATTGGATAAATATTTGTGGTACTTCGGATTTAATATTCATCAAGAAAATCCAAGTTACCCGAGTACAATCATCAATAAATGAGATAAACCATTTTGCACCAAAAATATTAGAGGTAGGGGCAGGTCCCCAAACATCAGAATGAATCAAATCAAAAGGTTCATCACTTTTATTAAAACTGGAAGGAAAAGATACACGATTGTGTTTTGCCAACTGACAAACATCACACTTAAAAGACTCAACAGAATGGTGTAAGAACAACGACGGAAACATAGACTTAATTATATAAAATGGAGGATGACCGAGACGCTTGTGCTGAAGCCAAATTTGTGAGGCTGAAGAGGAAGACTGAGACTGGAAACAGGAGGACAATACCTTTGGATGGTCATCAGAGAAGTAGTATAACCCTTCCTTTTCCTTAGCAATTCCAATCGTCTGCCCCGTGGTAAGGTCCTGAAAAACACAATGGGACATAGAAAAAATTACTTTACAATTCAGATCACGGGTAAGCTTATGGATGGAAATTAAATTGTGGGAAAGTGTGGGAACATGAAGCACAGATTGCAACTGGAATGGAGGTTGCAAGTCAATATTTCCAGTGCCAACAACACAAGCATGAGAGCCATCAGCAACAATGATATAAGGAATACTCGAAGGTGTGGTATAAGAGCATAATAATGTGGAATCAAATGTCATATGATTAGTAGCACCAGAGTCAAGAATCCACACATTCTTAGGAATATTACCACAAACAGTAAGAGATCGGGAACACAAACTCTTACCAGTAACTGCTAGAGACCCAGAACCAGAAGGCTTACTCATGGAGTCAAGAATAATCTCAGCCATTGAAAGGACAATCGAGAGAAAACAAACCAAGAAACAGGATGGGTTAGGGTTTCAAAGATGAGTGAACAAAAACAAGAAGCACGATGTGCTACAACACAAAACAACAATGACCCAAACACCCAAAAACAACAACAAACTGCAAGCTGCAGTAAAAAAAAAGACTCCGCTACAAGGCGGCTAGGGTTTAGGCGGAAGCGAATCCCCCAAAATCGGGAGCTCTTGATACCATGTTAAGAATGTGTGGTTTAGCCTAACTCAACCCTACAAAACCGGTTGGTAGAGTGAGGACTGCCCCCACTTATAAACACATATTAAGGCCATATATTGTCCGATGTGGGACTCTTAACATGTGGGATCGGATCCTCAGCAACAACTTTCTATACAGTCCCCCTGCCGGACCATTCTACAACGGTTCTGATATACTCAAAAAACGAAGAATTGTAAAAGAGAAGTGCTATAAAGCACAACTCATTTTCCAACTAAAGCCAACAATGCATACATAAATCGGCGGTCGAAAATTAAACGGTGCTATATGTTTTCATCCAAAGACTATATAAACAGTTCGTTGGTCTTTGTGCTGGTTGGTTTACGCGAACCAACAAGCATTTTCTATTGTTGTTTAATGTTCCCTTTTCTTTTTATGGATTCCCCTTTTCTGGTTCCATTCCAAGCAGTCTAAATTGACCCATGGCGACAATTTGTGGGTGGAGAAAGGTGGTTGAGTGAACACAGACTGAGAATAATGCAACTCTGGCAGAGGGGATTTGAATCCTCTCCTACAAAACTTTTTTATCTATCTCAATTACTCCCTCCGTTCTACAACGAGTGATCCCTTGAGAATAAAAAAGTGTCCAAAAATAAATGATTCATTTCAATTTTAAATGCATTTTTTTTTCAATTTTACCCTCTAATTAATATTATTTTAACCATTCTCAATATATGATAAAAGTATTTTAGTAAAAATATCATTTTCTCTCTTTCATTTATTCATTTTTCTTAATACGCGTGAATAGTCAATTGAATTATTGATTGTGGGACGGAGGAAATATTTTTCTCTTTTATCACTTTTTGATTTTTTTCCTATGTCTCTCATTTCACTCACATTTTGTTTGTTTGGAGAATGATGCATGGAGGAGATGATCCATATAGACATACATTTTGTAGAGGCGGGTTTGATAATGTTAATGGCTCTAATTTTTTTTTGTCTGGTTTCTTTAGTTTTATATTGCAGTTGGTTTTACAGCAAATTTGATCTCCAATTTGTTAATTTTAATGTTAACTATTGAGATTTATTATAGAGAAAAAAGACAATGCATAGAGACACAATGTAAAATATTTTTATATAAATAAATAACGAGGGATGGGTATCTCGTCATAGTGATATGATATAATTGAATGTTAGAATTATGGTGTAAACTTATTTTATATTTTATGTGCATTACCTTTAATCTATTTGTTATGTTGCTCATGTTTTTGCAAAATAATTTGGATGAATCATTATTTAAATTTATTGCCCTAATGTATAATTGAATTAAAGACATTGTTTAGAAAAACTTGTAAAAATTTAGTAAAAGATTATTTGCCAGAATATTCAGACGAACGATGCCCATGAATATGAGCAAAATGTAGAAATGCAGAAATTTCCTATAAAGGAAAGGAATGCACATGATAATTACAGCAAATGTAGAAATGCAAAATTGGATAAAAGATTGTTGTATTAAATATGTAATAAAAATTTAAAAATAGTTATTTTATTAATATATGAATATATGATTGTGTATGATTTATTTCTGAAATTTATTTATGATGGGAGTATCGACTGATGTACCGACCTGTGTGAAAACTTCATTGCTCATTTCACAGCTCGGAAGAGGCAACCAATGACGATAGCTATCCTTAGCGGAATTACTCAGGTCAAGAAGGAAAATTTGCTGTCATATATCGGTTGTTTTATATAAGTAATTGTAGAAGTGGGAAGTTTTGATGAAAGCCTTAAATGTTGAATTTTTGAAAATGGTTTAAAGCAGAATAACTCCTTTAGGGAGAAGCTAGAAAGCAAGGAGGCATGTAGTTTGAAAGAGCTATTGAGCATATCTTAGTCCTTTATTAGTTGATTAAGTGTTGCACTATAGTCAAGAAATCCTTCAGGTTATGCGCCTCTTTGCACCCTAATTTTTCTTAAGACGCACAGTCTAGGCTCAAGCCCTTTACAAAGATCCAGAACATCAAGCTTTCGTGTGAGCCTCAAACAGCCACAACCACTTTGGTAAAATGGTCCATGTATCCATACAAGGTTTCTTTCTTACTCTGCGTGATTCTGCTAAGCACAATTATGGTAGTCGAATGCCTTTTTCTAATGGTGAAGTGGATGATGAAAGTTTTGCACAGGTCGGTGTAAGAGTCTATACTCCCATCCAAAAGAGACTTGTACCAGAATGATAGTAATCTGGACGACTATCTACATACTCGATATGTTGATATAAATCTCTGGTCTCATCGTAGCTCTGTAGCTTTTGGGATTCTGCTACCCACAATGCAAGAAAATATGAGATTTTTCTTTTTGTGTCTGGATGGGATCGTCTTCCTCGTGATTTTCCCTCCTCTAAGGACGAGGAGCTTTGTGAGGAGTATGGATACCCCTTCTTCCTTCGATATTAGGGGAACGAGACTAGTGCTTGTGTCGTTGGCGGCTTGACGACTTCTTAACTTCTTATGGATATTTTCTCGACTCAAGGATGTAGGTTTGGTTCTTATGCAAAGTTGCATCTTGTATGGTGTTATTCTTCATATTGGTGTTATGCAAGGTTTCTCCAATCCATAATAGTCTCCTCGCTATGGCATGAGAGTTCTACTACTACACCATGTGGTTGACGTTGTTCACCAGGTTTTTATCTCCATACACGCCAAGGTTATGCTACATGAGTCAAAAGTCTGGAAGAATTTCTTACAAAGGAATTATAGTCAAGGATGCATGTCTGAATGAAGGTACGCCTTGGTGAAATTGTGGTACAGATCCATGGAATGGAGGAGATTGAAACATTCACTGATTTTCCCTAGGTTGGGCAGGATCTTGAGGTAGGGGAACAAATGAAGAAGTCTTCAGGACTTGATCATTCGTCTCTTGAGGATAAGGTGTGGGATTCTTTGGAGCTTTAGAGGCAACATCGACTCGGAGTTGGACAACGGAGTGAGTAACTTTGAAAGCCTTAATCGGTGATGAATTTGATGGAGGATTTAAAGGAGGAAAGTTTGAATCTGACACAAGTGACCGAGAAATGGAGATTTGTTCTAAGGTCAAGGAGATATGGATTTCTAACCGAGGAGATTTGTTGAATCAAGAGAAGTTTGATCATGGAAAATCATAGGAATCAAGAGTTGATTTCCACGATGCCGCCAATGTTCCATGTTGGAACTATAGTTGATCGGAAAGAGTGAATTTGTAGTTTGTTGTGGTAGTTCAGAGCTTTCAATGCATTGGATATGGGGACTGACCTGCAAGGTTAACACCCCAATGCTCAAGTCAATATGAGATTCAAAAATTGTGTTTGAATGAGAAAGATTTGAATACACATAAAATGGCGTGCTTTCCTCTTTAAATATGAGAAATGGTTGGTAACTACACTCATGTGGAACAACGTGAGATGCGGTCTGTAACTCCCCAGACTACTTTTAGGATTACCGACTGGCCCCACAGACCAACACGAATCTTCCCGAAAGATCACCCATCCAAATACTAATCCAAGTCAAGCACACTTAACTATGAAGTTCTTATTTGTTAGACTACCGAAAAGAAGATGTATCTTGTTGGTATAGGTGGTACCAATCAATTCTTATAAGCCTTCCTTCAACCATGCAGTCCCATACCCGCACAACCTCAGGATCCTCTCATTCTGATCTGAATTCAGGTGACTACTCCCCGTCCTCTTTGGTCTCGGGTGTTACAACCACTCCCTGCCCTCTTCAGTCTTGGGTGTTACATGTCCATCAACTTCCGCTTGGTTTGTCCCCAAACAAAATCGTACTGAGAGAAGTCTACTATGATACCATTTGTAATACCCCAATCTACTTTAAAGATTATCGACTGATCCCACAAATAAACTGTTTACTGTGGAAATTGGTAAACAACCGCTGGTCCTCCCTAGTATTCAAAATAAAGGGTTACTTGCAGGATCGACCAGTTGATCCCAGGACATGTGCTAGTGCAAGTGAAGCTTGTCCAACTCGATAGAATGACTTTGTGAGGAACGGTTCCTAACAAAGCGTCGAACAAGCGTAGGGTTTTTCCACACGAACGGTTTAGACAATGTTACAACCCATAGGTGACTCGTGACCGACAACGCTATAACATTCAAAGGAGGTATACGACGAACACGCTTTTGGTAAACTCTATTATCGTAATAGAATTAGTGTCGACAGCGTAAACGACAACGTAAAATGATAACTCAAAAGTAAATGAAATTAAGATAAACGTTCAACGGGAACAATTGAAAAGTAAGGAAGTTGCATTGAAATAAATATGGTGATTCACGTACATAGCACTCTAAAAAACTCTTGCTTCCTCACGCCGGGAATGAGAAGTTTTCTTACAAGTGATTTTCAGTACAAAGTGAACACCCTGAGCCCCTCGTGGGATCTTCTATTTATACTAAACTAAAGGAACTGCTCCTAAGCTAAACTCCTAAAAACCAGCAGATTGCATGTCACACGATCTGCCAAACCGTTGGTCTCACGTTTTGCCAACTGCTCCAGATTCTGGCGCTCTTTATTCTTCTTGTAACCGCTTGCTATTCAAATTTCAAATTTCTCCCGCCCAGATGCTAGGACGATGCTGTCTTCTACGCCTTTGGCATAAAGGAGAAATTCTTTAAGTCTGACTTCACCTCAATCGACAGAATGGCTTGTCGACCAAAACACGTTCTCCTATCGACTTCAACCCTTGACTTGTGTTTTTCTCACTCTTATCTACCTCAGACACCTCTTCATCCCTTGATGGGGTACAACCCCCAAATTCACAGGACTCTATCACTAACTATGCTTTCAACATCCTTAAGAGATTTTTCGTGGCAACAAAATGCCCCCTAGAGATGCCATTTTCGACTGTCGATGAGACGATGGCATCTTTGAAATGTCGACTTACTTTTCACTACCTCCACTTCTACTTAGTGGGACCTCTGTTTACCCCACGTGGGTGACGTCATATAATCATGACGAACGTTTCCTTTTTCCCTCGAGACGCACAAAATCACGTCTACATCATTTCACGTCTTTATGACTGAACGTGTTTGTCATTGCGCTTGCCTTCTCTCCTCCACGTGTTTGTAAGCGTGGGAACGCGGGCATACGTGTCGAAAATGGAAGCTCAACCGCTCACTCTTCTCTGCTCAGGGTTTAACCTCTATAAAACCCTCACTCCTTCTTCTTCTTCTCTTTTTCCGCCCTCTTGCTTCAACATTTACTTGTCTCCTGCGCTCTGTGAAAATTCTTCTTCTCCCAAACGAAAATCTTCCATTTTCTCCATGGCAAGCTCCAACAGACCCTCTGCTGCTAAACTCACACATCCTATCAATATTGATGGTAGGGAATATGTTCCTGAGCCTCCGTTTGCAGAAGAGAATGCAAAAATCCGGCGTTCTCAGGTATTAATTCCTCTTTCTTTGGTTGATGAACCTTTAGCGTTCTTAGGTCCTCTCCCTGAAAACCGACACCCAGAGGTTACCAGAACCGCTTCTTCCCTTTTCCCCTCCAGTCACATTTCTGAACCTGTGATTTCTGCTCAACAACCTTTCTCCCTTCGCTACGTCGACAGGAACTTCAGGACTGCTCCTCCCAGAAATTGTCCTAAGTTTTGCGCTTGGATGGACCGATTGGAATCAGAAAAAATTGACCATTGGAAAAGGACAGGCATCTATACCCTTTTACAGATTGCCCGTTGTGGCCCTCCCCAGTCTTGTGGCATCTTATTAGCTGCCCTTCAATTCTGGGATAGTTCGACCAACTCCTTCCATACCAAGTGTGGCATGATCACGCCGACACTTCTGGACATTGCTGCCATCACTGGCTTGAAACCGACTGGCGAAGTCTTCGACTGTGAAGCTGTAGCGCCAATTTCCTTGAGGTTCGACGTTGGTGACTCTCGCAAGCCAACATACAACAATTTTATTGATCATCATGCCACCTCTGCAGGCCTTGTGACCGACGAGGAACATGTGGCTTTCTTGACCCTCTGGTTGTCCCGCTTTGTCTTCTGTTCTAGATCTATGCAGGTAGCCAAGCACTTTGCTCTCCTAGCAACCCAACTGCACCAAGAGCGTGACATTGCCTTAGGCCAACTGATTTTAGCTTCTCTCTATGAGTCTCTATCTGAGGTTGTTTGCCAAATTAGGCTCTTCGACCCCGAGAACTCCAGAAAGAAAAACGTGTTGGTCCATGGCCCTTTCTGGTTTTTGCAGTTGTGGCTCAATGGTACTTTCTCCAAAGATATAGCCCCCTACGGAATGAGGAGGGTTGCGTGTCCCCCAGAGGAACGACATCTTATTTGGAAACGGTTGATCCCCCTGACGCCTATCGACAAAAACTTCCCGGACCTTCAAGTGTTTCGACTTCTATTCAACATCATGTTGACTCGTGTTGATTTTCTACCTTCTATGGCCCCTTTCAGCCGTTGAACTGAGGGTCCTGAGTGGCTCACCCGACCTTTCCCTCCGGCTGACGGGGAACACATAGATGAAACCTTCCTCATTTGGAGGCGTTTTCTGGTCCCTCAATTCCTGTCGGCTGAGACCTCCAGCAGCAATCCTGGCTTAGTGGCTTATCAGCCTAACCTTGTGGCCAGGAAATTTGGCCTTTGCCAATTCATTCCCAAGTCTCTGTTCTCCTCCCAAGAATTGCTTGCCAATATCCTCTACGGTCAACCTTGGAGCGAGATCGAAGAGGAACTTGAAACCATTTGGAAAAACCGACCACGTCTCCCTTCTCTTCCTTTTCGACCAGCCTACTACTGTACCAAAGAATTCCATGATTGGTGGCAGTCGTATTTTACCCTTTATGTTGGCGCTCCTGATGCCAAACTATCTGAATTAACTGAGGCTTTTGTTTGTATGCAGGCGAAGTCGACCAAGTGTAAGGCTCTTCACGTCAAACAAATTCGTGCTTTCCAGAATTACTTCCAAGTTGTGTATCGACCAGATAATCTTCGTGGGACCATCTGGGAGGCTACGGTCGAACTAAAGGCGAAAGTAACCGACAGGCTTTCAAAACTCAAA
Source organism: Lathyrus oleraceus (assembly GCF_024323335.1). Lineage (NCBI taxonomy): Eukaryota > Viridiplantae > Streptophyta > Magnoliopsida > Fabales > Fabaceae > Lathyrus > Lathyrus oleraceus. The sequence goes on from NC_066585.1 coordinate 188,462,414, forward strand.
ATCCCCGGTAACGCGAAAGACAAGTATCTTTACGCCCTTCACTTTGGAAACCTCAAGTTTCCTCCTCTGCCATCTAGCCCTTTGGCTTTGGCCTTTGGTCATTTGGTTCCGGTGTGGTTTTATTGTCCCATTTCATACGTACAAAACGCCTCTAAGAAAAAGGCCGACAGAGTGGTCCCGACGAAGTATTATCTGCCTGACTACTCAGGGCCGCTTCATATTGATCCTCAATATGTTAGCGTGTTCGAATCCACGCAACTTGGTAACACTTCTCTGGAAATTTTAACACTCCCTTTCAGCTGGACTTCGTCGCTCACTTGCGTTTCTTTTGTTTATTCGCAGCGATCCCTCTAAATCCTGTAGGTTCTGCATCTGCTAACCAACCTACCCCTTCGACACAGGAGGCTCAGGTTCGACTCTGGCTGAGTTGCTATTTCCTTTGGCCTTTTGTTTTTATTCTTAGCCATCCTCTCCCTTCTTGCAGGCTGCTCCTGAGAAATCCTCTGACGATGATGGGCGCCCTATTGCTCAAGTCTTGAGGAAACCCAGTTCTTCTGTATGCCCCTATCTGAAGCATTCCTAGTTACTCTTGTGACTCCTTAGAAGAAATACTACGTGGTCTCTAATATCTCACTTATGTGTAGGGTCAACCACGTTCGACAGAACCTACTGTCTCTTCTCACTCCAAAAAATCCAAGAAACACAACGCTCTACCCCCATAGGCTCTGAGGTATTTCTTGTCGGCTTGTCTGCTCTTCTGGCTAGAATATTTGCTTATAACCTCTCTTCGTGTCTCCAACACACTTCCCAGCATAAATCCAAAAGCCACCATGGCCACAAGAGGAAAAAACATGACTCTCCCTCCAAGAGTGGCGAAACCAAGAGGAAAAGGCACCATACAATGCCTCCTCCAGAGGCTCCTGTTGAAGACGTCGACACCATTGTGTTTGTAGCGGGGTATTCGTTACCATTAGAGATATTGACTAAAACCAAGGTAAATTATACAAGTCGAGTCGCCACCGCACTTCTATTTATCCAAAGGAATGGTTAGAAAGCGAACAAAAACCTAAAAGTTTTATCAAATCAAAAACTAGTAAAAGAGAGTTAGAGATCTGGGTAAAGGGGTTAGTTATGCAATGGGAAGGTGTTAGGCCCCCAAAACGTCCTAGGTACTCCTAGGGAGCCCTTTTCATACTTGTTGTACGGTTGTTGTTTTTTTTGTGAAAAAATTTGTTTGTGCAAACATGATTGAAGAGATGAGAAGAGAATATACAAGTTTATTTACATTTGTGTTTGGATGGATAAACCCATTGCCTACGTACCATCTTAAAAAAGATTAGGATCAAAACCTCGTACTTCGGGGTAAAAATCTCAAAATGAATTGGTGAATTGATTGATCCAAAAGCCTTAAGATCTTTTGTTATCCAAGGGAGAAAACTCAACCTAAAACCACAAATCCACCATGTGAGGATAGCTTCAACATGCTAGTGAGGGGTTAACCCTATAATAAGCATGGAAGACTCATTGCCCATCACTAAGGATATAGGTGAGTATTACATTTACCACAAGGATAACTCAAACCTAATAGCTAAAGGTTATGAAAAAGTTTTGATTAAGAGAGTGGCCATTGAAACTACAAAAGACATTTGGATGGGTTATATTTACCAATGAAAAGTATGTACAAAATATGGTCAAAGTTGACTTAGAGATTCAATTCAAAATGAGTATTAAGAAAAGAAAGTTTGAAAATCAAAAGCATAAGGCTTAGGTTTCTAATGTTGAAAATAAGTATTAAATGTTTGCACAAAAGCTTTAGCTTGGGTTAGAGTGGAGGGAAGAAGAAGAATGGCTAAGATCCTAAGCAATGCAAAAGGTGAGGGATAAGAAACAAAACCACAAAAAGGAGTTCCTCTCTTGAGATCATATGGATGATCCAAGTAGCTCCCATCCTTTGGAATAAGCAATCACATAAGCATAAACTCAAGCAATCAACAATCAAATGAACTCTTGGAAGGTTCCTCAATGTATCTTGAATCTCTCTCTCTTTCTTAAGAGCTCATGGTAATGGTTCCTCAATTTGGATCAAGTTGGAATCCCTAGCACAAGAACACACACATCAAAAAGTTCTATAAACAATCAAAGAATGGACAAGAGGGAGTTTAGAATATAGTCCTTTCAATGTTCATCTTCAAGCTTTAAGCATTCTAAAGGCATGAGGCCTAGTTGCTCTTTGACATTTAAGCATTCTAAAGGCATGAGGCCTAGTTGCTCTTCAAACTCCATTAGCTCGGGTAAAGTCCTAAGATCTAAGTCCATTTTGTCTAATTCTTTGCATTTGGTTCACAACAAACAGACAAACACAAGCACAAAAGATATATATACACAATTATATGCTCAAGTGAGCAAAAGGCAAATGGCATTAGCATAAACATGTGCTCAAGTGAGCAAAAGAAAAAGCAAATGGATAATATGTACAAGAATAATAAATTGCATAAAAGTAAAGTGCAAAAGGTAAATGTTAATGGTTAATGATTAGTGTTAGTAGTTAGTGTGCCATAAGACAAATTTAGCGCTATGTTAAGCAATCGTAATTGGACTTATGTAGAAGTCACAACTATCTGAGGCCGGTCAATAATAATGTAGGCAACAACACAAGTTAGAAGTCTTGATTAGTGAACCAAGTTCCAACAACTTGCCATGCCAAAAAGAAGAAGAGAATTGATCTTGTATTGGTTTAAGTCTTTTGCATGATTTAGGAAACAACCTATCCTTAATGCAAAGCCATTCACTTGATCAATTGATCAAGATGAATTAGATTTGAATCAAGGAAGATTAAGTCTCCCTAATCAATGCTAACTTATCAACCTTTAACTCATTGATCAAAAAGAAAGAAGAAGAGGAAGGAGACGAATAATGGATAATGGAAAAAGAAAGAATAAAGTGCATTAAGATGAAATAAAAAGTACCAATCCATGTGTATTGACCAAATGACATTGAAAGTTAAAGTCAAACAATGAGAAACCAGAAATGAGATGAAGATTGGAGGTGAAACAATAAGCAAAATATTTTTGGCATTTTTAATATTAAAATAACCTTGAATTAAAAATAAAAGAAAGGTCAAACTTCAAAATCACTTCAAATCAACCTTGAAAGGTCCAAGTGATTTATCCCAAGTTCAACAAGGTCAAACAAGGTTTGACAAAAAATTTCAGCATTTTTAAAAGTCAGAAACTATTTTTAATCAATTAAAAATGAATAAAAATAACCTAATTGAACTAAAATCTCAAATAAATTAAAAAATTGATGAGAATATTTTCATAGATCCATCATCATTCAAATAGGTTAGGAAAATATTTTTGTATTTTTTGAATATCAAGAACTATTTAAAATGAATTAAAATAACCAGAAAAGAGAAAATTCACAAAAAATATCAAATGACAAAATAAAAAATATTAAAAATCAAAATTAGAAACTAGAATTTATTTGGAGAAGAATGCAATTGGTGCCATATTTTTTAGAATTAAAATGAAGAAGATATGAATTTTTGAAAATAATGGAAATAAAAGAAATTAAATCAGAAAATAGGAAAATCAAAAAAACCAGGAGCGTCTGATCAAGCCTCATTAATTGACGTGGCTGATCAAACGCTCCATATGCGCGCTTCCATGGTAGGCTTCAGTCAACGCGAAACATGTGGCATTATTGAAAGTAAACAAGATGCACGGCTGAGATTAAAACGTGGGATGTGCATCCAACGATCCAGATTGAATCTGGCATGGTGGACAGTGGCCAGCGCCACCGTCTTCTCCGACGAGCACTCAAGCTCCGGCCAGAGTTGCAGGTCCTCCAAACTCAACCAAAATCCACGATCTAGGTACCAAATTAAAGCTGGGGTGATGTACATCACCCCTGTACCATCCATTTCTACTCTAGATCTCCATAGTGAGAGAAATCAGAGGTTGAAACTTGATGGTGTTCATCATGAACTTGTTAGATTTTGAAAATTGAATACACAACAATGATGCCTCTATGGAGAGGACTTCAGACAACACAATAGCCAAGCAAATAGATCATAGAATAGTGAGTTTCGAAGAAAAAACCAATTGAAGAGAACCTTTGAATTGTGGTGATCTGAGCTTGCTTCCTTACTTCCTTTGGCCAAACAGAACTTCAATGGATTATGAGAGAGAGGTCTAGGAACTTTAGATCTAGAAATTCAACCAGATTTAGTTGAATTTCAGATTTGAGAAATTTGAATGAAAATGAAATAGTTCCTTTGGTGAGAGGTTTGATTTTCAGTTGAGCAGCATTTCAGGTTGATTCATCGATCCCAATTGAATGGAATGATGCCTCTATTTATAGAAGGAGAGGCAAGGCAAGTGTGATCAAACTCGTGTGCATGGCAAGAGGATATTCATTGCATGGGCTTGCATGATCATGTAGAAGGCCCAAATCCAATGCCAAATGCAATCTGAGATATAATTGAGCTGAAATGGACGTGTAGTTGGTAATGCATAGGCTTGTGTAATGAGTTTCAACATGTTATGCACAATTATGCCTAAAACTTCTCCTCTTCGAAAATGCCATTTGCTAAATCCAAACATGAGCATGTGAGTAATGGTTGGAAAGGTCTTGGTGTAAGGAACAAATGTTATGTTGGGCAAAAATCCATTTGAAGTGTGGAAATTAGTGAATTTTGAGTTTAAAGTGTAAGGTGCAAAACATGCAAAGGTGAGGTTTCCAAATTTGGCCAATGTTCAAGCCCCTATGTTTTGATGATTCAAACTTCAAATGGAAAAACCTTCAACATAAAAGTTGTAGATCTTTTCAAGACAATCAAAATGGACTTAAATTCTGCATCATTTCGATTTTGGATGAAAGAGTTATGGGCACTTGAAGTTGGACTTTTTTTGCCTTTCAATGCATTTGGTCCAAAGTGACCTATAATGTTTTGCATTATCACATGTATTTCATTTGAGATTTTTAAATTTTGTTAAACATAACATTTGAAGTAGACGTCTTAAGCTTTCCAATGCATTTGATCCCACCTCAAAATCATAAAAAATGAATGAGTTATGTTCTTGGGAAGTTGACCCAAAATTAGGGTTTCAATCAAAATGACCTATAATGTATTGGAATGGGAGATGACCTTCCAAGCTTCAAATAAATTTTTTATGAACATGAAAGTTGTTCATATTGTCTTTAAGAACATGTTTGCTTTTGGGATCATCTCTATTTGACCAACATATAAAAAGTTAGGTCTCAGTACATTTCAAAATAATCAGATGAATTGACTGATCAACTTCTCAAGTTCATGACTCATATCTTGATGAATTGATGATTGAGGACACTCAAATAAGTTCAAATATGCATGAAATGATGAATTAAAGAAACTTCCCTTGATTGCATTTGATCATGGGCTGAGGTTGCTTCAAGAGCAAGGCATTGTGGATGATCTGATGAACTAGGGTTTCCTTGGGGAACAAACCCCAAACCCTTTGACTTGCTTTGATCAAAATGATGAATTGAGATGCTAGGGAGGCATATTTGATGGATGAGAGCTTTGGGAACCATTGCCATGTTTGCTATCATCTTCACTTGGCCATATCTCTGCACAAAGGATCTCCTTGAAGCTCTTGACTTTGTGATTGCCCAAGCTACAAACAAGAAATGTTAGTGACATATTTTTGTGCTTTTGGTTAGTAAACAAAATAAGAAAAACAATAATATACAATTCAAGCATGCTTGGTGATCTCAAACCACTCACAAGAGGTCCCACCAAAAGGTAAAGGGAACCAAGATGCTTATGATCCTTAAGGCAATGCAAATGCAATGTTATGATACCATGAGGCATCTTAGGGACAAAATTAGGGTCTTACATATGCCCCTATTTAAGGTCATTCTAGCCGGCGAAGTGAAGGTTAAAATCTTCGTCTCGAGTGGGTATAATGGACTTAAATAATAACAAAGAGACGAATTTTGGTCCCTAAGTGACCTCATGATGTGAATGTATGTATGCAGACGGTAATACTCTGTGGGAGGATGAGTCCACAAAGGAAAAGATTAGAAGGGATCTGATGATTCCTATGAATAATTCACTTTACTGGGCAGAGACTCTACCGGGGAGTAAAGGGATAAAAATGCGTGAGCAGGTCACGACTTGAAACTTGCCAAGAGGCACGAAGGGAATCCAGTGAAACTCATCAATGGAGAGACTCGAGCTGACTCAAAGATGCACGTATTGGGGAATATGCCAATACAACAAAAATTATCCATAACGGATACTTCGGATAAAAATCCGGACTCAGGTGGGAAAAAAAACAAATGAGGTATTACCGGTTACTGGGTAATAAGCTCAAAGAGACATGCGATCTGAACACCGGTATAAGGGTGAGAGAAAACATGCTCCGGGAGAATGAATATCTAAGACCGGTACAAGGGTGAGAGATATCAAACATCCGAGATCATCTGAGGAAGACTAAAAAAGGTACGCTTTAGCTCAGAAAAATCTGACTCCGCAAAGGGACAGCCAGTCAAAAATAGGGAGCAGAAGGAAGGAACACCAGGGATGCCGGTTTATAATAGGTGACCAACCAAAACGTGAATCGGGGAATATTCCCAAGACACTCATCATCCAAAAGAGGGCTAAAAGCAAACTCGATTATGGGATGGACATTCGATTCCAAAAAAGGATACGAATCTTACTCAACTGGGGAAGAACAAAAAGCTTCGACCAAAGAGTGCATGAGATATATTATCTATTACCGTCAGAACGTAGATAATATACTCGCATGGAAGATTATCCACAACCGGTTACTGGGTTAATAAAGGATAGATCAACCGACAAAGAAAGGCATCGGGATATCGAAACTAGGTATATAATGATGACCATTCAAGGGGAGCAACAACCATTATTGGCAATCGGTATATGAAAGATGACTTGCTGGGGATAAACTGCCTGATCAGAGCAATTATCCAAGAGATATATCATCGGGGGTGAAGGACTTATCAATACCGAATATTGGATAATGATAACCGTCAAAGAGGGGATTACATCTACCGGATACGGGGTAGAAAACCACGGAAAAGTAACCGTCATCGATTAGGATGAAAAAGAGGTTAACTCTGCAAGGGGATGAAATAGGGTTTACAACTATCGGTATAAGGGTAGAAAACCACAGACCACACCGGGGATAAGATGAATGATTACTGATTACTGAGCAATTATTCATTTATACCATGGGAAAGCGCAGGAAACAGTCATAATGAAGCCAATCTAGGATCAAACTAAAGAGGCAAGCTGAATCAAGACTCGTCCCAGTGAGGATATAACTCAATGGGGACTCTCATCCCAATATATGTGTTGGGAGGAAACAGAAATAATCATCATCCACGAGGATATAACTCGGTGGGGAATATGGGAGGAAAGATAAACACTTTCTGCTTAAGGAGCTGACTCTATATGGGGGAGTTCAGACACCGACATCTGCTTGGGGAAATGTATTACCAACTAGCAGGGGATCGTAAATAAAGATATATGGCAAAGAATGCGATATGAATATCCGAATGTTTGAAAATTATATGCACACATGCGTAGTTTATGTATGATGAATGCTGACAAACAGACGTTTCTAACACCAACAAGTCCAGCGAATAAGTACACAAACGTCCGGTACTACATCTCAAGGATCTCTTCAGGGGAGGAGCGTCAGTCGTTCCTACTGGGGGCGAAGTCATTGCACAGATAGACTCCGACATAGGGGCCACCCAACTGGGAAGTTATCCAAAGAGTCATCAAATACCGTATTACCAAAGAGATCACATCTGCTGAGGAGGAAAGATCACCATCCTGCTGAAGGGAGGAGAGATGAACATCTTACCAAACACCCCGTTCGGTAGAAAAACCACAAAAGTCTCCGGAGGAAGAGGATACAAACATGCCTGGGATGTGAACAAATGTCCTACCCTGTTGGAGATCATACCATCTTTAGGAGAGCACTGAAGATCTCTCGAGTATCCTTATGTCATTGTGAATGTTCACTTTGCTTAAAAACAAATTATGAAAAAAATTCGATTATTTAAAACAATGATATTTTTTCAATTAAAACATGCAGAACATTTGTTGAGTAGAAACAAATAAGAGTACAAATAAATGGATAAAGGCTCAAATTTATTTGATGGAATGGTAGTCTGCAAATGGCAAGACTCCATAGATCTTTACAAATTTGAGATTGGTGATGTATATTGGAAAAGGTCTACATTGAACATAATGACCATTTCTCCACCAATTCTGAATCCGATGTATTTGAAGCTTTGGTTGATGATGAATGGGCGAGAATCTTTGACGGATAACAATTGTAGAACAACGTCTTGTCAGGATGCAGTTACTTGCCAAATCCCTATTTTTTGCCTAGATTGCCCCAGGGTGAGGTATTCAATCTAGCGGGATACATATATTCATTTTTTCATGTCTCTAACTTTTTCCTGGATCGCCCTTTCGGGTTTTCAATCCACCGGGACGCTCATTTTTTCCTAAGCCGCCCTTTCGGGTTTTCAACTTAGCGAGCTATTCTGTTTTTATTTTTTAGGCGAAGTATTTCTTGACTGCATCTGAATTCACAGGACGAGTGAAATCCTCCCCATCCATAGTTGTAAGTATCAATGCACCGCCTGAAAAGGCTCTCTTGACAACATATGGACCTTCATAGTTTGGAGTCCACTTGCCCCTGGAATCAGGCGCGAAAGACAAGACTTTCTTGAGCACGAGGTCACCTTCTCGGAACACACGAGGCTTGACCTTCTTATCAAAGGCTTTCTTCATCCTTTGTTGATATAATTGACCATGGCACATGACAGTCAATCTCTTTTCTTCTATCAAATTCAGTTGGTCATAACGACTCTGAACCCATTCAGCATCAGTCAATTTGGCTTCCATCAAGACTCTCATTGATGGGATTTCCACCTCTACTGGGAGCACCGCCTCCATGCCATAAACGAGAGAGAAAGGGGTTGCCCCTATTGAAGTGCGAACAGATGTACGATATCCATGTAAAGCAAACGGCAGCATCTCATGCCAATCTTTATACGTGACAACCATCTTCTGGATAATCTTCTTGATATTCTTATTGGCAGCTTCAACAACCCTGTTCATCTTGGGTCTGTAAGGAGAAGAATTATGATGCACAATCTTGAACTCACTACATAGCTCTTTCATCATCTTGTTGTTCAGGTTAGATCCATTATCAGTAATGATCTTATCTGGCACACCATAACGGCATATGAGTTGATTCTTGATAAACTTCACAACCACCTGCCTGGTCACATTAGCATATGATGTTGCTTCAACCCACTTAGTGAAGTAATCAATTGCTACAAGAATAAATCTGTTTCCATTGGACGCTTTCGGTTCTATCATGCCAATCATGTCGATTCCCCACATGGAGAAAGGCCATGGTGATGAAATCACATTCAGAAGTGTCGGGGGAATATGAATCTTATTCGCATAAATCTGACACTTATGGCATTTCTTCACATATTTACAACAGTCAGACTCCATTGTCAGCCAATAGTAACCTGCTCCCAACATTTTTCTAGCCATGGCGTGTCCATTGGAATGAGTACCAAATGAACCCTCATGGACCTCAGTCATCAACAGGTCTGCTTCGTGTCTATCCACGCATCTGAGCAGAACCATGTCAAAGTTTCTCTTGTAGAGTACATCACGATTGAGGTAAAAACTTCCTGACAATCTCCTCAGAGTCTTCCTATCTTTCACAGATTCCCCAGGCGGGTAAATCTGGCTCTGAAGGAAACGCTTGATGTCATAGTACCATGGCTTATCATCTTTTACTTCTTCTACTGCAAATACATGAGCTGGTCTGTCCAAGCGCATCACAGTGATATTGGGAACTTCATTCCAAAGTTTAACCACAATCATTGAAGCAAGCGTAGCAAGAGCATCTGCCATCCGATTCTCATCTCGAGGAATATGATGGAAGTCAACCTCAGTAAAGAACGTTGAAATCCTCCTTGCATAATCCCTATACGGAATGAGGCCGGGTTGATTCGTTTCCCATTCACCCTTAATCTGATTAACAACGAGGGCCGAATCACCATAAACATCAAGATGCTTGATCCTTAGATCAATGCACTCCTCCAACCCCATAATACAGGCCTCATACTCAGCCATATTATTCGTGCATTTGAAAGTTAGCCTTGCTGTAAAAGGAAAATGTGTGCCCTGAGGAGTAATAATTACTGCCCCAATACCATTTCCATATTGATTTACAGCGCCATCAAATACCATGCTCCATCTGGAACCTGGTTCTGGCCCTTCATCAAGTGTAGGCTCATCACAATCTTTCATTTTCAAATACAGAATCTCCTCATATGGGAAGTCATACTGAACTGACTGATAATCCTCAATCGGTTGATGTGCCAAGTGGTCGGCCAAGATACTACCTTTAATAGCCTTCTGAGCTCGATACTGAATATTATACTTTGATAACAAGATCTGCCAACGGGCAATTCTCCCTGTTAAAGCAGGCTTCTCGAAGATATACTTGATTGGATCCATTCTGGATATCAACCAAGTCGTATGATTCAACATGTACTGGCGTAAGCGCTTAGCAGCCCAAGCCAAAACACAACATGTTTTCTCAAGCATTGAGTATCGAGACTCACAATCAGTGAACTTCTTGCTCAAATAGTAAATATCATACTCTTTCTTCCCTGATTTGTCTTGCTGACCAAGGACACAACCCATTGAGTCTTCAAGAACAGTCAGATACATAATCAATGGTCTTCCTTCCACGGGCGGAGACAGGATCGGAGGCTCAGGTAGATACTCTTTAATATTGTCAAAAGCTTTTTGGCAATCCTCGGTCCAATCATGAGACTGATCTTTCCGGAGGAGCTTGAATATCGGTGCACATGTGGCAGTCATGTGGGATATGAATCTGGAAATGTAATTCAAGCGGCCAAGAAAACCTCAGACTTGCTTCTCAGTTCTGGGCGCAGGCATCTCTTGTATTGCTTTGACCTTTGCAGGATCAACCTCAATACCTCTTTCACTGACAATAAAGCCCAATAACTTACCGGAACGGACCCCAAATGTACACTTGTTGGGATTCAGACGAAACTGATACTTTCTCAAACGTTGAAAAAGCTTCAACAGGTGCCCTACATGCTCAACTTCCGTTCTCGACTTAGCAATCATATCAGCAACATATACCTCGATCTCCTTATGCATCATATCATGAAACAACGTGGTCATAGCTCGTTGATACGTGGCTCCGGCGTTCTTCAAACCGAAGGGCATCACTCGATAACAGAATGTTCCCCAAGGTGTGATGAATGTTGTCTTCTCCATATCCTCGGGTGCCATTTTAATCTGATTATATCCGGAAAATCCATCCATAAATGAGAAGACATTGAATTTAGTTGTATTATCTACCAACATATCTATGTGTGGTAGAGGGAAATCATCTTTCGGACTAGCTTTATTCAAGTCTCTATAGTCCACACACATCCGGACTTTTCCATCTTTCTTAGGCACGGGAACAATATTGGCCACCCACTGAGGATACGTAGAAGTCACCAGAAACCCCGCATTAATTTGATTTTGAACTTCCTCTTTGATCTTTACTGCCATATCAAGATGAGTTCTTTTGAGCTTCTGCTTCACAGGCACGCACTCAGGCTTTAAAGGTAGGAAATGTTGCACAATATCAGTATCTAGACCAGGCATGTCTTCATATGACCAGGCAAAGACGTCAACATATTCTCGTAGCAGCTCAATCAACCCCTTCTTAACAGACTCTTCCAGGAGTGCCCCAATCTTCACTTCTCGCACACAATCCTTAGACCCCAAGTTGACTGTTTCCAGATTCTCAAGATGCGGCTGAATGATCTTCTCTTCATGCTCAAGTAGACGTGTAATCTTGTCAGGAATCTCTTCAACATTATCTTCTTCCGCCTCAAATACAGGGAATTCAAAGTTGGGAGATGGTGTTGGATCATTATGTTCAATGGGTTTGATCAACCTGCATAATGTTTTTGGATATAAAGAGCTTTTAGAATTCAAACAAGGTAAATCATTATGCAGATGAAAATATTGATTTTATTCTATTTTTAGGGTTTTATGTGATCACCAATTTCATGCAAAAGCGAAAAGGGAAAACAATTGGAAAAACAAACATTTAACATGAATCTATTGAATGAAAATATCATTGTATTTATGCGCCAACAATGTCATCACTTCTCCTTTTGGCATGGGAGAGGGTTTTTAAACACAATGAACATTACTTTGACTTATGGATAACTGTTGGAATATCCACAGCGACCCAATTATTGCAGTTCCCCCCAGGGATGACGAAATTGCCAAAATCCTCTTCGTCCTCTTCCAAGATAACAACAGCCTCCTCGTCTTGATTGGTGTGGATGAAACCTCCACTCTTGAACAGCCCTTGTGTATTGGAAACCCCAGAAGAATAATCTATGCCAGCCCGAGACTTGTTGTCTTTTAACTCAATCATTTGCCCCAAACCAGCAGTTGTGCCATGCTTAATGGCCAACTTTGCATCTTCGTAGGAAGCAAATGAAGAAGTTCCCTTCTTAATAAGCTTAGCAATAGATAAAGCTTGGAACGGAGTTCCAACTTCATCCTCAGCATCTATATAAGAGAAGGAAGACAAATGACTAACCAGGAGAGCCTTTTCTCCCCATACCACCACCAGCTTCTTATTCTTTACAAATTTCAATTTCTGGTGTAGGGTGGATGTCACGGCGCCCGCCTCGTGAATCCATGGTCTGCCCAAAAGACAGCTATACGATGGGTGAATATCCATAACCTGGAAGGTAATATGGAAATCACTTGGTCCAATTTTGACTGGGAGATCAACCTCGCCAATCACAGTTTTGCGAGACCCATCGAAAGCCTTCATAACTACTCCACTTTGCCTCATGGGAGGCCCTTGATATGACAACTTCGAAAGAGTGGTTTTTGGCAATACGTTTAATGATGACCCAGTGTCCACCAGAACATTGGACATGGCGTCATCTTTGCAACCCATAGATATATGTAATGCCAAGTTGTGGTCTCTTCCCTCCTCGGGAAGATCAGAGTCACAAAAACTCAAGTTGTTACAAGCGGTAATGTTTGCAACAATGCTATCAAATTATTCTATCGTGACATCGTGATCCACGTACGCCACATCCAAAACCTTCTGCAGAGCCTCTCGGTGTGGTTCTGAATTCAAAAGCAATGACAACACAGATATTTTGGATGGCGTTTATAGAAGCTGGTCTACAACGTTGTACTCGCTCCTTTTGGTGAGCTTCAGCATCTCATCACAGTCTTCTTTCGCATTTCCACTCGGGCCAGCAGAAGTAGGAGTTCTTATTGTAGAGGAGGGCCTAACAACAAGTGTCGGATTCAGAGTGCTCACGACATTCCCAATCGGGCGTTCAGCAAAATCAGAATCAACACTTCCTCGAACGTCAGCTTGAGGCTTTGACGGTGCTGAAAATACACGACCACTGCGGGTCAACCCATTGACATCGGCAATGTTAACAACAGATGAGGAGGGCAAGGACACCTCTTTCCCATTTTCCACTGCCACATCGTTGTAGCGATAGGGAACCACTTTCTCAGAGGAGTACGATACAGGTCCGGCTGGTTTGATGATGAGAGCAGGAGAAGCCTTCTGCTTGCTACCATCATACTTGATGACAACAGGCTCAGGTGTCTGGAACACCGGGGAAATTATATTGACTTCGAGCTCATCTTCGTCAACATTTCTATTTTGAAGGATCTCAATGACTCCTTCGTCCAACATCTCTTGCACATCTTTGCGCACCTGGCGACATCCTCTCTGATTGACGGAACAGACTCTACATCTGTCGTGATCATGCTCATAATGGCTATAGTCACACAGCAATCTATGCATCTCAACCAGCGATTGCCGAATATGACTGACATATTTCACCTTATACTTGCCAGGGCAGCCCTGAACCATATTGACAGACTTCCCATGCTCGGGCAATGGGTTCTTCTTCACATTCGGACCTACGTCCTTGAAAAATAAAATCCCGCTTCTCACAAGGTCTTGCACCTTGGTCTTCAAGGGATAACAGTTCTCTACGTCGTGTCCGGGAGCACCAGAATGATACACGCAATGAAGTTCAGGCTTGTACCACCACTGGGGGTTAGCAGGTATAGCGAGAGGGTCTCGCGGAGTGATCAACTTTCTATCGATCGGCGACGGGTAGAGTTCAGCATAAGTCATCGGAATTGGGTCAAAGGTGACCCTCTTCCTCTCATAGCTGGTGTTGGCAATATTTGTCGCATCACGCGAAAAACCGGCGGGAAAAGAAAGAAACAACAGAGCCGCCACCGTGCGTTATTTATCCCAAAAGAGGGAAAGGAAACGCTCGAAGTAAACCTAGGAAAAGACATGGTCTCGCGACCAAAGAGAATGGGTTCGGGAGTCGGTTATGCGAAGGGAAGGTATTAGCACCCCTACGCATCCGTCGTACTCGACGGGATCCACGCACAAAAGGAAAGAATATTGGTTGCTAAATACTGCTCGAACTCACACACACTGGCTGAAAGGAAAGCGAGAGACTGACTGAAACTGAACTCGGCAGGATGTCGCATCCTGGGCCTACTTAGTCTATCAGGCATAGACATCAGAGTCGAAGTAGTTCGGACTGGGGAAACGACACATGCTCGCTAGGATATCGCATCCTATGCATACGTATCTTCTCGGACGAGAGAAGAATCAGAGCATTCGTAGCTCGGCTGACACGCACACAAGCAAACAAAACACACAGGCAAACGTGGAGCCCGACTGCCAATCACTGGACTTATGTCAGCATCCGGACCAAAACGCACACAAAGAGGCAAACGTGGAGCCTGAATGCCAATCACTGGACTTACATCAGCATCCGAACCAAAACACACGCACACTGGAACCCAAATGCCACTCGATGGACTTACATCGGCTTCCAAGCACACAACTACACAACAAGTTGATAGGGAGTCGGGGACTCAGCCTATAACTGTCAAACACACACACAAACAAACAGACGACGAATTGCTAAGGAGTCAGGCACTCGAGCCTAGCAACTGTCAGACAACACACACAAAAAGAAAAAAAGGGCGCCCGGAGAGATCAGCTCAATCTCCTGCCTACATACTTCATCTGGTGTGAAGATCAGGGCGATGTAGTTCCCCTACGCAGGGACAAAGGATCTAGCCTAACCAGATAACAGAGGGAGACACAACTCTAGGGAGACTACGACTCGAGCCTAGATGTTGTCATGCAAAATCAACCCTAAGTTATGGTTTCTAGCTAAATGGCACAAGGGCCAACCTATCCTAAACAGACACAGGAAAAAAGCAAAGTCTCGATTGCAACTAGGGCAAGAGAAGAGGGATGTCTCAATCACAATAGGGGTGAGAGAAAAGAGATAAATGTTAGTGGTTAGTCAAACTCGGCAAGACATCGCGTCTCGTGCCTACGTATCTCATCTGAACATGAGAATCAGAGTTGCCGTAGTTCGGCAAAACAGTTACTGTTGGTTTTGTGTTTTTTAGGTGAACAACATCACTGCACAATCTACCTGATGCTCGACCTTTGGAGACTTACTCATCTGTAGTAGAAGGAGTGAATGTATCCTTAAGAGGGGATGGTGTTTGTTTGTGTTTTAAGAAAGCAAGCAAGAAAGGAAGTCCTAGACGAAGGAACCGTGCTACCTTAATTGACATGCAAACGAGACTACGCGGAGTCTAACAACCTAGGGGATATGATCACACCACAAAAGCACACACAAACATACACAGCATAAAGTAAACACACCAACAAGGGGGGCTCAAACATGGGTTAGGTTTTAGTCGAGGGGTCACATCAACCTCAACAAACAAACCTCTGGAATGGGGTGAGTGTTGCTCTTAACCTTGCCATTGAGAGGCTAAGGTGAAGCAGATGAAAGGAGATGAGGGATGTGCCTCATTGCTTCTATCCCTGGCCTGGGAGAGCATTTGACAAGAATGTGTGGGTTCAGAAAGTGGGAACCCTTCTACACATTAAATACTGACTCAACTGTGCAATTGCACAAGATCTTGGGTTTTTATCTGAAATGCATCAACACAATGGTGTGAGCAAGACAGAAGACACACTGAATAGCAGGGGATAGATTGCTTATCCCTTGGTTCTGCCAATTGCCTCTTCACTTAGGAGGTCTTTGACTCTGTACAAGGACAAATTAAACATACACAAGCATTGCCTCTTAAGGAGGACTTCAGACAGTTTGCCCGGCCAAGTAACAGACCGGGTCTCCAGACTACATGAAGAAGAAGTAATTATACCTCAAGCAATTTGCTAAATAGCAAAGCAAAACAAGTTCAGAGAACTTAAGCAACTAAGGGTACCTGAAATAGTCAAACCAATCAGTAAACAGTTCAACAGTTTAAAGCAAAAGGAATTGGTACACAACAGTCAAAACCAATAACCAACTGTGCCAAGCACAAGACTCAAGCACATGAGTCAAGCCACCTACAAAACAAGGGTTAGCTCAATGACATATAACCAAACTCAACCAGATTAAAGTGATCTCAATGGTCATTTAGTGCCCAACCTGAAAACACAAACTCAATAGTAAGTAACTGGACCACTAGGGCAAGCCTAGGGTCAAAAGTGAATGAAAAAGTCAAAACAGCAAACCATATTCAATCAAAATCAAATTCAATCAATCAAGAAGTAATTCCAATTGGGTTCACATGCATATCAATCACTATCATCATTTCATGAACATTTGAAGTCAAAGTAAGGCAAATGGAAGCTCAAAGAAGTCAACAGAATGACTTGCATCAAAAGTCAACCCAAATATTTTCAAAAATCATCAGATAATTCACACTCAATCCTAACATCTAGCATGGTAAGCATGTCAAATTTCATTGCATTTGGATAAGTGGAAGGCAGTCAATGAAAATCAAGAAGTCAACATAATTTCAAGTAAGCACAAAGAAGTCAAACAATCATGGGTCAACTTCAAAAAATCATAACAAGATGAAAACAGATGAGAAATGGATGGGATTAACACCAATGCAAAGCTCAAGATGTATCACATAAAGTCAACCATTGACTAGGTAGGGAAGAAAAATCTCAAATAAATGGAAAACAGCACAATTAAATCCAGGAAAAATCACACATCAACTAGACATAGAAGAGAGGGATCATGCAAAATTTGGGGTCATTTGGATGCAAGGAAGCATGTCTACCAAAATTGGGAAGATGCACATTCATGGTGTGACACAAATTGTCACACCCTACTTCAGAAAATCATATCTCACACACCACATATGATAAATGCACAAACTTTATATCAAAACAAAGGTGAATGTGTCTAGTTTCTCCACAAAAAAAATTCAGAGCCAATGGATGCAACATGATTATTTCACAATTGTTTTGGCAACATGTATCATTTTTGGTCACATTTCACAAACCCTAGAGCTATTTAAAATCCAATGATCAGAAAAAATATTAAAAATCATGGTAAAATACTAGACATCCAACAGGTCATAATGCAAAAAATCCCATGTTTTTTGGAGTTGAAATGAGTAAAAAATGAATTTTGGAAGTTGAGGTACAATTGGAACCAAACATGAACAAATAACATGAAGGGAAGGTCAAACATGGTTGACCGAGTGGCACACTTGTAATTGTGCGCCTTACTTAACAAAATGACTGCGTACAGGCTATGGCCACGAAATGTTCTAATTGGCTGATGGCCAATGGAACAGTACAATGAGCAACAGCAGCCAATCACCATTCACTTTTCTGGGCAACTAGGGTTTTTGCAATTACAACAGCATGTATTCATCCTCAAAGTTCATCATCAAACAATAAGTTTCAAATAGAATCAATCACACAGCATGGCAAACAACATGTCCTTCGTGCAACCACAACATGAACAACAAACCAACACAAGCATGAAAATTTTTGGGCAGAGTTTTCAAAACTGCAGTAACCATTTTCAACATTCAAACATGAGCAAAAATCAAATCGCCCAGAAATCAAAATTAAACATGGCAATAGCATCAGCAAACATCAGGCATCACGAATCCACAAGCCAATTGCATTGAAATACATGGAACAGTATGCATCGAGCAAAGTTAACATTGAACACCAAAATTCATTTCCAAATATTTCATGCATTACTTAATCATTTTATGTGAATCAAAGCTCAAAATGCTCATGGAGTGAAGATCTACAAGAAACATGCGATGGTTTTAAGAAATGAGAATATCGAAATACCAACCAGATTTGAAGAGTTGAGTTGGAATGTGATCTTCTGATTGCTGGAGGTCGAAACAGATGCTCTCCATGCTTTGAAATGATGAATGATAAAGGTATTTCAGCTCAAAAATGCACGAGGTAGCTTGAACCAACTTCTGCCATTGTTGTATGCTTAGTGAAAACAGAACATGAAGAAGGCTACAGGTGAGATTTGGTGCTCGAAAACACTCCCAAATGAGGTCCAGATGAAGAAACAATGAAGGTTGTTCGAGGGTTTTTGAGACTTTTTTCAGAAAATGCAATATGTGCAAAAAATGCAAAAGGAGAGAATGAGAGTATTCTGGTTGTGTGTGGCTATCTCTAGGGTTGGAAACTGTCAGAAAATCATTTATATATGACTGTTTTAAGTCTCCTAATCAAATGCTAAACTTGTTTTACCTTAATGAAGCCATTTTCAAAAATTGCTAAGTTTGACACAAGGACAAATGGAGGTATGGTCTGCACGATTTGGGCCTGTAAACAGGCCGCAAATGACCCTTAATTTTGCTGTTTTTTGTTGGTTCAATGAATGGTAAGCATGCTTAAGTTAAATGAAGTGAAATTGCCAAATTGCTAATTTTGCACATGGTCCAAATGGTGGTATGATTCTGGTCGAATTGGGCTTCAAAACATGTTGCAAATGACATTTAAAATGAATCCCAATTGTCCAATTATGCTGAAAAGGCTTAATTCAAAAAGTCAAACTTGAGTCAAACTTGAATTTAAATGGAACAAGTCAAAAAATGCCATTTTGATTGGCAAGGTTTTGGTACATGATGTTTACATTTTTGGAAAGAGGAGGAAAAATGTGGTTTGTAGGAAAAAACCCCATCAAATTTGGCCAAAGGAATCATGAGATATGGCCTTTTGAAGTTCACAAATTTTTGAAATTGAATTGATCATATCTTGACAACCACACATGGGATTTGAGAGTTCTTGGACTTTTTGAAAATGGGAGAACAAGATCTTCAACTTTCATGTTGGGCAAAAATTCATTTGAAGCTTGTATCATGATGCAAGCTGAGGATCAAGAAGTTTCCATTTTTGGCAGTTAAAATTACAGGTCCACTTTCTATTTTTGGAAATTTTCTGATTGGCTTCAAATTCTTCAATGATATTGATTGCCATGATACATGAGGCCTATTGGGACATGAATAAGCTCTCTCAAACCAAATCCATCCATCAAAACCATAAAATCAACCACAGTTGACCAACTTTGACTTATCTAGGGTTTTGGATGACTGAAGCACTTCTGATGAATTCCAAACCCTAATTCCTTGAGACCTTGACTTCAAATGATGTCCCAAGTTGTATGGACTCTTGATTATTGATCATGGTGCCCAAATTCCACAAGAATGGCCACCATCCACTGCTTTGACTGACTGTTGACTGTCTTTGACTTTCTAGGGTTTCTGACTGACTGTGCATGAACTGATGACTTCTGAACATCCAACCCTTGACTTAAACACTTCAAAAGGACTCCCAAGTCATGTGAACTTGTTGGACAGACCCTAGGGCCTTGGCTCCTTGAGAAACACCCTTGCTTGATTGGTTGACTGATCTCCTGATCAGTTTGACCTAATTCTTGCTTGCTTGGTTGACTGATCTCCTGATCAGTTTGACCTAATTCTTGACTTGCTTGCTCTTGAGGCAACTGGGGACAATGCAATGCTATGCAGTGGACCATGATATGCTATGACCTAATATGAGATGGCATGTACAATGATAGGTGCAAATTTGAGGTGCTACAGCTGCCCCTATTCAATCAGCTGGGAACCCGAATGGATGATAGCAGCGGCTGTCAGACTTTCAGGGTAAACAGGGATTGAATACAAAAGAACCGTAGAATTTGCACAAACTGGATATAATACAAGAATGCTTGTCAGGATCGGCAAAGAAACAGTCTTGAAAGAAATATCCGTCTGGAACGGAAAAAATCGGCCTGAACACCGAAACAGAAAACGTCGACCTGGATACCAAAATAAATGGTAACACAGGGATAACCATGGCTTGAGCGCCGCAAGTCAGTTTGAATACTGAGCATCGGTGTATGAGAGATTTGATGTCAATCTGAAACATCGGAGATTGGCCTGATCGCCACCTCGGTATGAATACCGGAAAATTGGCCTGAGTGCCATAAGTACATCGACCTGATCGTCGGAAACTTCTTCGGTCTGAATACCGGAAAAATTGGCCTGAGTGCCAAAGCGTGAATTGGTTGGTGTTCCAAAACACTCAACATCCTGAAGAGGGCTAGAAAAGCAGTCTTGTTAAAGGATGGACATTCGATTTCACCAGAAATACGAATCTTACTCGGCTGGGGAGGACGACTTCGACCCAAGAGCGCATGAGACATATTATCTATAGCCGTCAGAACGTAGATAATAACCTTGCATGGAAGATTATCCATAACCGGGTTGTAGGTTGTTAAATGAATAATCGACCGAAAACATCCTGAAGAGAGCGAAGGCAAACTTGTTAGAGGATGAACATCCGATTCCACAGGGAATACGAATCTTACTCTGCTGGTGATAACAATCGAAAGATTGACCAAAGAGTGCATGAGATATATTATCTATAGCCGTCAGAACGTAGATAATACACTCGCATGGAAGATTATCCATAACCGGGTTGCAGGTTGTTAAATGAATAATCGACCGACATCATCCTGAAGAGAGCAAAGGCAAACTTGTTAAAGGATGAACATCCGATTCCACAGGGAATACGGATCTTACTCTGCTGGTGATAACAACCGAAAGATTGACCAAAGAGTGCATGAGATATATTATCTATAGCCGTCAAAACGTAGATAATAACCTCGCATGGAAGATTATCCATAACCGGGTTGCAGGTTGTTAAATGAATAATCGACCGACATCATCCTGAAGAGAGCAAAGGCAAACTTGTTAAAGGATGAACATCCGATTCCACAGGGAATACGGATCTTACTCTGCTGGTGATAACAACCGAAAGATTGACCAAAGAGTGCATGAGATATATTATCTATAGCCGTCAAAACGTAGATAATAACCTCGCATGGAAGATTATCCATAACCGGGTTGTAGGTTGTTAAATGAATAATCGACCGAAAAGAAAGGCATCAGGGTACCAGGACTAGGTATGCAAAAGATGACCAATCAAAAGAGGATAAAGTTGCTTACTCGGAGCAAGTATCCAAAAGGAAGGGGAAGACCCACTGGGGACAATACTGCTTGATCAAGGCAAGTATCCAGAGGGGAAAGAATATTAATACCACAAAGAGGGGATTACATCTACCGGTTTGTAGGCAGAAAACCACGGAAAAGTGACCAGTCATCATCGGGATGAGCACAAAGGGTCAACTCCACTAAGGGGATGAAAGTGGGATTTTACAACTACCGATTTGTAGGTAGAAAACCACAATAATAGGACTTACAACTACCGGTTTGTAGGTAGAGGCCAATGGAAAAGTAACCAGTCATCATCGGGATGAGCACAAAGGGTTAACTCCACCAAGGGGATGAAAGTGGGATTTTACAACTACCAACTAGTGGGTAGAAAACCACAAAGATAGGACTTACAACTACCGGTTTGTAGGTAGAAGCCAAATTCCACTGAGGATAAGATGAATGAGTGCCGGTTAGTGAGCGACTATTCATTTATGCCCCAGGGAAGCATAGGAGACAACAGAAAGCCAATTTAGGATTGATCCAAAAAGGCAGACTGAATCAAGACTCATCCTAATGAGGAAAGAACTCAATAGGGAAAACCCATCCCAATGTGTTGGGAGGGAACGGAAGCAACCGTCATCCACGAGGATGTATCTCAGTGGGGAAATGGCAGGAAAGGATAGACACTTTCTGCTTAAGGGCTGGCTCTACATGGAGAGATCAGACACACCCATTTTTGCTTGAGGAAAATCTACTGGAGAGATTTGTATTACCAAATAGCAGGAGGTAACAATCAACAGATACCCGGCAACAGCTGCAACATGAGTATCCAAATGCTATGATTATGCATGTATGCAGTCTACCTAAAATGTATGATGAATGCTGACAAACAGACATGCTCAACACACAGGTCCGGGAATCAACCATCCGGAGAGAAAACCAAAGTCCTCATCCTGCAGGGGAGGAAGAGCCACGAGAGACTTCCGGAGGGATCGTCGGTCACAACCGGAGAACAGAGTTCAACATACTGGCGGACGCGCCACAACAACTCGTGCGGGAAATCAGAGATACCAAGGAGCAACCAGATCTCTGATGAGGATAGATAGGCATTGAGAGAGCTCCTCATGCCAACAACTCCACTGAGGAGATCTATCTGAGGGAATGTCGGATTACGGGGATGTCGATCCTCCGAATACTGAATCTTCAAAGAAAAGCACCCATGCTGGGGGAGATAGGAAGACTGCTCTGCTGGAGAGGCGAAATTTGAAGCCTTCAGTAAACACTCTGCTTGGGGAGTTGCCCCACAATAAAGTCTGAAACAGCAAACTTGCTGGGGATGCCCCACGATAGGGCTCAAACAACACTCTACTGGGGATGCCCCACGATAGAGCTAACAGGGATTTGGAGGAAGAATCTGTACTGTCGGGAACGTGAAGATGAACAACTTCAACCAACACTGCATCGGGCAAAATCACTGAGGAGAAACCATACGAGTTTCTGCAGGACAAAAATACAGTCATGCTCGAGATACGAACAATTGTCTTACCTGTTGGTAATCAAACCACCCCCGGGAGAGCACTGTGGGTCTCCTAAGTATCTTTCCATCATCGTGAATGCTCACTTTGTTTAAGAACAATTTTTTTTTTTGAAAAACTTGTTTATTTTGAAAACAATGATACTTTATCATTTAAAACATGCAAAACATTTGTTGAGTTGAAGCAAATAAGAGTGCAAACAATTGGCTAAAAGCTCAAATAGATGTAATGGAATGGTAGTCTACAAAGGGCGAGACTCCATAGATCTGTACAAGTTTGAAATCGGTGATATATATTGGAGAGGGCTACATTGAACATAATGACCTTTCCTCTACCATTCTGAATTTTCGATGTATTCAAAGCTTCAGTCGACGATGAATCGAGAATCCCTGACGGATGACAGATGTACAGCACAGTCTTGTCAAGATGCAGTTACTTGCCAAATCCCTAATTTTTGCCTAGATTGCCCCAGTGTGAGGTGTTCAATCTAGCGGGATGCAAATTCTTCTTTTTTTTCAATGTCTCTAACTTTTGCCTGGATCGCCCTTTCGGGTTTTCAATCCACCGAGACGCTCCTTTTTGCCTAAGTCGCCCTTTGGGGTGTTCGACTTATCGAGCTTTTGCTTTTCTTGTTTTCTTTGTTTTAGGCGAAGTATTTCTTGACTGCATCGGGAATTCACAGGACGAGTGAACTTCTCCATCCATTGTTTGTAAGTGTCGAACACTGCCTGAAGAGGCTCTTTTGACAACATATGGACTTATAGCTTGGAGTTCACTTGCCCCTGGAATCGGGCACGAAAGACAAGACTTTCTTGAGTACAAGGTTCCTCGGAACACACGAAGCTTGATCTTCTCGTCGAATGCTTTCTTCACTCTCTGCTGACATAACTGACCATGGCAGTTGATCTCTTTTTCGATCGAATTCAGCATCAGCCAACTTGGGACTTTGAGGGTGCTATCTTTCTTTTGTTTTTTTTTTCTTTTGATTTGATTTCTTTTGATTTCTTTTGGTTTTGCACCCTCCTCTTTCTTTTTTCTTTTTTTCCTTTTTTTTTTGATAATGCCCCAGTTGGCTGTTCTGCTGATTCTCGAGATGCAGCTGAGTGATCTTCTTTTCTTGCTCAAGAAGTCGGGAAATCTCGTCAGGAATCCCTTCAACATCATCTTCTTCCGCTTCGAATACAGGGAATTCAAAATTGGGAGATGACGTCCGATCATTATGTTCAATGGGTTTGAGAAACAACCTGCATAAAGATTTAGAGATGAAAAGTTTTTTGAAAAACAAACAAGACAATCGTTATGCAGATGAAAAGATTGCTTTTATTCTTGTTTTTAAGGTTTTTTGTGATCACCAATTTCATGCAAAAAGCGAAAAGGGAAAACAATTGGAAAAACAAATGTTTTAACATGAATTTATTTGAATGAAAATATCATTGCACAAAATGTTGTCAACAATGTCATCACTTCTCCTTTTGGCATGGGAGAAGGGTTTTTAAACAAAGTGATTACTACTCTGACTTATGAACAAACTGTAGGAAAGCCCACAGTGACCCAATTGTGATAGATCCCACCGGGGATGACAACTGTCAGTAATTCTTGCATCAGCAGCTTCTGCTTTTCTGAACAACCCTTCCGAAGAAAAGTCGGCGCCAGCCCGGGACTTGTTGTCTTCAAACTTGATTAGCATTGGGACCTAAGTCTTCCAAAATCAGAATACCTGACCTCACAAGGTCTTGAACCTTCATCTTCAGTTGGAAACAACTGTCCACATCATGACCAGGAGCACCCGAGTGATACACACAATGCTGTTCAGGCCTATACCACCACCGAGGGTTGACAGGTACGGGCGGCGGGTCTCTGGGAGTGATCAAGTTCCGCTCTATCAGAGTGGGATACAGTTCGGCGTAGGACATGGGGATTGGATCAAAAATGATCTTCTTCCTCTCATTACTTGTACCAGCTTGATTATCAATGGGAGGCTGGTAAGCCCGCTGCTGAGGATGATGTTGTGGACGCTGATGCTGCTGAGCTGGTCTTCTCGGCTGTTGTTGATTTTGAGTGGCTGGAATAGTTACAGCAGCAACTTGCCGATATGGTCCTCTATTTGCACTCCTTCGATGGTGTACAACATTTGTTTCATTCTCTCCCTTTTTGGGTGCCCCAGAGTATAGCTTTTTAGAATTGGACGAGTTTGAAGAGCCAGGATCTTGTATCCTTCCTGCTTTGATAAGGCTTTCAGTTCTTTCCCCACAGACAACAACATCTGAAAAGCTACTGAACGGGCAACTTCCCAAGCGGTCCATGAACACACCTTGCAGGGTTCCAATGAACATGTCAGTCAGCTCTCTCTCCAGCATAGGAGGTTGCACTCTGGCGGCTAGCTCACGCCACCTCTGGGCATACTCTTTGAAGCTCTCCTTACCTTTCTGATACAAGCTCTGTAACTGAGTTCGGCTCGGCGCTAAGTCCATGTTGTGCTTGTATTGCCTTAGGAAGGCCTCACCCAAATCTTTCCAGCTTCTGACTGATTCTCGCTTCAGATCCATGTACCAGTCCAAAGATGCCCCAGATAGACTATCTTGGAAAAAGTACATCCATATTTTTTCATCGTCAGTGTAGGCAGAGATCTTCCTGAAGTAAGCTTGCACATGGGTGCGAGGACAGGAGGTACCGTTGTACTTGTCGAAAAAAGGTGCTTTGAACTTGTACGGGATCTTCAACCCTTCCACCAGACCCATGTCGGTCACATCAAACCCAAGGGAGTTCTGGCATTCCATGGCTCGGATTTTCTCAGCGAGAGCATCCACTTTTCTGTCCCTCTCTTCAGTTCTGACCACTTCATCTTCCTCACTCAGCCACGTGAGCGGGTCCTCTTGTTGGTTGACAAACGGAGCTGGATGACGAATTGGAGCCCGGGTAGCTCTGACATTGACCTCTGCAGCAAGAGGCTGTCCATTGATTCTGATGCCCTCAAGTTCATCCCCGACGGCATAGTCGTTAGTGGGAGCAGCAACATGGATAGTCTCATGAACGGGTGCAGCAACAGGCGAAGCACGGTTGGATGTTGGAATCACAATTTCCTGTCTCTGGGCTAAGGCACGCAGCTCCTCTTGCCCCTGAACGACCCCTTGCATCATGTTCATGAATTGGGCCATGTCCGCCCTCATCTCGGCCAGCTCTGTCTGAACCTGATCCATACCTCTCTGTTGATTGAGCCTGGTTGAATACCGGTGTGGTCTTTGATCAGCTCTCCTGTCTGACAAAGGAACTGGAGTGAGATGACGGCACAAGAACACCTGCTATGCAAATGATATGAATATGATGTTAATGATGTGTATGATGCACATGATATGCTCATTTCTCAGGCATTCAAAGAGCCTGACCCATCCTCAAAAGATGACAACCTGCAGCAACAAGAGAACAATACAGATACAGGGAAAATGAGAATAACAGGGAGATACTGACAACCTTATCTATACATAAGGGTAAAAATGTTGCACAGCCAAGTCAACAGAATATTCGCATAAACAGAGTACACGGAAATGAATCCCATCCGACAAGCCTGGAGGTGATTCTCAACAAAAAGATCCAAAGACGGAGTGCAAACAAATGAATCCCATCCAACAAGCCTGGAGGTGATTCAACGAAATATCACAGAGATACAACTAAGACAGGCGATCTTCAGGAATGAGGGTCTTCAGGTAATGGCACTGGTCTATCAACAGTGTGCATTCTGAACAATCTGGTAGAGGAGTGATCTTCTCCTTCAACTGTCTTCTAAGCTCCAAGACTTCTCCTCCAAGATAGTCCTCTGATTTCTGTCTCAACTCCATCTCTTTCTTCAACTGAACGTCCTTGTCTTTGAGTTGCTTCTCCAAGTCTCTGATCTTCTTTTGATAGTTGACTTCTGCTCTCTGCAGTCTCAGACATTCCCTATGCTCTGCATCCAACATGGACTCCATCTCATCATATGATCTTTTCTTGCTCCTTGCTCTACTAGCATCTTCTCCTTGCACTTCCCTGAGTTGATGGGCCAAGTGCAGCTTATCAGCCTTAGCTTTGTACAGCTCCATCTGGGTGTCTTGCTCCTTCTCCCTCAGACGGCGACCCTCCATCAATGCTTGCTTATAGTGCTCAGCAGGCAAACTATCAGCAAGTACTAAGGGTGGTTGCTCCTGCAACGGCTCCATCCTATCGTAGGGTAGCAGGAAAGTTTCCACTCTCTTCTTTACCCAATCAGTGTAATCGGGCATTGCAATGGCAAACTTCTTCCCTAAGACGGATCCATCCTTCGCTTCAACAAATCTCCAGGCTCTCCCAATCTGCTCCAACCTGACAGGGTCATCCTTCTTCTCAAAACACACATTCTCAGCTATCTCAGCTTCGAGCGGTCTTCTACTCATTACAAACCCTAGCTGGCGAAGAGAAAGAACTGGGTTGTAATTGACGCAACCCTTGGTCCCTATGAGTGGCACGTTCCGGTATTCACCACAACTCATAATAACATTTTTCACGTCCATCCGGTACGACTGCCATCTGATGTCATAGGAAGTGAGGGACATCACCCTCTGAGTCCACTTCAGAGTGCTCTGGGTATCCACAAATGGTCCACTGGCTGGCAGGAGAGACATGAACCATTTGAACAGAAGAGGTAAGCAACACCTGATGGCTCCTCCCTTACCATGCCTACTGTGGATGGCATAGTAAGTATCAACTAAAAGGGTTGGGACAGGATTCCCTCTGATGAAGATGCTGATGGCAGTATAATCAATGAAATTTGGCATACTGGGAAATAGGATGATCCCATAGATCATGGTGGCAAGCTGGGCGTGAAAAACTTCCCAATTCCCCTTCTCTGCTTCATCTCTGGCTACTCTCAGAAGAAACCTCAATGGCAGACCTACAACCTCCCCACAGGGCTTCCAATTCTCACCAACTTCCTTAACACTCAACCGAAGAGCTCTGGCAATCAATCTGAAGTCAACCTCCTTTGGGACGTCCAAGAAGGGAATCTGATGCTGAATAGGGACATTCAACAGGATAGCATACTCCTCGAGAGTAGGTGCTAGCTGATAATCTTGGAATGTGAAGCATCTGAGCTCTGGATCATAAAACTGAAGAAGTGTCTGCAGAGGCACCAGATCAACTACTGTCTTCAGCACTGTCAGGATATCTCCATACTGCCCAACAAAACTCTTCAGACGATCATCTGTCACGAGACTACCCAACTCGACTAGTGGAGTCAACGGCTCACGATGGAAACTGTAGGAACAGGTCTTCCGCTTCGGCTCTGAGGCTGTTGCCATCTCTATCAGTAGACGAGCTCGGGAATGTACCTGAGAAATGATATGCATGCAGAGATTAGTTTTTTCTCTCTTTTTTTTCATTTTTTTTTTGATTTTTTTTTTCATTGCGTTTCTTTTGAAAAATAAATATGCTATGATGCACATGATGCAGACTGGACTGGCTGGTTGTGCAAACTCTGATACTAGGTCGAAGCTTCAGTTAAAATCAGAACATAAATCCAACTTATGGTCAAACTGATCACACTGTTGTCTGAACTAGAGTCACCAACAGAACCAAGTCACCAACGGTACCTGTAATGAAATAACCCTTCCCCACTCACGGGTGTAGTCTAGGCCAGGGTAAAGCTGAGAGAAACGCAGCATAAATAACCTTTCGCAGAATACTATCATATACACACCGGAAGTATGTAACGACAGTACCCCACCAGGGTCTGAACTGCTCGTGATATCAATGTTCCGCTAAGTGGCGCAATACCACCCGCTTCCCATGAATCACTCTATTCCTAATCATCCTAGATTTTCACTCATGGTCTGGGTGTTAGACCTTTTACCTCAACTGACTCCCCCCCCACACAGAGAAAACAAAATAACCAGCCAGACAGCAACAAATGATGAATATGAATGCAAACATTAATGCACACAATCAATGCAATCAATAAATGTACATATATACAATGAATGCAATAAAATACAACAAGCAGAAAGCAACCAAAACCCTAACCTAGAGAGCGCTAGGAGAGACTCGCTCAGGGAAGATGGACCAGCATAGGTCAACTTCTCTATTTCTATCCCCAGCAGAGTCGCCAGCTGTCGCATCACGCGAAAAACCGGCGGGAAAAGAAAGAAACAACAGAGCCGCCACCGTGCGTTATTTATCCCAAAAGAGGGAAAGGAAACGCTCGAAGTAAACCTAGGAAAAGACATGGTCTCGCGACCAAAGAGAATGGGTTCGGGAGTCGGTTATGCGAAGGGAAGGTATTAGCACCCCTACGCATCCGTCGTACTCGACGGGATCCACGCACAAAAGGAAAGAATATTGGTTGCTAAATACTGCTCGAACTCACACACACTGGCTGAAAGGAAAGCGAGAGACTGACTGAAACTGAACTCGGCAGGATGTCGCATCCTGGGCCTACTTAGTCTATCAGGCATAGACATCAGAGTCGAAGTAGTTCGGACTGGGGAAACGACACATGCTCGCTAGGATATCGCATCCTATGCATACGTATCTTCTCGGACGAGAGAAGAATCAGAGCATTCGTAGCTCGGCTGACACGCACACAAGCAAACAAAACACACAGGCAAACGTGGAGCCCGACTGCCAATCACTGGACTTATGTCAGCATCCGGACCAAAACGCACACAAAGAGGCAAACGTGGAGCCTGAATGCCAATCACTGGACTTACATCAGCATCCGAACCAAAACACACGCACACTGGAACCCAAATGCCACTCGATGGACTTACATCGGCTTCCAAGCACACGACTACACAACAAGTTGATAGGGAGTCGGGGACTCAGCCTATAACTGTCAAACACACACACAAACAAACAGACGACGAATTGCTAAGGAGTCAGGCACTCGAGCCTAGCAACTGTCAGACAACACACACAAAAAGAAAAAAAGGGCGCCCAGAGAGATCAGCTCAATCTCCTGCCTACATACTTCATCTGGTGTGAAGATCAGGGCGATGTAGTTCCCCTACGCAGGGACAAAGGATCTAGCCTAACCAGATAACAGAGGGAGACACAACTCTAGGGAGACTACGACTCGAGCCTAGATGTTGTCATGCAAAATCAACCCTAAGTTATGGTTTCTAGCTAAATGGCACAAGGGCCAACCTATCCTAAACAGACACAGGAAAAAAGCAAAGTCTCGATTGCAACTAGGGCAAGAGAAGAGGGATGTCTCAATCACAACAGGGGTGAGAGAAAAGAGATAAATGTTAGTGGTTAGTCAAACTCGGCAAGACATCGCGTCTCGTGCCTACGTATCTCATCTGAACATGAGAATCAGAGTTGCCGTAGTTCGGCAAAACAGTTACTGTTGGTTTTGTGTTTTTTAGGTGAACAACATCACTGCACAATCTACCTGATGCTCGACCTTTGGAGACTTACTCATCTGTAGTAGAAGGAGTGAATGTATCCTTAAGAGGGGATGGTGTTTGTTTGTGTTTTAAGAAAGCAAGCAAGAAAGGAAGTCCTAGACGAAGGAACCGTGCTACCTTAATTGACATGCAAACGAGACTACGCGGAGTCTAACAACCTAGGGGATATGATCACACCACAAAAGCACACACAAACATACACAGCATAAAGTAAACACACCAACAAGGGGGCTCAAACATGGGTTAGGTTTTAGTCGAGGGGTCACATCAACCTCAACAAACAAACCTCTGGAATGGGGTGAGTGTTGCTCTTAACCTTGCCATTGAGAGGCTAAGGTGAAGCAGATGAAAGGAGATGAGGGATGTGCCTCATTGCTTCTATCCCTGGCCTGGGAGAGCATTTGACAAGAATGTGTGGGTTCAGAAAGTGGGAACCCTTCTACACATTAAATACTGACTCAACTGTGCAATTGCACAAGATCTTGGGTTTTTATCTGAAATGCATCAACACAATGGTGTGAGCAAGACAGAAGACACACTGAATAGCAGGGGATAGATTGCTTATCCCTTGGTTCTGCCAATTGCCTCTTCACTTAGGAGGTCTTTGACTCTGTACAAGGACAAATTAAACATACACAAGCATTGCCTCTTAAGGAGGACTTCAGACAGTTTGCCCGGCCAAGTAACAGACCGGGTCTCCAGACTACATGAAGAAGAAGTAATTATACCTCAAGCAATTTGCTAAATAGCAAAGCAAAACAAGTTCAGAGAACTTAAGCAACTAAGGGTACCTGAAATAGTCAAACCAATCAGTAAACAGTTCAACAGTTTAAAGCAAAAGGAATTGGTACACAACAGTCAAAACCAATAACCAACTGTGCCAAGCACAAGACTCAAGCACATGAGTCAAGCCACCTACAAAACAAGGGTTAGCTCAATGACATATAACCAAACTCAACCAGATTAAAGTGATCTCAATGGTCATTTAGTGCCCAACCTGAAAACACAAACTCAACAGTAAGTAACTGGACCACTAGGGCAAGCCTAGGGTCAAAAGTGAATGAAAAAGTCAAAACAGCAAACCATATTCAATCAAAATCAAATTCAATCAATCAAGAAGTAATTCCAATTGGGTTCACATGCATATCAATCACTATCATCATTTCATGAACATTTGAAGTCAAAGTAAGGCAAATGGAAGCTCAAAGAAGTCAACAGAATGACTTGCATCAAAAGTCAACCCAAATATTTTCAAAAATCATCAGATAATTCACACTCAATCCTAACATCTAGCATGGTAAGCATGTCAAATTTCATTGCATTTGGATAAGTGGAAGGCAGTCAATGAAAATCAAGAAGTCAACACAATTTCAAGTAAGCACAAAGAAGTCAAACAATCATGGGTCAACTTCAAAAAATCATAACAAGATGAAAACAGATGAGAAATGGATGGGATTAACACCAATGCAAAGCTCAAGATGTATCACATAAAGTCAACCATTGACTAGGTAGGGAAGAAAAATCTCAAATAAATGGAAAACAGCACAATTAAATCCAGGAAAAATCACACATCAACTAGACATAGAAGAGAGGGATCATGCAAAATTTGGGGTCATTTGGATGCAAGGAAGCATGTCTACCAAAATTGGGAAGATGCACATTCATGGTGTGACACAAATTGTCACACCCTACTTCAGAAAATCATATCTCACACACCACATATGATAAATGCACAAACTTTATATCAAAACAAAGGTGAATGTGTCTAGTTTCTCCACAAAAAAAATTCAGAGCCAATGGATGCAACATGATTATTTCACAATTGTTTTGGCAACATGTATCATTTTTGGTCACATTTCACAAACCCTAGAGCTATTTAAAATCCAATGATCAGAAAAAATATTAAAAATCATGGTAAAATACTAGACATCCAACAGGTCATAATGCAAAAAATCCCATGTTTTTTGGAGTTGAAATGAGTAAAAAATGAATTTTGGAAGTTGAGGTACAATTGGAACCAAACATGAACAAATAACATGAAGGGAAGGTCAAACATGGTTGACCGAGTGGCACACTTGTAATTGTGCGCCTTACTTAACAAAACGACTGCGTACAGGCTATGGCCACGAAATGTTCTAATTGGCTGATGGCCAATGGAACAGTACAATGAGCAACAACAGCCAATCACCATTCACTTTTCTGGGCAACTAGGGTTTTTGCAATTACAACAGCATGTATTCATCCTCAAAGTTCATCATCAAACAATAAGTTTCAAATAGAATCAATCACACAGCATGGCAAACAACATGTCCTTCGTGCAACCACAACATGAACAACAAACCAACACAAGCATGAAAATTTCTGGGCAGAGTTTTCAAAACTGCAGTAACCATTTTCAACATTCAAACATGAGCAAAAATCAAATCGCCCAGAAATCAAAATTAAACATGGCAATAGCATCAGCAAACATCAGGCATCACGAATCCACAAGCCAATTGCATTGAAATACATGGAACAGTATGCATCGAGCAAAGTTAACATTGAACACCAAAATTCATTTCCAAATATTTCATGCATTACTTAATCATTTTATGTGAATCAAAGCTCAAAATGCTCATGGAGTGAAGATCTACAAGAAACATGCGATGGTTTTAAGAAATGAGAATATCGAAATACCAACCAGATTTGAAGAGTTGAGTTGGAATGTGATCTTCTGATTGCTGGAGGTCGAAACAGATGCTCTCCATGCTTTGAAATGATGAATGATAAAGGTATTTCAGCTCAAAAATGCACGAGGTAGCTTGAACCAACTTCTGCCATTGTTGTATGCTTAGTGAAAGCAGAACATGAAGAAGGCTACAGGTGAGATTTGGTGCTCGAAAACACTCCCAAATGAGGTCCAGATGAAGAAACAATGAAGGTTGTTCGAGGGTTTTTGAGACTTTTTTTCAGAAAATGCAATATGTGCGAAAAATGCAAAAGGAGAGAATGAGAGTATTCTGGTTGTGTGTGGCTATCTCTAGGGTTGGAAACTGTCAGAAAATCATTTATATATGACTGTTTTAAGTCTCCTAATCAAATGCTAAACTTGTTTTACCTTAATGAAGCCATTTGCAAAAATTGCTAAGTTTGACACAAGGACAAATGGAGGTATGGTCTGCACGATTTGGGCCTGTAAACAGGCCGCAAATGACCCTTAATTTTGCTGTTTTTTGTTGGTTCAATGAATGGTAAGCATGCTTAAGTTAAATGAAGTGAAATTGCCAAATTGCTAATTTTGCACATGGTCCAAATGGTGGTATGATTCTGGTCGAATTGGGCTTCAAAACATGTTGCAAATGACATTTAAAATGAATCCCAATTGTCCAATTATGCTGAAAAGGCTTAATTCAAAAAGTCAAACTTGAGTCAAACTTGAATTTAAATGGAACAAGTCAAAAAATGCCATTTTGATTGGCAAGGTTTTGGTACATGATGTTTACATTTTTGGAAAGAGGAGGAAAAATGTGGTTTGTAGGAAAAAACCCCATCAAATTTGGCCAAAGGAATCATGAGATATGGCCTTTTGAAGTTCACAAATTTTTGAAATTGAATTGATCATATCTTGACAACCACACATGGGATTTGAGAGTTCTTGGACTTTTTGAAAATGGGAGAACACGATCTTCAACTTTCATGTTGGGCAAAAATTCATTTGAAGCTTGTATCATGATGCAAGCTGAGGATCAAGAAGTTTCCATTTTTGGCAGTTAAAATTACAGGTCCACTTTCTATTTTTGGAAATTTTCTGATTGGCTTCAAATTCTTCAATGATATTGATTGCCATGATACATGAGGCCTATTGGGACATGAATAAGCTCTCTCAAACCAAATCCATCCATCAAAACCATAAAATCAACCACAGTTGACCAACTTTGACTTATCTAGGGTTTTGGATGACTGAAGCACTTCTGATGAATTCCAAACCCTAATTCCTTGAGACCTTGACTTCAAATGATGTCCCAAGTTGTATGGACTCTTGATTATTGATCATGGTGCCCAAATTCCACAAGAATGGCCACCATCCACTGCTTTGACTGACTGTTGACTGTCTTTGACTTTCTAGGGTTTCTGACTGACTGTGCATGAACTGATGACTTCTGAACATCCAACCCTTGACTTAAACACTTCAAAAGGACTCCCAAGTCATGTGAACTTGTTGGACAGACCCTAGGGCCTTGGCTCCTTGAGAAACACCCTTGCTTGATTGGTTGACTGATCTCCTGATCAGTTTGACCTAATTCTTGCTTGCTTGGTTGACTGATCTCCTGATCAGTTTGACCTAATTCTTGACTTTCTTGCTCTTGAGGCAACTGGGGACAATGCAATGCTATGCAGTGGACCATGATATGCTATGACCTAATATGAGATGGCATGTACAATGATAGGTGCAAATTTGAGGTGCTACAATATTGTTGTTATTTCGAGGCTGATAGGCCTGCTGTTGTGGACGTTGTTGTTGTTGATATTGCTAAGTTTGCGGTTGCTGATAATGTTGAGCTTCCCTGAAAACGGGTGCTATATGAGCCACCTGATGCTGATTGTTGACTGGGCGAGCAATCTTCCTCTTCACAGAGGGTCTTCTTTTGTCATGGGAAGACACGACATGTGCCTCTCCCTCCTTCTTCTTTGCAAAGCTTCCATATCTTTTTGCCGAAGAGCCTTCGTCTCGAGTTAAGCGTCCTTCACGGACCCCTTCTTCCAGTCTCATCCCCATATTCACCATCTCGGTGAAGTCTGAGGGAGCACTGGCTATCATCCTCTCATAATAAAACGAGCTCAAGGTCTTCAAGAAGATCTTGGTCATCTCTTTTTCCTCTAGGGGAGGCACTATCTGAGCTGCCAATTCGCGCCATCTCTGGGCATACTCTTTGAAGGTCTCTTTCTCTTTCTGAGACATTGCCCTCAATTGGTCCCTATCAAGAGCCATATCCATATTTTATTTATATTGCTTGACGAAGGCCTCGCCAAGATCGTTGAAAGATTGGATGTTCAAACTCTCCAAACCCATGTACCACCGGAGAGCGGCACCGGACAGACTGTCTTGGAAATAATGGATGAGCAATTGGTCATTGTCTGTTTGTGTTGACATCTTGCGAGCATACATCACAAGATGGCTGAGGGGGCATGTGTTTCCCTTATACTTCTCAAAGTCATGCACTTTGAATTTAATAGGGATCTTCACGTTGGGCACAAGGCACAACTCAGCAGCACTTTTACCAAAGAGGTCTTTCCCCCTCAAAGTTTTCAGTTCCTTGCGAATCTCAAGGAATTGGTCCTTCATATCATCCATCTTTTCATAAACATCTGGGCCCTCAGATGGCTCAGAGTGGTAGATGGTATCTTCGACCCTTCGTAACGTGTACACAACGGGCGGTGGCACTGAAAGGACCGGGCTAGATGTCGGCAGAGAAGCAAGAGTAGGGGCGAAACCCTCTGGTACAAAGTTGGGGGGCATTCCCCAAGGGAACTCGGCTGGCATAAATGGTGCAAAATGAGCCGTTACAGCAGGCATAGTAGAAGTCACGATCTCAGAAATGACCGTCCTCTGGGGAGGAGTTGATGGCGTTGGAGAAGATTGGCTCTGAGCGGCCAAGAATGACTCCATCAAGGCAGTCAACCTGGCTACTTCTTCCTTCATCTCGCGGTTCTCTTGTTCTAGATGATCCATCAGTCTTGAAGAATTGGCTCTGGTGTAGTACCGGTGAGTCAGCTTGTCTTCAAAATAAATGAAGAACACAGAGTTAGACCATAGGACAAGAAGCTGGGAACAAAACCTGCTTATGCACATGATGCATGCAATGCTTGTGCATATGATTTGTTTTTATTTCAGAGGAATTTTAGAGTTTTATTTGCAAATATTTGGAAGTATTAAACATTTATCATATATGAAAGTATCTTGTCACTAATATCTGGAAAATAGTTTTACATCAAAGAAGTACAGCATTGGTAACCATATACAAGAGAAAAGGAAAATAATCATCCTATGGATCCCTAGAAACAATCATCTAAAGCTCGGGACACAGGAAGATAAGATGCACGAAGCCTCTTCACCTCTTCCTCATAGGCTGCCTCCATATCCGCCTTCTCCTTGGCGAGTCGACCGTACTTCCTCTTCTAGAACTTGGAAGACTGAGGAAGTAGAGAAGTCCATGCATCATTAAGATCATCAATAACCTGATGCTCGAGGAACTCAATCAAAGCATCCTTTTCTCTGATCTGCTGAAGCAACTCTTCTCGTTCGCGGATCCAGGCACGTGAACGGTCTTCGTCTCTCAACTCCTCTACTCCTTGGTCAAGTAGGGTTGAAGGCCCAACCATAACCAAAGGTGTAGGTCTTGGATACTCGTACGACATGAGATACTCAGACGCTCTCTTCCTAACCCAAGCAGTGTAAGGCTCCAAAGCGACACAGTTCTTAGGACCCAATTCATTCCTTCCTTTTCTATGAATCTTGCGCCAAGCGGGGACCATCCTAGCTTTCAAGCCTTGGGGATCTTTACCATCCAGAAAGAACACACCCTCTAATAGAATGTTATTGGGTTTATCCTTTAGGGGGAACCCAAGCTGACAACGTGCCAAAACAGGGTTGTAGTTAATCCCACCACGTGTACCAAGAAGAGGTACATTGGAGAATTCACCACAAGAGTCGATAATCTGCACACCATCATACACACGATTGTACAAGGAGATATCATCATTAGTGAGAGACATAAGTCTCGTGGACCACCGTAGACATCCCTTGTTCTCTTTGAAGGCGACTGTCTGTGGTAAGTGAGAAATAAACCACTTATACAACAGAGGCAAACAGCACACAATGGTACCACCACCCTTCGCATTCCTCATATGCAAAGAAAAATAAGTGTCACCCAACAGAGTCGGAACGGGATTAAGAGTAGAGAAGATCCTAATAGCATTCACATCCACAAACTTGTCGATGTTGGGGAACAATACTAACCCATAGATGAGAAGTACAAATATGGCCTCAAAGGCGTCCTCACCCATGGCCTTCCCATACATAATAGCTTGAGCAATGAGGAATTCAGAAGGGAGACCTTGAATTCCACCTTTGGTAGTCATATGAGCACCAACCAGAAATTCATCTATATGCAACATGTCAGCTATCTCTTGAGAAGTAGGAATACTCTCCAAGCCATTGAACGGCAACTGGTCTAGAATTGGTATACCCACAAGATAAGCATACTCCTCGAGCGTGGGCAAAAGCTGTAAATCCGGAAATGTGAAGCAATGGTACAAAGGATCATAAAATTGCACCAATACACTCATCAACCCTTCGTCCACCTGAGTAGTCAGAAGAGGAAGAAGCTTCCCAAAACGAGCCTTGAAACCCAAGGGATCTAGTACATAGGATGTCAGATTCCTTAACTCTTTCAAGTCTGGTTGTCTGAATCTGTACTTCTTTGTATTCCTTCTTTGTCTTTCCATGTCTGAAAATTTGCAAATAGACCTCTTAAATTCCTTGAAAATTTTCTTCATTATTGATGATATGGATGCAAATGGGTGCATGAATGCATGAATGCAACAATCACACTCAAGGATCAAGCAAAGCACACCAAACAAAGGTCGTGGGATGGATCATGTTATCCTTAATATCAATCATCCATTTTGGTGGATTATGGTTTACACCTTATCAACACCCAAGTTCCATTGATATTAAGGACGCATAAACGGATCAACCACGAATCAAGGGTTTGTTGCGAGTCACGAGCATGGAGTTTCGATTAAGAACCACCCAAAGGGAGTGTACTAGGGTTTAAACCTGCCAAACATGTTCTACAAGAGGTTCCCATAGTCATCATCCCATCTTTCGGATATTATCGGATAAACGACTACTCGTACTTCAAAAATATCCTCAAGAGAGACTCTTATGAGTGTAGTATCGCGTAACAATCGTATCAAATCTTACACTTGAACGACTTTCGCACTACATCCTAAGAATAGGCCAAGATGGGCTTGGTAAACTAAGGTCCTTGGCTTCTAAGGTCTATATTGGAAAGAGTAATGTTTAACCACAACTTACTTGTGTGACATTATTGATCCCAACATGACCTCCACCAAGTGAATGAGCTTGCAAGTCAACTTGTTAAGGAATAACTCCACACAAGTCAACAAGACTATGCCATTCTCCTATCCTAAGTGCACTCGAGTCCAGGTATAGAACTCATCTCACAAAGATCACCAAGCATACAAGGAGTTAATATTCAAGCAATTCAATCATTACATACAATACAGTAATCCCAAATTGCACAAAAAATATGCCACAAAACAATATAATACAATACAACAAATATGAAAAGTAGGCAAAACCCACTAAGGCAAAAAGTGATCCCCAACAGAGTCGCCACTTTTCTGTAGCGGGGTATTCGTTACCATTAGAGATATTGACTAAATCCAACGTAAATTATACAAGTCGAGTCGCCACCGCACTTCTATTTATCCAAAGGAATGGTTAGAAAGCGAACAAAAACCTAAAATTGGTTTAGATAACATGTGTTTAATAATATCAAAGTGGGAAGATACGTACACATCAACAGGCTTGATATATTACTTTAGTTTCATACAAGAGAAATACAAGCATAGACATAGTTTTTCTATATCACTATACCTAGTTTCAGGGTCATTAAGCATTCGACTAAGGTAATACACAGGTCTTTCGACACATTTTTCATCCTCTTGGACTAACATACTTCCTATAGTCAATTCTGAGGCTGCAATATACAGTCTCATTGGCCTATGCCTAACATGAGGGGCCAGTACTGGAGGCCTAGTCAAATACTCTTCGATTTTGTCGAAAGCCTCTTGGTGTTCATCCCGCCACTTGAAATCCTCGTTCTTCAATCGAAGTAGTGGGGAAAATGCTTTTGTTTTGCCACTTAGATTTGATATAAATCTTCTAAGAAAATTTATTTTTCCCAGAAAAGATTGCAACTCCTTTTTGGTCGACGGAGGCTTGACGTCCATAATGGCTTTTGTCTTGCTTTGGTTTACTTCAATACCCTTTTTATGCACCACAAAATCAAGGAAGTCGCCTGCTTGCACACAAAAAGCGTACTTCAATGGATTCATTTTTAATCCACATTTCCTCATCCTCAAAAAGGCTTTTCGAAGATGTTCGACGTGAGCATGTTGACCATTTGATTTTATCACAATATCATCAATGTACACTTGCATGAAATCTTCAATAAAATCATGGAACATTGAGTTCATTACCCTCTGGTATGTTGCTCCGGCATTTTTCAAGCCGAATGGCATGACAACCCACTCATATGTCCCCAAGGCTCCTGGACATCGAAACGCCGTCTTCGGCACGTCTTCTTCTGCAATAAAAATTTGGTTATATCCAACATAACCATCTAACATGCTTAAATATTCAAAACCAGCGGCCGAATCGACCAACATTTCAGCCACGGGCATGGCATACTCATCTTTTGGGGTGGCAACATTTAAATCTCTAAAATCAATACATACTCTTAAAGACCCATTTTTCTTTATGACTGGCACAATATTGGCCAACCATTCGACATACCTTGCAGTTTGAATAAACTTGCTTTTAAGGAGTATTTCTACTTCTGCTTTCATCTTTGCCATGATCTCTGGGGCGAAACGCCTGGGCGTCTGCTTCACTAGCTTTCTTCCAGCTTTTATTGGCAGCTTTAACTCGACCAAATCTCTACTTAAACCAGGCATTTCGTTATAATCCCAAGCAAAACAGTCCCTAAATTCTTTAAGTATGGATATTACCTCAGACTTTAGTTCTTTGTCGATGTTGGCGTTTATGTATGTTGGCCTTTTCTCGCCATTCTCGCTAAGGTCGACTTCTTCCAAGGGGTCTTTTGGTCGGATTTTCTCTGGTGCCTTTGGGTCTTTTTCAAACCCTAAAGGTTCATTGTCATAAATGCAGTCCAGACACTGCATGTCGATGTTCCTTTTAGCCAAAGTTGGCTTGTCTGGGGGTTCTAGCCCAATAGCCATATGCCCTTCTTTATTTAACGCACATGCTTCAGAAGCCATGTTTTCTTCAGCCTCTAGAGCCGACTTTATTTTGTTCTCGGCAACATATGCCGAAATCTTTCTTAGAGCTTCTAACTCAGACATCATCAGTGACGTCCCCCCAGCCTGTCGGTCGGATACCTGTGTAGGGTGGATCATCCAGGCGTTCCATATCCCAAATGAAGCCGTGAGTCTCGTGCAGAGCTAGAGAGATGAAAGCTTCACTCAGATTAGCATATACATCCTCAGCTGGAAAGCAAGGAGAGATGTTAGCTAGCTTTCTTTCAAACTCCTTCTTGCCGACATTATTCACGTCAGCCATAAAGTACCCTTGGTCGGCATCGATATTTTCGGCCACCCTATCTTCTCTCTAAATCACCAGCCTTTGGTGTGTTGAAGATGGTACAACTCATACGCCATGTAGCC
The DNA here is from genome assembly GCF_024323335.1 of Lathyrus oleraceus. Classification (NCBI taxonomy): domain Eukaryota; kingdom Viridiplantae; phylum Streptophyta; class Magnoliopsida; order Fabales; family Fabaceae; genus Lathyrus; species Lathyrus oleraceus. Next base: position 188,503,330 of record NC_066585.1, read on the forward strand.
ACTCTCTGCCAAATAACAAGTTGTAACTTGGCTTAACGTCTATCACCATGAATAGTGTGGGTCTGGTTACTAAACCCACCGTGGTATTCACCATAATCACTCCCATGGTGCTTTTCGTCTTTCCTCCGTAGTCCGACAAAACCACGTTATTAGATCTAATATCGGTATCATACTTGCCAATCTTCCTCAGAATATGGTGCGGCATGATGTTGACCGTGGCACCACAATCGACCAAAACTTTGTTGACAGTTATGCCTTCCACTTTTTCCCTTATCAGCAGTGGTTTCAAATGATTTTTCATGTTCATCGTTGGTCTTTCGAACACTGCCTCTTGGCTTTCAGCAGACCTATCGTTCGGCACAAAATAGCATCTTGGTTGGTGCAAAGCCATTTCTTCAGCGTCAGCATTGTCTACCGACTCTTCGGCTTCAGTCACAAACTTGTATTCTTGTGGTAGGATTGACACCACGTTGACCAGGATGTCCAGACTTGCTTCAGATTCTGAATTGAAGTCATCAGTCACTTCTTCAGAACATTTTTCAGTTGGTCGACGAACGTACTCTCTTATTTGTTCCTTTGCTGCTGTGTCAACTTTCACAACAATTTTCTTCCCATAATTCGCCTCGCTGGTCATGCCTCTTGCAACTTCTCTTTCGGCCTGTTTACGCCTCTGAAAACGTCTCCATTGAGTCCTCAACATGGGGTTCTTCCCCAAATAGTTTTCAGAGACATGAGTCCTTTTTTCAGACTTAAAGTCACGCCTGTAGTTAATTGCTAGACCTCCTTTAGCAGCAGCAGCAACACCTTGTTGGGTGTCTTGTTTTTCCTGAGGCTTGATCCAAGTACCTCTAGGGGCACTTGCCGACGGTACAAAGCTTTTAGGCCTTGCTTGGTTATTTCCCACAACCTTTTTTGAGCCTCTTTCATTCTGATAACCCCTGGTCGGCACATTTCTTTTGCTTTTACCTAATTGCAGTTTCTGGAAATTTTCCGCCGCTATTTTGTCGGTGACAACACCACACCTCAGGCACAGGCACACTTGTGAACCCTTATTCTTGCAGCGATACAGAAAATCCACCAAGTCTTCATCAACCATTGGGTAAACTTCAGTTATATCGACATCTGGGCTTTCCTCAGTTTGCTCCAGCATGTTGGCCTCATCATATTCGGTGATCTCGACCATGTTGATCTCGACTGGCTCCACAAACAGGGCTTCCTCCTGGTGAAGAGGATCAACGTCGATCTTCATTCTGCGGCCAACAAATTCCAGTCTTCCTTCTTGAATCGCTTCCTGAACCAAATCCCTGAAAAAGTAACAATTAGAGGTATTATGACCAAGATAGTTATGATATTTACAAAACCCTCTTTTCTGTCTCTATTCTAACGGTGGTATTTTAGTACCCGGAGGTACCACCATTTGCCCATCTTTGACCAATAAGTCAAAAATTTCCTCACATTTCGACACACCGAAAGTATAAGTTTTCAAAGGGAATTTTGGGTTGTGTTCGACAGGATTTTTTCCTTGTGCAGGCAGCAATGATCGACACTCATAGGCGGACCCTGGCTTTAGTTCAGCCACGTCGATTTCTAATTCGGTCGATGAAGCATAATCAGCCTCACGTATTGGGTCTGTTGCATCGTATTCGACAAACTGTTGAAAAGTATATCTTCGGCAAATATTTTTATATCGTATCCACAGAGATTGGTTGATATTACCGCCGTTCTATAATCCGATTTGTTATAAGTTTAGAAAGTAACAAAGTTGTTTTGGTTGGAAAATTATCTTGTGAGTAAATGTCAATAAAAACAATAAAATGGTTTTAATCAAATGTAAAAGCTTGGTAAGATTGGAGTTCACTATTTCAAATGCTTATGATTCCTTATGATAACTATATAGATTTAAGATTATTGATGATGTTCAAGTATCCTCTCAAAGTCATTTATGTCTAAATGATATTGTGATAATCACTATATTGATCCTTAGACGATCTCTCCACCTAACTATCAATATAGTAATCTTTAATGTTTGATACCAAAGAAGAGTAATGAATAAATCTATCTCTATAACTTATTCACTACTTGAAAATCTGTTTTATGTCAAGACTCAAATAATCTCTTTCAACAACTACTCAAATCTGGTTTTCAACTTAGGGCAAAAACAGTATTCGATACATCAACAATCTTTATCATATATAAAAATCAAATGGAATACATAAACAAATGAGAATAGCTACTACCTCCAATCTTGACAAAAGGGAGTTTAGCTCCTCATCATCATTGTTACAAAGCAGAATGTTAAAGAAGAAGAACTCTGTTTTTTTCTCTTACAAAAATATCTCCATCTCTCAATGTGTGAATAATGATAATGAATATCTTAGAATAATGTATTTTTCTCTTCAAAAAGGGTTGACATTTCCTTAATTGATCATTTTCATCCAAAGCAGAAAAGCTATTCCAAGACAGACACCAAAATGGCAAAACCAGCTGGCATTGGAAACAACACACTTGGCCAAAACAGCTTGCTGGATTCGCAGGGTTCGCTGGGCGAACTTTGTTCGCGGCGCGAACTGAAGCTTTCCATTCAGTTCGCTGGGCGAACTGAAGCTACCTCAGCTTCATGTAATTGTTCTTCCAAGTGTTAATCTTCAAGAATAGGCCTCCAAATTGCATTCCACACTTCTTCCAAATTATGATTATGCATTCCGAAGCTCTCTTGTCCAAAAATTCTACAAAACTAACAAAAATGTGAAATAATTACTCAAAATAACATAAATTAAACCTAATTGCATTTATACAAAATAGTGAGAATAAAAGTGTGTAATTACATCAAAAATTGGTAAAAGGGACCAATAAAATTATATAAAAAGTAGTACTAATTGGTCCCTAACAACTCTCCCCAACTTAGCATTTTGTTTGTCCCTAAACAAAAGTTTCCACCCTCACAACCAAAGCAATGACACAAAAGATTAAAACAAGGATTTACCAGAGACATTCAAATGGTTCAAAAGTGTTTGGCAATTTTCTCAATCCACCTATCTCAGTTCTGGACAAAACATGAATAAGGAAAATGGTTGAGTGCAAAAATCATTCCAAGGAATTCAAAGCCATATATGTCAAAATTGAATCAAACTTACACACACATCATAATAATGATGAATAACATGAAGGGTTACTTTCACTCATCCAAACAATTAAATCAACAACAACTCAAATCATACGGTTATCACAACAAATACCAAATCATGTGAAAAAGGAGAATCAAGAGGTCTTTCAAAGGTTGTAATGTGGCTTAGGTTACAAGAAAGGATATGATTAAGAGAATTCAACAAAGTTTCCTATCCTAAGGGAGCATTCCCAAACATTCAACTCTACACAATTTCCCTTTCTTTGATCCGTATTTTTTTTCTTTTTCTTATTACATCCACACAACCATGAGCATTTTCTTTGATTTTTTTTCTTTCTTTACTTTTTTCTTTGCTCTATGGCTTCAAGGGTGTTTTCTTTTTCTTGTTTCTTTTCAAATTTTCACCCTTTCATAAAAACTCACTTTTCCAAGTTTCTAATCACTTCTCATTTTACTCTCCCCAACTTTAGATTCCAAAACCAAATTTATTCAATAATGCTCCCTACTTAGAAATAAGCAAAAGGCAAAATTTTCAACAACTCGATTTGAGGTTTCAATTGACACGAAAGAAATTAGGATTCATTTATTCCACAATTTTCAATGATCAATAAAATGAATCCTAAAATAAGCTCAAAGGGGTTTAACTAAGGATTATTCTTCACAAGGTTAGTTGATTCAAACTTTTTGGTCAAGTGGTTTTTCTCACAAACAATGCCTCTATCATTTTCAAAATTTTCACACAAAAATTGATTGATGCATGATTTAGCATGATAAGAATGAGTTGAAATAATGCTCGGTTTCTCGCTTTTTAGTGTACAATGGAAAGCCTCCTCACAATTGGTTAAGTCTTATTTTGATTCAAAAATGACATGTATTTCAATGAATTTATGATATGGACTTTGCACACACCATCAAACTACTCATGTTAAGTCTAGAAAGTGATAAAGTGTACCTTGAAATGCCAACACTAATTCTTATCATCACCACTCGAAGTGTCCTATGCTTCTTTCTTTGCGAACATTTCTTGGTTGCTTTAAGCTTGACTTAAGAGTAAGAACAATTAAACAAAAATGTTTGTAAATCAATTTGATTGTAACACACTTAAATTTCAAAAAGTATTCATGCAATTATCAAAACAACTAACAAACCAAAGTTCAAAATTCAACAAAAACAATAATAATACACAGAAAACTCAAAATAAAAGCAAACCCTACAATTCAACAAACTCCTCAATCTTCCTTCATTTCATCGCCATGGGTTACACCACCTCCTGCACCCCCCCAAAAAAAAACTGGCCTGCCCTCAGGCCACTTAGCATAATCAACATAATCCTCCTAGGAAGGGCATGGAGAGGAATAGTTTTGAAATTTGGAGGTTTGGAAGTGGAGCAGCGAGGTTGTTGAAAGAATCTCCTAAGTTTGTGAAAATAGGAATGAAAAGAAAATGACATAAAGCAGAACTTAAATGGTTCTGCCACGCTCAGTTCGTTGGGCGAACTGAAGGAATTTTTTTTATTTTTAATCTTCAGTTCGCTGGGCGAACACTGTTCGCTGGGCGAACTGAAGGAAATTTCAAAAAAAAATTATTGGCAGTGGACAGAACTTAAGTGGTTTTGCCACGCACCGTTCGCTGGGCGAACTTTGTTCGCGGCACGAACTGAAGCTTTCCATTCAGTTCGCTGAGCGAACGGCAAAAAACAGAACCCAATTTTTCAAAATTTAACACAGCAGAAAATCAATAAAACAGAATTGAGAAAATGTAAAATTCAAACTTACAACGTTGGGTTGCCTCCCAACAAGCGCTTTGTTTAATGTCGTTTGAGCTCGATGGTTCAACGGTCTTCACGATCCGGCTTTGTTGAACAACTTCCTCAAGGGCTTTGTTGTCTTCAAGAGGTACTTGATGAACCTTTGATAAAATCTGATACCACCCGTCTTCGGAACTACTTGCACAACACTTACCCATTCACCATCGGAGATAGAACAATTCGTCCCGGCCTCTACTAGTTTGACAACTTCCTTCTTTTTCAGCACTCGTATCAATTGATTCTCCTCATTTGTGGACAATGTATTGCTAATGACCACCAGTTTAGTACAGTCATCACCAAGGAACACATACTTCAAATGTGGCTCTAGTTTTGGCTCTTCCACTTTCTTTGTCATATCCAAGCCTTCGTTTGTCTCTTCATGATAAACAAGTTCTCCACAAGACTCTAATTCATGCAACATTGCTTCCATCTCTTTTCCTTCATTGTTGGTCGAAACTTTGTAGACTCCGATAAGAGATTTCTCTGATGGATTAGAAACATGAACCTGGTCTGCGATCTCAACTAGTCCCTCCTTGGTGGCATCGATTCGGAAGGAGTCATGCTTAAAATTAGGATGCTTTTTGGCTTCAAAAAGATTGAAGGCTACCTCTTCATCTTGCACCCTCACTTTCATTAGTCCATCATCAATATCAATCATCATTCGGACCATTTTCATGAATGGTCTTCCAAGAATTATAGGAACCTCACGATCCTCATCCATGTCTACTATCACAAAATCTACCGGGAACAAGAATTTGTCCACCTTCACTAACATGTCTTGAGCAACTTCATATGGTGCAGTAGTAGACTTATCAGCTAGTTGTAAAGTCATCCTTGTAGATTTGATCTCAACATTTCCCAATCTTTTAACAATGGATAGGGGAATTAAATTGATGCTAGATCCCAAGTCAATCAAGCCATTACCAATATAGGTGTCTCCAATGGTTACCGGTAAAACGACTTGGCCCGGATCGGATTCCTTTCTTGGGAGATTCTTTTGAATGATGGCACTACAACGTGCATCGAGAAAGATTGTCTCGTCTTCCACATGTCTTCTTTTCTTTGTGAGAATATCCTTCATGAACTTTGCATACCGCGACATTTGCTCTAATGCATCGGCAAATGGAATATTGATTTGAAGTTGTTTGAATATGTCCATAAACCGTGCATAGTGTCTAGCATTATCCTTCTTTGATGGTGCGTGCGGATAGGGTAGATGTTGAACTGGAATGACATTCACTCCTTTGTCTCTTGTTTTCTTTTTTCTTGGTTTAATTTCCTTCTTCATTTCCGCTTCACACTGTTGTTCTTCCATCAATTGCTGATTCTGCTGTTTTCGCGGCGCGAAGGAAGATTGCGGCGCGAACTGAGCAGTTTCTACCACTTTCTCCTTCCCACAAGCCACATCCTCATTTTCCAGCACAACATCCATATCATTCTCAACTGTAATTTCCTCACTTTTTTTACTTGTCAACTCTCTACCGCTTCTAGTAAAAATTGCTTTACAATTCTCCTTTGGATTAGTTTGAGTGTTAGCGGAGAAAGAAGATCCTGCAGTTTGTTCCGACAGTTGTTTCGCAAGTTGACCTATTTGATTTTCCAAATTCTTGATTGCAGCCTCGTTGCTCTTCTGATTTGCCATGGAGGCTTGCATGAATTGTTGGAGAGTGTCTTCTAGCTTTGAATTTCCTCCTTGCGATTGTTGTCCTTGAGAATTTGGGTGTTGATAAGGACTTTGCTGCTGAAAATTTTGGTTGCTGAACCTTGATGGTTGATAACCTTGATTGTTCCTTTGATGACCTTGATTTTGATTGTTCAAATAGCTTACTTCTTCCAGTGGAGGGCAAAAACCAGTAGGATGATCTCCTTGACATAATTCACAACATGCTACTTGATGTCGAACTTGAGACCCTTGAATTTCCTTCATTTGCTGTGGAAGCTTGGCCATTTGTTGAGTAAGCAACTCCACTTGTTGAGAGAGTAACTTGTTTTGAGCAAGAATGGCGTCATTGGTATTTAACTCAAGAACTCCCGGTTTACGTTGTGAAGGGCTACGGTCATGTTGACTTTGGCGATCATTGAGTGCCATCCGATCAATAATGACTTTAGCTTCTTCCGCATTCTTTGACATAAGAGAGCCACCCACAGTAGCATCCAAAAGTGTTTTGTGAGTTGATTGGAGCCCATTTAGAAAAATATGGATTTGAGTGAGCTCATCAAAACCATGACCCTTGCATTTTCTCAACATTGACTTGAATCTTTCCCAAGCTTCATTTAGAGACTCGTTGCTTCCTTGAGTGAATACCGCAATAGCCGTTTTGGCTTCCATGAATCGGGATTGAGGGAAATATCTTTCTAAGAACTTTTCTTCTAACAAATTCCAATCCGTCATCACTCTCGATGCTTGATCAAGGTACCACTCCTTTGCCTTTCCCACTAAGGAGTGTGGGAACATCCTTTTGAATAATGCCTCTTCACCCGTTTCATCAATTCCCGTAGAACCCGCAATCTCATAGAATTTGATGAGATGGGTATACGGATCTTCATGGTCCATTCCGGTGAACGGATTTGCATAGAGAAGTTGGAGGATTCCGGTCTTCATCTCCGTATTTCTTCCTCCACGGGAAAATTGAGCATTCCTTCTTGGACTATTAGCGGACATTTCAGTACGATTGTCATCCGCCATGTTTCCGTCACAAGCCTCTACAACCACTTTTTCGATTTGAACAAGTGCGGAAGTAGATGCTTCTTCTCTCCGGTTCCTCTCTCCGGCTAGTTTCCTTCTTCTTCGTGTTTTGCTATTGAGCTTCCAGAGTGTTCTTTCAATTTCGGGATCGAATTGAAATTGCTCCGCGGTAGCTTTTCCTCGCATGCACTAGAATCTACAAAACTAACACACCAAGTGAAACAAAAGAGGGATAGTAATACAAGTAACAAAACTTAAAATAATGAATTATTGCAATGCTTGTAATATCGAACACCAATCCCCGGCAACGGCGCCAATTTGTTGAAAAGTATATCTTCGGCAAATATTTTTATATCGTATCCACAGAGATTGATTGATATTACCGCCGTTCTATAATCTGATTTGTTATAAGTTTAGAAAGTGACAAAGTTATTTTGGTTGGAAAATTATCTTGTGAGTAAATGTCAATAAAAACAATAAAATGGTTTTAATCAAATGTAAAAGCTTGGCAAGATTGGAGTTCACTATTTCAAATGCTTATGATTCCTTATGATAACTATATAGATTTAAGATTATTGATGATGTTCAAGTATCCTCTCAAAGTCATTTATGTCTAAATGATATTGTGATAATCACTATATTGATCCTTAGACGATCTCTCCACCTAACTATCAATATAGCAATCTTTAATGTTTGATACCAAAGAAGAGTAATGAATAAATCTATCTCTACAACTTATTCATTACTTGAAAATCTGTTTTATGTCAAGACTCAAATAATCTCTTTCAACAACTACTCAAATCTGGTTTTCAACTTAGGGCAAAAACAGTATTCAATACATCAACAATCTTTATCATATATAAAAATCAAATGGAATACATAAACAAATGAGAATAGCTACTACCTCCAATCTTGACAAAAGGGAGTTTAGCTCCTCGTCATCATTGTTACAAAGCAGAATGTTAAAGAAGAAGAACTCTGTTTTTTTCTCTTACAAAAATATCTCCATCTCTCAATGTGTGAATAATGATAATGAATATCTTAGAATAATGTATTTTTCTCTTCAAAAAGGGTTGACATTTCCTTAATTGATCATTTTCATCCAAAGCAGAAAAGCTATTCCAAGACAGACACCAAAATGGCAAAACCAGTTGGCATTGGAAACAACACACTTGGCCAAAACAGCTTGCTGGATTCGCAGGGTTCGCTGGGCGAACTTTGTTCGCAGCACGAACTGAAGCTTTCCATTCAGTTCGCTGGGCGAACTGAAGCTACCTCAACTTCATGTAATTGTTCTTCCAAGTGTTAATCTTCAAGAATAGGCCTCCAAATTGCATTCCACACTTCTTCCAAATTATGATTATGCATTCCGAAGCTCTCTTGTCCAAAAATTCTACAAAACTAACAAAAATGTGAAATAATTACTCAAAAGTTAACATAAATTAAACCTAATTGCATTTATACAAAATAGTGAGAATAAAAGTGTGTAATTACATCAAAAATTGGTAAAAGGGACCAATAAAATTATATAAAAAGTAGTACTAATTGGTCCCTAACACAAACGCTACCTTTTCTTTCTTAGACTTATTGTGCCAAACTTTTTCTAACCTTATCTGTTCTAGATGTCGGACTCTATCAACCAGTTGTGACATACTTTTCACAAAAGTTGGACCTATCTTCTTCCTAATGAAATAATCTAAACCTCCTGCGGCCATTTGAACTAGTTCATGTTCTGGCATCTGCGTAAAACACCTAGCCTTTAAGGACCTAAAACGATTCCGATAATCATCGATGCTCTCATCAAACCTTCTCTTGATACTAGACAATTCTGCCAAACTAATTTTAGAGTGTCCTTCGTAAAACTGTTCATGGAACTTCTTTTCTAATCTGGCCCACGAATCGATTGAACTTGGGGCCAATGAAGTAAACCATGTGAAGGCAGCCTTAGTTAGAGAGGAGGGGAAGTTTTTTACTCTCAAACATTCATTATGAGCTAGATCTCCTGACTTTGTTAAGTATCTGGCAACATGCTCTATTGTCGATTCACCAGACTCTCCCCCAAATTTAGTGTACTTAGGAACTTTCATCCCCCTGGGCGCCTTGGCTTGGAGAATAAACTCCGCTAACGGAGAGGCGTATAATGGCCTTTACAATGTAGCACCCATGCCATTTCTAGCCATAATCCTTTCGACAATAGTTGTCAAATTATTTTCCACTGCCAAGTCTTCTTGTCGATGTTGATCGACAATTTGATCAGCATCCTGGTGTCCGTTAACCATTACCATCTGGTTACGTCCCACGACTCCTGATTCGACGCCTTGATTTTGAAGGGGTCTAATGATTTGTCCTTCGTGGATTGTCTCCTCCTCCGCTGCCCCTATCTCCATCTGCACATGAACATTCGGTCTAATCATTTGCGTCATCTGTCGAGCCGGTGCCCCTAGAAAATTGCACAAGCATGTCAATTGGTTCGCCACCTGCCTATTTGTTTCAGCAGATTCTTGTATTAGTGGATTAAAGACTATGCCCATCTGGTTGGTCAACATGTTAACCAATTCATGGTTACTATCGTCCATTTGCTGTCTCAACACCGCTACTGAAGTGTTCGACAGCGGCATGGTTCTGTTCTGAGTATTATTCCTCATGTTGCCCCCTTGCGCCGATCCTTGCAAGGGAGGATTTGTATATGAAAACAGCGTTGCACTGGATGTCGACTGATATCCTGGCATTAAAGAATACGACATTCCATAAAGAGGATCTGTGGTGCCAAAGCGAGGCACATGAGGTCTGAACGTCGTTATCGTTGATCCTGAACCCCCCGATGGAGGCTGAGGAATTGATGTTCCAACCGCACCCGTAGTCGACATGGTTAGGGCTGCACTTGTCATCGGTGGCAAAGTGGCAACCTGTGAGATTACTATTTCCGTAGTGGATAAAGTTCCTCGTGGCACTTCATCCGTGTTAGTTTTTGACATTTTCACAATATTTCGCGGCTTACTATACAATTTTCCACTTCTAAGTTTCATGCAATTTCACAACTGCTCTAGCACGGTCCCACTGGGCGTGCCATTTTGTTTACTATGGAAATTGGTAAACAACCGCTGGTCCTCCCTAGTCTTCAAAACAAAGGGTTACTTGCAGGATCGACCAGTTGATCCCAGGACATTGGTAGTGCAAGTGAAGCTTGTCCAACTCGACAGAATGACTTTGTGAGGAACGGTTCCTAACAAAGCGTCGAACAAGCGTAGGGTTTTTCCACACGAACGGTTTAGACAATGTTACAGCCCATAGGTGACTCGTGACCGACAACGCTATAACATTCAAAAGAGGTATACGACGAACACGCTTTTGGTAAACTCTATTATCGTAATAGAATTAGTGTCGACAGCATAAACGACAACGTAAAATGATAACTCAAAAGTAAATGAAATTAAGATAAAACGTTCAACGGGAACAATTGAAAAGTAAGGAAGTTGCATTGAAATAAATGTGGTGATTCACGTACATAGCACTCTCAAAAACTCTTGCTTCCTCGCGCTGGGAATGAGAAGTTTTCTTACAAGTGATTTTCAGTACAAAGTGAACACCCTGAGCCCCTCGTGGGATCTTCTATTTATACTAAACTAAAGGAACTGCTCCTAAGCTAAACTCCTAAAAACCAGCAGATGTTATGTCACACGATCTGTCAAACCGCTGCTCTCACGTTTTGCCAACTGCTCCAGATTCTGGCGCTCTTCATTCTTCTTGTAACCGCTGACTATTCAAATTTCAAATTTCTCCCGCCCAGATGCTAGGACGACGCTGTCTTCTACGCCTTTGGCATAAAGGAAAAATTCTTTAAGTTTGACTTCACCTCAATCGACAGAATGGCCTGTCGACCAAAACACGTTCTCCTGTCGACTTCAACCTTTGACTTGTGTTTTTCTCACTCTTATCTACCTCAGACACCTCTTCATCCCTTGATGGGGTACAACCCCCAAATTCACAGGGCTCTATCACTAACTATGCTTTCAACATCCTTTAGATATTTTTCGTGGCAACACCAACACGAGTCTTTTCGGTATGCTTTGTTCACACTCACACGCTTTCCCGGAAACTTCCCAGAAGGTCATCCATCCAAATACTACTCCAAGTGAAACACGTTTAACTATGAAGTTCTTATTTGTTAGACTACCGAAAAAAACATGCATCTTGTTGGTATAGGTAGTATCAATTAATCCTTATAAGTCTTCCTTCAATCATGCAGTCACATACCTACACAGCTTCAAGATCTCTCATTTCGATGTGAATTCGGGCGACCACTCCCCATCCTCTTCGACCTCGCGTATTACAACCACTCTCCGTTCTCTTCGATCTCGAGAGTTACACGGCCAACCATTGAATTGATCTGGATGGTTAGCCTGTTTTTTGTGTGAAGGATTTTTTGCTCAATAGATAAAAAGGATCTATTTGCTCCGCATTTCATGTCTCAAATGTCAATACTTACTTATTGTACCTTTTTCTTTTAGATCTCGTTGACGAGGACATAAAGTAAAATCATAAAGATAAAGGGATGATAATGTCTACAATAGTTATAGGAGACACTAGTAATATTGGTCAAAACAATTTGACCTATGAAATACAGTCCTACTCGGGTAATTAATCGAGCGATGCATGATTTTCTCCCACCATTAGGGTACGTGGTGCCATAAATATTTGGTTGAGTTCATCTTTGAACAATGCAACCTCATTCGCTTCAAGGTCTTCTATATTTCTAACAAATGTCGTTGAAAGTCATTGGATTTTACCACCACTAATACACTTTTGGCAATGAAATATGAAAGATGGTATACATGACTCTTTGGTAGGTTCTTGCATTATCAATTCCAAATGCCATGGTAACTGCACATGGACATATCAATGTTAGTATCTTCCTCGGCTAGACATGACTCTTTGTTTTTAAGAAAGGTCTTAAAATTATAACTCTTATGTAAAAGAAAACTTACTATGCCATTTTTTAAAGGAGTGAAAATCCACTTCGCATTTCTAATATGTGCCTAACTTAAATAAATTATTAAATTTAAATTTTTATTTTATTTTAAAAAAACACACACAATTCAAAATAAAGTTTTATCATTTTTTAAACAAATTAAATCACACTCTTTAAATAAATACATTTTTATAATTAAACTTTGCCTTTGCAAAGCAATCAAAAGTATAAGTCAATATTATTATAGTAAAGAATATTAACATATTCTATAAAAAAAATTATATATTCAGAAAATTCAAAATCAAATTTATCATCCATTAAATTTTTTTTATCCCAAAACATAAATCAATCCATAAAAAATACCAAAAAAATCAAAAATATAAAAATACTACTCTTAACCTTGTATGATTCGAATATAATTAGTCTATCACTAAAGTATCATACAAAACTCTACATATGCTAATGAGAAAAATAATTTAGCACAAAGCCATTACACACAAATGTTTATACCATATCATGATGATAATAAAATACAAATACGCCACTTACACAAATTTTGCCACTTAGACTATAATTGGATATCATAAAATGAACGGAGTAGAATAAAATGGAGTGAGATGGAATGGAATGGAGCAGAGCGGAACGAATGTCTCATTCTATTGTTTGGAAATTTTAAAACGGAATAAGACAAATTGTTCATTCCGTCCAAATTGGAGGGGAAGAAATATGATGACAACTGATGGAATGGAATGAAATCCACACCACTCAATTTCGCTCTGCTCCATCGAATTTTAAATGATCCAAACAATGAAATATCATTTCACTTCATCTCATTCCATTCCACTCCATCCGATTCCATCAATCCAAACAAAATCTTAACCAATCAAACCATTCAAATAATAACACATCATCACCATTGTGTACATGATTAATATCATAATTTTTTAATAAAGAATCTCACCACTGAGACAAAGAGACAAACACATTCAGACCTTTACTATATGCAATTCCACCACTTGAGCAAATATATAATAAAAATAATAACACATCATATACATTATGTCATAATTATAACAATTTTACTAGCAACAACAATTTTACTAGCAACAACTAAAAAAAATTATAATATTTAATTCATATAATATTTTTCATTGTATTATCAACAATTCAAAATAATACAATTAAACTCAAACTTTATTTATTAATTCATATAAAAAACCAATGGTTGAATATGATTGTATAATAGTATAGAAGGGAGGTTGAATATTGGTGCGTCGTACTTGTATGTATTTAATTCAATCTTTAATGATAAGCTATAAACAATTATTGATGTGAGGTGTGTTGTGGTTGAAGACTGTTTTGGGCGTGACTGATGTTTGGAAGCTGGAGTTTTTATTGTTTTCTGTTTAAATGTGTAATTTGTGGCAGTCCTCATTGATGCCTGTTTGTAATTTTTTGGGCTCTTAATGAGTTCCATGGATTTGTTCATTATCTCAGCTATCACAGTTGTGTGTAATGGTGGTATGTATCTCCTGAACAATTATGTTTTAATATTTTTAATGTTATAACATCTGATCTGACATTCTCTGCTAGGCTAATTGACATTTATTTTGTCTAATTGATCACCTTTGGTCAATTTTTACTAAAAAGGGGGAGAAGTGGTTATGTGGAGCTGGAAGCTGTGAGGAGATATATGTAGCTGAACATATGAACAACTATTATTGGAGGAGATGTGCTTGTTGTAAAACAGAATGCAGAGTGTTGTTCTGTTTACAGATGTCAAAGGGGATGTCTGATGTGGTCCACAGGTGTTCATGTTGTAGTAGATGTCAGAATGACATTCTGATTGTTACAGGTGTTGTGGTTATAGATGCTGTTATTTTCATGGAAGATGTTTGTGATGCACAAGTTTAAGGGGAGAAGAAGTACCCTTGTGCATTTGTGTGTCTTACTAGTTGCATCCATAACTAGTAATTTTGTTTGTGTTACATAGATTTAGGGGGAGGAGAAGTACCCTTGTGCATGTGTGTATTACTAGTAGCTATAACTAGTAATTGTGTGTGCTTCTGCTGCTGCTTAAACTGTTGTTTAACTGCTGATAGTTTCTCTTGTGAACAAAAAGGACAAATATATGTTTTAGCCAAAATTTGCCAAAGGGGGAGTTTGTTAGTTCTAAGTGTTGGCAGCAATTTTGGTAAAACAAAGAGTGTTCACAAGATGTTATGTGTGATGTCTTAACATAAGATATCCTATGTACCTGCTGGAGCTTAAGAAACATAATCATGCAGGATTGTTTCAGAATGTCATAATGACATGGCATCTGATGATGTGTACCTGCTAGAGTTTAGATAGAAACATGATCATGCAGGATCGTTTCAGAATGTCATACACAATGTCATGGCATCTGATATGTTTGTACCTGCTGGAAGTTATAAATGAAATTATGGAATTATGCAGGAATTGTTCCAGGATGTCAGACCCGATGTCATGACATCCTGTACACAGAACATTCAGTATGAATGTCTGGTGTTTTGTGATTGCACAATTAATGGCGATCTATGCATGATTGAAAATCTGATTTGCAGGCGCATTCAATCATTGATTACAACCTGATTTACTTATTTTCCAAGGAGATCTAACCAACTGTCATGAGAAGATTTGATTGGAAAATAGATTTAGGGTTTTCAAGATGTCCAAGCCCAGCTGAAAGCTTCTATAAAAAGGGACTTGGAAAACCTGTTTTAACACACAACCAATACTGAGCGAAATACAGAGAGAGAGTTAGGGTTTGCGTCTTGTTTAGTCGTGAGACTTGTAAGCCATTCAAGTTATCCATTGATGATTGAATTGATCTAATTTGTGGTTGTAATTTGTCACTCTAAAGCTGTTAAGCAAGAGTGTGTGTCTACTTGATCAAAGCTGTGAAGCAAGATCAAGTGTGTGTCTTCTTGATCAAAGCTGTTAAGCAAGATCAAGAGTGTGTCTTCTTGATTGAAACTGTGAAGTAAAATCAAGAGTGTGTTATTGAAAAGTGTTTTCTTTTCTCAAGGGATTGTTGTTTAAAATCACAGGTGTGATTGTAGGGAAGTGAGTGGGTTCTCATATCTAAGAGTGCTTAGATAGAAATTGCACGGGTAGAGATTAGGTGAGAAAGACTGTAACTTGTTGAAGTGTACGGAGAGTCTTTGAACTGATTCTATTTTAGTGAATTTCCTTCCTGGCTTGGTAGCCCCCAGATGTAGGTGAGTTGGACCGAACTGGGTTAACAATTGCTTGTGTTTTTTGCTTTACCATTCTGTATCTTTATCCTGTTTGTGTTAATCAGATATTAGTGTCGTGACATTACCTTCGACATCTCATATCTGATACCAGAATTTCACATTTCTTCACATATTTGCAGCAGTCAGACTCCATTGTCAGCCAATAGTAGCCTGCTCTCAACATCTTCCTAGCCATGGCATGTCCATTGGAGTGAGTACCAAATGAACCCTCATGGACCTCAGTCATTAACAGGTCTGCTTCGTGTCTATCCACGCATTTGAGCAGAACTATGTCAAAATTCCTTTTATAAAGCACATCGCCATTAAGGTAAAAACTGCCTGATAATCTCCTCAGAGTCTTTCTATCTTTCACAGATGCCTCAGGCGGGTAAATCTGTCTCTGAAGAAAACATTTGATGTCATAATACCATGGCTTATCATCCTGCACCTCTTCTACTGCAAATACATGAGTTGGTCTGTCCAAGCGCATCACAGTGATATTGGGGACCTCATTCTAGAGTCTCACCACAATCATTGAAGCAAGTGTAACAAGTGCATATGCCATCCGATTCTCATCTCGAGGAATATGATGGAAGTCAACCTTAGTAAAGAACGTTGAAATCCTCCTCGCGTAATCTCTATATGGGATGAGGCCAGGCTGATTCGTCTCCCATTCACCATTAATATGATTAACAACAAGGGTCGAATCACCATAAACATCAAGATGTTTGATCCTAAGATCAATACATTCTTCTAAACCCATAATACAAGCCTCATATTCAGCCATATTATTCGTGCATTTGAAAGTTAGCCTTGTTGTAAAAGAAAAATGTGTGCCCTGGGGGTAATAATCACTACCCCGATACCATTTCTGTATTGATTTACAGCGCCATCAAACACCATGCTCCATCGGGAACCAGGCTCTGGCCCTTCATCGCAATCTTTCATTTTCAAATACAGAATCTCCTCATCTGGGAAGTCATACTGAACTGACTGATAATCCTCAATTGGTTGATGTGCCAAGTGGTCAGCCAAGATACTACCTTTAATAGCCTTCTGAGCTCGATACTCAATATCATACTTAGATAACAACATCTGCCAACGGGCAATCCTCCCAGTTAGAGCAGGCTTCTCAAAGATATACTTGATTGGATCCATTTTGGATATCAACCAAGTTGTATGATTCAACATATACTGGCGTAAGCGCTTAGCAGCCCAAGCCAAAGCATAACATGTTTTCTCAAGCATTGAGTATCGAGACTCACAATCAGTGAACTTCTTACTCAGGTAGTATATAACATACTCTTTCTTCCCTGATTCGTCTTGCTGACCAAGGACACAACCCATAGAGTCTTCAAGAACTGTCAGATACATAATCAATGGTCTCCCTTCCACAGGCGGAGACAGAATCGGAGGCTCAGACAGATACTCTTTAATACTGTCAAAGGCTTTTTGGCAATCCTCGGTCCAATCATGACACTGATCTTTCCGGAGGAGCTTGAATATCGACGCACATGTGGCAGTCATGTGGGATATAAATATGGAAATGTAATTCAAGCGACCAAGAAAACCTCGGACTTGCTTCTCAGTTTTGGGCGCAAACATCTCTTGTATTGCTTTGACCTTTGCAGGATCAACCTCAATACCTCTCTCGCTGACAATAAAGCCCAATAACTTGCCGGAACGAACTCCAAATGTACACTTGTTAGGATTCAGACGAAGCTTATACTTCCTCAAATGCTGAAATAGCTTCAACAAGTGTTCTACATGTTCAACTTCCGTTCTCGACTTCGCAATTATATCATCAACATACACCTCGATCTCCTTGTGCATCATATCTTGAAACAAGGTAGTCATAGCTCGTTGATACGTGGCTCCGGCGTTCTTCAAACCGAAGGGCATCACTCGATAACAGAATGTTCCCCAAGGCGTGATGAATGTTGTCTTCTCCATATCCTCGGGTGCCATCTTAATCTGATTATATCCGGAAAATACGTCCATAAATAAGAAGACATTGAATTTAGCTGTATTATCTACCACCATATCAATATGTGGTAGAGGAAAATCATCCTTTGGAATAACTTTATTCAAGTCTCTATAGTCCACACACATTCGGACTTTTCCATCTTTCTTAGGCACGAGCACAATATTGGCCACCCATTAAGGATATGTAGAAGTCACCAGAAACCCCACATCAATTTGCTTCTGAACTTCTTCTTTGATCTTCACTGCCATATCGGGATGAGTTCTTCTGAGCTTCTACTTCACAGGCACACACTCAGGCTTCAAAGGCAGGAAATGTTGCATAATATCAGTATCTAGACCAGGCATGTCTTCATATGACCAGGAAAAGACGTCGACGTATTCAAGTAGCAATTCAATCAACCCCTTCTTTACAGATTCTTCAAGGAGTGCCCCAATCTTCACTTCTCGCACACAATCCTCAGACCCCAAGTTGACTGTTTCCAGATTCTCAAGATGCGGCTGAATGATCTTCTCTTCGTGCTCAAATAGGCGGGTAATCTCGTCAGGAATCTCTTCAACATCATCTTCTTCAGCCTCAAATACAGGGAACTCAAAGTTGGGAGATGGTGTTGGATCATTATGTTCAATGGGTTTGATCAACATGCATAATGATTTTGGATATAAAAGAGATTTTAGAATTCAAACAAGGTAAATCATTATGCAGATGAAAAGATTGATTTTATTCTATTTTTAAGGTTTTATATGATCACCAATTTCATGCAAAAAGCAAAAAGTGAAAATAATTGGAAAAACAAACATTTAACATGAATTATTGAATGAAAATATCATTGTATTTATGAGCCAACAATGTCATCACTCCTCCTTTTGGCATGGGAGAAGGGTTTTTTAAACAAAATGAACATTACGTTGACTTATGGACAACTGTTGGAACATCAACAGCGACCCAGTTATTGCAGACCCCTCCAGGGATGACAAAGTTGCCAGAATCCTCCTCTGCATCCTCTTCCACAATGGCAACAACTTCCTCGTCTTGGACGGCGTGGATGAACCCACCACTCTGAAATAGACCATGCTTGTTGAAAGCGCCAAAATAATACCCTATGCCAGCCCGGGATTTGTTGTCTTCCATCTTGATCATTTGTCCCAAACCAGTAGTTGTGCCATGCTCAATGGCCAACTTAGCATCATTGTAGGACGTAAATGAAGAAGTTCCTTTCTTAGTAGGCTCAATAATAGATAAAGCTTGGAACGACGTTCCAACTTCATCCTCAGCATCTATATAAGAAAAGGAAGACATATGACTAACCAGGAGAGCCTTCTCTCCCCCTACCACCACCAGCTTCTTGTTCTTGACAAACTTCAATTTCTGGTGTAGGGTGGATGTCACGGCGCCTGCCTCGTGAATCCATGGTCTGCCCAATAGACAACTATATGATGGGTGGATATCCATGACCTGAAAAGTGATATGGAAATCACTTGGTCCAATCTTGACTGGGAGTTCAACCTCACCAATCACCGTTTTACGGGATCCATCAAAAACTTTTACCACTACTCCACTTTGCCTCATGGGAGGCCCCTGGTATGACAATCTAGCCAGAGTGGTCTTTGGCAACACATTTAGTGATGATCCAGTGTCTACCAGCACATTAGACATGGCATCATCCTTGCAGCTCATAGATATGTGAAGTGCCAAATTGTGGTCTCTTCCCTCCTCAGGGAGATCAGCATCACAAAAATTCAGATTGTTACAAGCGGTAATGTTTGCAACAATACTATCGAATTGTTCTATTGTGACGTCATGGTCTACATATGCCACACCCAACACCTTCTGCAGAGCTTCTCGGTGCGGTTCTGAGTTCATAAGCAAAGATAACACACAGATCTTTGATGGCATTTGTAGAAGCTGATCTACAATGTTGTACTCACTCCTCTTGATGAGCCTCAACATCTCATTACAGTCTCCTTTCATGGTGCCATTCTGGCCAGCAGAGACAGGAGTTCTTACAGCGGTGGCAGGTTTACTAGCAACAAGTGCCGGATTCGGAGCAATAACAACATTCCCAACCGGGCGCACAGCACAATCAGCAACATCAGCCTTTCGGACGTCAGCTTGGGGTTTCGGCGGAGCCGAGAAAACCCGACCGCTACGGGTTAGGCCACTGACATCAGCAATATTAACAACAGAGGTAGAGGGCAGGGGCACCTCCTTCCCATCTTCCAATGACACAACATTGTAACGATAGGGGATAGCTTTGTCAGAAGAATATGGCACAGGGCCAGCTGGTTTAATTATCAAAGAGGGAGAAACCTTCTGTTTGCTGCCATCATACCAGATGACAACAGACTCTGGGATCCAAAATACCGAAGATATCACATTGACTTCATCATCAGCATCGCGATTCTGAAGTATTTCGATTACACCTTCATCTAGCATTTCTTGGATGTCTATACGGACTTGGCGACATCCCCTTTGATTGACAGTGCAAACTTGGCATCTGTCATGGTCGTGCTCATAATGACTGTATTCACACAACAGTCTGTGCATCTCGACCAATGATTGTCGAATATGGCTGACATATTTGACCTTATATTTACTAGGGCAACCCTGGACCATATTGACAGCAGATTTCCCATGCTCGGGCAATGGGTTCTTCTTAACGTTGAGACCTACATCCTCGAAACACAAGATACCACTTCTCACAAGGTCTTGAACCTTGGTCTTCAGCGGGTAACCGTTTTCCACGTCATGTCCGGGGGCACCGGAATGATAAACACAATGTAGCTCGGGCTTATACCACCACTGAGGGTTGGTAGGTATAGCCGGTGGGTCGCGTGGAGTAATCAGTTTCCTCTCTATCAAAGAGGGATATAACTCTACATAGGTCATGGGAATAGGATCAAAGGTGACCCTCTTCCTCTCATAGCTGGTACTAATCTGATTGTTGTTTCGAGGCTGGTAAGCCTGCTGTTGAGGACGATGTTGTTGTTGTTGATATTGTTGATGTTGCTGTTGCTGGTTATTATTATGCTGATAATGCTGATTTTCTCTGAAAACAGGTGCTATGTGAGCCACCTGATGCTGATTACCGGCGGGACACACGGTCTTCCTCCTTACCGAGGGTCTTCTAGGTTTGATATGAGAGGTCACAACATGTGCCTCACCATCTTTCTTTTTTCCAAATGCCCCATATCGTTTGGCAGAAGAGCCTTCTTCTCTAGTCAGGCGCCCTTCCCTGACTCCTTCCTCCAAACGCATCCCCATGTTCACCATCTCGGTGAAATCAGAAGGAGCACTGGCAATCATCCGCTCATAGTAAAATGAGCTCAAGGTCTTCAGGAAGATCTTGGTCATTTCTTTCTCTTCCAGCAGAGGCACAATCTGTGCTGCTAGCTCTCGCCACCTCTGGGCGTACTCTTTGAAAGTTTCCTTGTCCTTCTGGGGCATGGCTCTCAATTGATCCCTATCGGGAGCCATATCCATATTATACTTATATTGCTTGACAAAAGCTTCTCCAAGGTCATTGAAGGATCGGGTGTTTGCACTGTCCAAGCCTATATACCATCTCAGGGCAGCATCGGACAAACTGTCCTGGAATAATGAATGAGGAGCTGATCATTGTCGGTCTGAGTCGACATCTTCCTTGCATACATAACCAGGTGGCTGAGAGGGAAAGTATTTCCCTTGTACTTTTCAGAGTCAGGTACTTTGTACTTTACAGGGATTTTAACATTTGGAACCAGGCAGAGTTCTGCAGCAGACTTGCCAAAAAGGTCCTTTCCTCTGAGAGTTTTGAGTTCCTTGCGAAGCTCAAGAAACTAATCATTCATTGCATCCATCTTTTCATAAACATCTGGGCCCTCAGACGGCTCAGAATGGTAGATGGTGTCGTCTACTCTTGGCATAGTATGCACGACAGGAGGTGGAACGACGAGGACCGGGCTAGATGCCGGCAGAGAAGCAAATATGGGGGCGAGACCCTCAGGAACAAAGTTGGCAGGCATCCCCTAGGGAAACCCGGCTGACATAGCAGTTGGTGCAAAGTGGGCGTTGGCCGCAGGCACTATTGAAGAGGCAATCTCAGAGATGGTTGTCCTCTGGGGAGGAGTTGAAGGCGTTGAAGACGACTGGCTTTGGGCGGCCATGAAAGACTCCATCAGGGCAGTCAATCTGGCCACTTCCTCCTTGAGTTCACGGTTCTCTTTCTCTAGATGATCCATCAGTCTTGAAGCGTTGGCTCGAGTGTAGTACCAGTGAGTCAGCTTGTCTTCAAAATAAATGAAGAACACAGAGTTAGACCATTGAACAAGAAGCCTGGAGCAAAACCTGCTTATGCACATGATGCATGCAATGCTTGTGCATATGATTTATTTTTTTAATCAGAGGAACTTTAGAGTCCTATTTGCAAATATTGAAAATATTAATCATTTAGACATATATGGAAATATCACATCAATAATATCTGGAAAATATTTTTACACCAAAGAAGTACAATTTTGGTAACCAAATACAATACAAGAGAGAAGGAAAATGAACATCCTATGGATCCCTAGAAACAATCATCTAAAGCTCTGGAGACTGGAAGATAAGCTGCACGAAGCCTCTTCACCTCCCTCTCATAGGCTGCTTCCATATCTGCCTTCTCTTTGGAGAGTCGATCGTACTTCCTCTTCCAAAACTTGGAAGACTGAGGAAGAAGAGAAGTTAACACATCGTCAGGCTCATCAATAACCTAATGCTCAAGAAAGTCTATCAATGCATCCTTATCTCTAAGCTGCTGAAGTAACTCCTCTCGTTCACGGATCCAGGCACGTGAATGGTCTTCGTCTCTCAACTCCTCTACTCCTTGGTCAAGGAGGGTTGAAGGCCCAGCCACATCCAAAGGTGTAGGTCTCGGATACTCATAAGGCATAAGGTACTCAGAAGCTCTCCTCCTAACCCAAGAGGTATAGGGTTCCAAAGCAATACAGTTCTTCGGACCAAGCTCTTTCTTCCCCTTCCTATGGATCTTGCGCCAAGCGCGAACCATCCTGCCCTTCAAGCCTTGGGGATCTTTACCCTCCTGAAAGAATACGCCCTCTAACAGAATGTTATTAGGTTTATCCTTTAGGGGGAACCCAAGTTGACGACGTGCCAAAATAGGATTGTAGTTAATCCCACCACATGTACCCAGAAGAGGCACATTGGAGAATTCACCACAAGAGTCGATAATCTGTACACCATCATATATACGGTTGTACCAAAAGGTATCATCATTAGTGAGAGACATAAGTCTCGTGGACCACTGTAGACATCCTTTGTTCTCCTTGAAGGCGACCGTCTGCGGCAAGTGCGAAATAAACCACTTGTACAACAGAGGCAAACAACACACAATGGTACCACCACCCTTTGCATTCCTCACATGCAAAGAGAAATAAGTGTCACCCAACAGAGTCGGAACGGAATTAAGAGCGGAGAAAATCCTAATAGCGTTCACATCTACAAACTTGTCGATGTTGGGGAATAACACTAGCCCATAGATGAGAAGTACAAATATGGCCTCAAAGGCGTCCTCACTCATGGCCTTCTCATACATAGTAGCTTGAGCAATGAGAAACTTAGAAGGGAGACCTTGAATTCCACCTTTGGTAGTCATATGAGCACCAACCAGAGATTCATCTATATGCAACATATCAGCAATCTCTTGAGAAGTAGGAACCCTCTCTAAGCCACTGAACGACAACTGGTCTAGGATAGGTATACCCACAAGATAGGCATACTCCTCAAGCGTAGGCAAGAGCTGGAAATCCGGAAATGTGAAGCAACGTTACAAGGGATCATAGAACTGCACCAATACACTCATCAAACCTTCGTCCACTTGAGTAGCCAGAATAGATAGAAGCTTCCCATGACGAGCCTTGAAATCCAAGGGATCTAATACATAGAATGTCAAATTCCTTAGCTCTTTCAAGACGGGTTGTCTGAAACTGTACTTCTTTGTATTCATTCTTTGTCTATCCATGTCTGAAAATTTGCAAATAGACCTCTTAAGTTTCCTTGAAAATTTTCTCATTATTGATGATATGGATGCAAATGGGTGCATGAATGCATGGATGCAACAGTCAAACTCAAGGATCAAGCAAAGCACACCACACAAAGGTCATGGGATGGATCAAGTCATCCTTAATATCAATCATCCATTTTGGTGGATTATGGTTTACACCTTATCAACACCCAAGTTCCATTGATATTAAGGATACAAGAACGGATCAACCATGAATCAAAGGTTTGTTGCTAATCACGAGCATGAAGTCCCGGTTAAGAACCACCCAAAGGGAGTGTACTAGGGTTTAAACCTGCCAAACATGTTCTACAAGAGGTTCCCATAGTCATCATCCTATCTTTCGGATATTATCGGATAAACGACTACTCGTATTCCAAAAATATTCTCAAGAGAGACTCTTATGAGTGTAGTATCGCGTAACAATCGTATCAAATCTTACACTTGAACGACTTTCGCACTACGTCCTAAGAATAGGCCAAGATGGGATTGGTAGACTAAGTTCCTTGGCTTCTAAGGTCTATATTAGAAAGATTAATGCCTAACCACGACTACTCGTGTGACATTATTGATCCCTACATGACCTCCACCAAGTGAATGGGCTTGCAAGTCAACTTGCTAAGGAATAACTCCACACAAGTTGACAAGATTATGCCATTCTCCTATCCTAAGTGCACTCGAGTTCGGGTATAGAACTCATCTCACAAAGATCACCAAGCATACAAGGAATTAATATATCAAGCAATTCAATCATTACATACAATACAGTAATCCCAAATTGCACAAAAATAAGTCACAAAAATAATAATATACAATACAATACAACAAATATGAAAAGTAGGAAAAACCCACTAGGCAAATTTCCCCAGCAGAGTCGCCACTTTTCTGTAGCGGGGTATTCGTTACCTTTAGATTTATTGACTAAATCAAAAGTAAACCATACAAGTCGAGTCGCCACCGCACTTCTATTTATCCAAAGGAAAGGTTAGAAAGCGAACAAAAACCGAGAAGTTTTATCAAATCAAAAACTAATAAAAATGTCAGAGATCGGGGTAAGGGGGTTGGTTATGTAATGGGAAGGTTTTAAGCACCCAAAACATCCTAGGTACTCCTAGGGAGCCCTTTTCACACTTGTTGTAAGGTTGGTATTTTTGTGAAAATTGGTTTGTGCAAACATGACTGGGGGAGATGAGAAGAGAATATACAAGTTATTTACAATTTTTGTGTTTGAATGGATAAACCCACTGCCTACGTACCATCTTAAAAAAGATTAGGATCAAAACCTCGTAGTTCGGGGTAAAAAATCTCAAAACAAGTTGGTGAATTGATTTGGTCCAAAAGCCTTAAGGTCTTTTGTTATCAAAGGGAGAAAACTCAACCTAAAAACCACAAATCCACCATGTGAGGATAGCTTTAACATGCTAGTGAGGGGTTAACCCTATAATAAGCATGGAAGACTAATTGTCCATCACTAAGGATATATGTGAGTATTACATCTACCTCAAGGATAACTCAAACCTAATAGCTAAAGGTTATGAAAAGTTTTGATAAGAAAGTGGCCATTGAAACCACAAAAGCATTTAAATAAGTTATATTTACCAATGAAAAGTATTTACAAAATATGGTCAAAGTTGACTTAAAGATTCAATTCAAATAAGTGTTATGAAAAGAAAGTTTGAAAATAAAAAGCATAATGCTTAGGTTTCTAATGTTTGAAAACAAGTGTTAATGTTTGCACAAAAGTTTTGGCTTGGGTTAGAATGGAGGGAAGAAGAAGAATGGCTAAAGTCCTAATCATACAAGAGATGAAGGATAAGAAACAAGACCACAAATGGAGTTCCCTTCTTGAGATCATATTGATGATCCAAGTAGCTCCCATCCTTTGGAATAAGCAAGCAAATAAGTGTATACTCAAGCAATCAATCAAGCAAGCAAAGCTCTTAGGAATCTTCCAATGGCTCTTGTATCTCTCACTTTAGAAGCACATGACAATGGTTCTTCAATTTGGCTAAAATAGGAATCCCTAGCACAAAAGCACACACATCAAAAAGTTCCATGAAGTAAATCAAGAATGGACAAGAGTGAGTTTAGAGATTTGGTCCTTCTAATCCATCTTCAACATTAAGGCCTTTTTATCCCATTTTGCATAGGGAATGTCCTAGAATCTAAGTCCTTTTTGTCCATTTTTGCATTTGGTTCACAACAATCAAAATAAAAGCACAAGCACAATAATATATACACAATTATGTGCTCAAGTGAGCAAAAGGAAAATTGCATTAACATAAACATGTGCTCAAATGAGCAAAAGGCAAAACCAAATGAATAATATGTACAAGAATAGTAAATTGCATAAATGTAAATGTGCAAGAATTAAATGTTAATGGTTAATGGTTAGTGTTAGTATTAGTGTGCCATAAGGCAATTTAGCGCTATGTTAAGCAATCGTAATTGGACTTATGTAGAAGTCACAACTATTTGAGGCCGATCAATAATAATGTAGGTAACAACACAAGTTAGAGGTCTTGATTAGTGAATCAAGCTCCTACAACTTGCCATGCCAAAAGAAGATGAGAAATGATCTTGTATTGATTTAGGTTCTTTGCTTGATTAGGAAGCAACCTATCCTTAATGCAAAGTCATTCACTTGATCCATGATCAAATTGAATTAGATTTGAATCAAGGAAGGTTAAACCTCCCCTACATCAAGGCTAACCACAAATCTTTAACTATTTGATCAAAAAAGAAAAAGAAGTAGAAGAAGAAGATGATGAATAATAAAGTGCATTAATGGAAATGGAATGAAGTAATCAACAAGCATTGACCAAAGATAGATGAGATCAAGGTCAAACAATAGTAAAGAGAAGCAAGATGAAGATTAAGAGTCAAGAAACAAATAAAATATTTTTGGTATTTTTCAAAAGTAAAATAATACTTGAATTAAAATAATAAAGAAAGGTCAAACTTCAAATTCACTTCAAATCAACTTTGAAAAGTCCAAGTGAATTATCCTAAGTTCAACAAGGTCAAACAAAGTTTGACAAAAATTTCAGCATTTTTAGAAGTCAGAAACTATTTTTAATCAATAAAAAATGCATAAAAATAACCTAATTGAATTAAAATCTCAAATAAATCTCAAATCAATTAATAAATTGATGAGAATATTTTTCATAGATCTATCATCATTCAAAGAGGTTGGAAAAATATTTTTGTATTTTTTGAATATCAAAAACTATTTTAAATGAATTAAAAATAACCAGAAAAGAGAAAATTCCTAAAAAATATCAAATGATAAAATAAAAAATATTAAAAATCATTTTTAGAAACTAGAAATTAAAAGAAGAATGCAATTGGTCTCACATTTTTTGGACCAATAATGAAGGAGATATGATTTTTTGAAATGAAATGGAATTAAAGAAGTAAAAAGAAAATTGAAATCATAAATTAAAATGGCAAAAAACGTGGAGCGTTGGATGAAGCTCATTAAATGAGATGGCAAATCACACGGATCACACATGCGCGCCTACCAAACACTGGAGTCAATGCAATCACACCTTGCCATTAATTAGGTCATAACATTGAGTGGCTCAGATCTAATCTGAAAAAGAGAATGCATGGCTATGATTTAATCTGGAGATTGGACGGTGGTGTACACCACCGTCTTCTCCGGCCAACTTCCGGCGCCGGCCAAAAATTGCAGAGATTAAAAGTTCCACCAAATGCCACGCTCTAGGTACCAAATGAAAGTTGGGGTGATGTACATCACCCCTGTACCAACCAAATTCACTCTAGACTTCCATAGAAAGAGGAATCAGAGCTTGAATTTTATGGTGTTCAACTGAAACTTGTTGGATTTCAACAATTCAAGGCACAAAATGATTTCCTCTATGGAGAGGACTTCAGACAACCCAACAACAACAAGAAATATGCAATATATAAGTAGATTCGAAGAAAACAAATTTTGAAGTGAACCTCTGAAATGAAGAGCTTGAGCATGATCTCTTGATGCTTATGCTTGCAGTGTGTTCTATGGATCAAGGTGAGCAAGGCTTAGGAACTGTAGATCTAAAAATCAATCAAGGAAATTCAAATTTAGATATGAAAAATTTGAGAGAAAAGGTGAATTCCTTTGAGTATGGTTGAGGAATGATTCGTGCATCATGTAAGGCGCCCTTTGGTTGTGTGAATGAGAAGCATGAGGCACTTATTTATAGCAAGAGATGGCTGAGTGCATGATCAAAAGCATGTGCATGGATGGAAAGGGCCTCCATGCATGGGCCTGTACAGGCGCATGGAGGGCCCAATTCCACTTGGATTTGCAAGCTGATGCCAAATAGAATCAAAGTGGACGTGCAGATTATGTGTGCTGAGCTCATGCAATGCAATTTCAATTGATTTCCAAAAATGCACCAATATGTTCATCCCTTCGAAAATGGCATTTCCAAAACTGAAGCATAGCCTTATGGGTAATGGTTGGAAAGCTTTTTGCATGAGGATCAATTGTTATGTTTACCAAAACTCCATTTGCAATTTGGAAATTGGTGAAAATTGATCATGAAGTGTAGGGTGCAAAACATGTACATGTGAAAATTTCAAAAATGGTCAAACTTCAAGCCCTTTTGTTTCAGTGATGCAAGCTCCAAATGACAAAATCTTCAACATCAAAGTTATAGATATTTTCAATATAATAAATTTGGACTTAAATTTGGCATCATTTGGATTTTTGATGAAGAAGTTATGGGCACTTGAAGTTAGACTTTTTCATATTTCAATGCCTTTGGTCCAAAGTGACCTATAATGTTTTGCATTATCACATGTATTTATTTTAGGATTTTGAAATTTTGTTCAACATAAAAATTGAAGTAGACATATTAAAATTTCCAATGCATTTGATCCCACCTCAAAATCATGAAAAATGAATGAGTTGTGTCCTTGGGAAGTTGACCTAAAATTAGGGTTTCAATCAAAATGACCTATAATATTTTGAAATGGATGATGATTTTCCAAGCTTCAAATCAATTTTTGATGAACATGAAAGTTGTTCATAAGGTTCTTAAGAACATGTTTTCTCTTAGGGTCATGTTCATTCGACAAACACATTAAAAGTTAGGTCTCAATGTACTTCAAAATAGTCAGATGAATTGACTGATCAACTTCACAAGCCCAAACCTCATATCTTGATGAATTGATGATTGAGGATACTCAAATAAGCTCAAATATGCATGAGATGATGAATTAAATAACTTCCCTTGATTGTATTTGATCATGGGTTGAGGTTGCTTCATGAGCAAGACACAATTGATGAATAGTTGAATTGGGGTTTCCTTGGGAATCAAGCCTCAAGCCCTTTGGTTTGCTTTGACCAAATGATGAATTGAGATATTTGGGAGGCGTATATGATGAATGAGAGCTTTGTGAACCATTTCCATGCTTGCTTTCATCTTCTCCTGACCATATCAATGAGTATAGGGGCCTCCTAGGAGCCTCAAACCTTATGATTGCTCAAGCTACAAACAAAGGATGTTAGTGACATATTTTTGTGCTTTTGGTTAGTAAGCAAAATAAGAAAAGCAATAATATACAATTCAAGCATGCTTGGTGATCTCAAACCAACTCTCAAGAGATCCCATCCAAAGGTAAGGAGCCAAGATGCTGTGATCCTTGAGGCAAATGCAATGTGCAATGATATGATGCCATGAGGGATCTTATGGTCAAAATTAGGGTCTTACATGCGGGAAAAATCATCAATAAGAACTAACATGTACCTTTTACCACTATGAGATGTAGGAGATATAGGACCACATAAATCTGCATGAACTAGTTGGAGTTGTTCTGAGGCTCTCCACTTGCTCCTTTTTGATATAATCTCTCGATGTTGCTTCCCAACATTACAAACTTCACATACCCCGTATGCACTTTTGAGTTGTGGTAACCCTTTGACCATTCCTTTATACTGCATGGTGTGAATGGCTTTGTTGTTTAAATGCCCATAACGATTGCGCCAGAGGTTTTCAACTTCCCATCCTTCTACCTTCATACACTTGCTCGAGAGAGGTTTCCTAAATGCAAACACAATGAACAGTCGATTCGCAGTCATTCTAGTGTTCATAATTAGGCCTCTTTGAGGAAGGTAAACTTTGCACATCCCTCATTTAATACGAATGTCTACTCCCTTCTCTTGTAGTTGCCCAATGCTTAAAAGGTTGCTGGATAATTCTGGAACAAAGAAAACATCAGATATCAATTGAGTTATGCCCTCAACTTCAAATCTGATATTTCCTTTTCCCATAACAGCTAACTTTCCCAATTTTACAGTTTGCCTGAAGCTCTCATTTATTTCACAGAACCAGCCTTTGTTACCTGTCATGTGGTTTGAACAACCAGAATCAAGAAACCAAACTCCCTTGTGTCCATCACCTTCAACTTCTGCTAGTGTCATCAACAATAACTCTTCACTATCATCAAATTCAACATAGTTTGCTCCCCTTCTCATACTCGGACACTCATATTGGAAGTGTCCCAGCTTGTGACACCTGAAGCATTCAATAGTAGTCTTGTCGTAACCTTGCCTGGTTCTTCCTCTCCCTCTTGAGTTATTACTGCCTCCTCTTGGATAGTTGTTCCTTCCTCTACCACGCCCAAAGTAAGAGTCATGCTTTACCTTTAGAACCTGCTCTTCACTTTTCTTATGGCACACCTTCTGCTCGTGTACCAGTAACAAGCTCTGTAGCTCATCAATCGTAAGTTGGTCGATGTCCTTAGATATTTCAATCGAACACACAACAAAGTTGAAATTCTCTGTTAATGATCGAAGTATCTTTTCGACGATTTTAACATCTCCCATATCTTCTCCACAATTTCTCATATCATTTGCAATAACCATTACTCTTCCGACGTAATCAATTATCGATTCTCCCATCTTCATCTCCAACGTTTCGAAAATCCTTCGAAACACCTGCATTTGGGCACGCTTCACTCGTGCACTTCCCTGGTACTTGGTTTTCATTGACTCCCACAATTGTTTTGCAGTCTCCTTCTGCGTGATGGTCTTCAAAATGGACTTGTCAATGGCCTGAAACAAATAGTTTTTTGCTTTCAGGTCTTTGAGTTCTGCTTCATCCACTTCCTTTTGCCGGGCTGCCGTCACCACTTCATTTTTGTCAGGTGCTTGGTAACCATCTTGAATTACACACCAGTATTCTTTTGAACGCATCAAGTTCTCCATGACCAAACTCCAATGATCATAATCCCCATCAAATTTGGGAACACATGGGGCAGTGAAATTTCCTGATTCAGCTGTCATTTCTCTCACTAATGTTTTCACCCTCAGTGTTTAATCACTCAATCAGGCCCCCTTGCGAGAGCTCTGATACCAAATGTTAAAACAGAAACACTAAGGTATGCTTCTGTAAAATCACATTGTTTTATTTAATACTGAAACATGGCTTAAATAGCCTACAAAATGAAAACTGAAATAGCAAAAATAACTGCAGAAAAATAGGAACAGAACGTAGAGAGAAAAGACTGAAACAAACTCCTACTAACCCACTAAAATAGAACGTGCTCAGCACCTCCTAAAAGCACTAGGCTAATTTAAATCACTAACAGAAATCCTAAATTGTAGCTAGTACACTAACACATCAGATCCAACAACAGTTATGTGTGTTGAATTTTATTAAAATGGAGATGGAAAGAAAAGGTTTTGTGGAAAAAGATGAAAATGATGTAGTGTGGTAAGAATAATAGCTAGGATTATGGCGAGGAAGAAAAGAAAACATGGATATTGGTGTTGTTGCTTAGTTCTTGAAGGTTCATGTCTAGTTTTTTAAATAACTATCCACTTGTTCTTTCTATATTTTTGTGGATTTTTAAAATAAAAAATAATGAGAGAGACCATGTGGTGAATCGTTAGGATTGGTGTCAGTTTCTTTCCTTCAGTGCAATTGCCAATGACCATGTGTGTATGTATATATAGTGTTACTTAGGATTTCATATTTTGTAACAATGAGTTGAATGCCCTTTATTATGGGATAAGAAAATGAGTTTTTAAAATTAAATGAATAATTTTTTTTACTAGAGACAAATAAAAATCAAATGATTATGTACTCGTCTCTATTTATTTTTTCTCAATATTTTGGTAAAAAACACAAATAAAATGAATTAAAATAAATAAATATTGGGTGCAAAAATGTGCAAAAAAAATAAAATGAAACGTGTTAAAATGATCCATGCAAAATAAAGTTCTGGAAAACAGACAAGTAAAGAACTCATCTTTGACTAAGTCTTCAGTGATTATTCTCGAAATATCAAAATCAGAAGAAATACATTTCCCTATCTCTTGGGGTTTGGTTTCATAAGAGGCTATATGCGCTGACTCTTCAACAATATAGGTTCTATTTTTGAAAACTCTATAGGCTTTACTCGATGAGAAATACTCGATAAGATTCTCTCATCAACTTTAGCATCAAACTTACCTAACTTCGAGAGAATGGTTAGAATCAAGATATGAAAAACTCATAATTTGGTAGTTTGATTCAAATCTTGATTCGAGTCATGTGATTAAAATCACACTCAATCATGGTTTGAATCATGCTTTCAGAAACCATTTCAAAAACCATAATTTTTTGTTTGGTTCGAATCAGACCAAGCAATGATCTGAATCAAAATCCTTCGTGATTCAAACCAAATAATGGTGTGACCTGAACCACGTTTCCAATGTCAATTTCCAAATCCTCAAACTTGCCTATGATCCGAATCAAGAATTTTTCATGATTCAAGTCATATTTCCTGAAGGCAACTTCAGAGAAATAAAAACTTCTTAATTCAAATCAAAGACAAACATCATGATTTGAATCAAGCTTGATAAGATTTTTTAATTCCAATCATAAACTTTATTATTCAAATAATCTTGTGACGACTTTTATTCAAAGACATGTTTTATGGATTAAAATATTTTATGCATGAAAAATAACCATATTCTAAGAGATGTGCAACAAACTTATTACGAGGGACTCAATTACTTATAATAATAAATTAAATGACAAACACCAAAAACACCTAAAAGAGATAGGGATACCTTAGGAGCAATTTCAAAAACACGTATACATACATGTCAATATAAATATATTTTTCATAAAATCAACTAAATATATTAATTTATTTCTTATTTTAAAATTTATCCCATCTCACAACTTTCACAAAATTATATATTAGTTTAAGCTTACTATTAAAAATAATTGAGAATTATAATATATAATTTAAATAAAAATAAATAAATTTCTTTCACAATATTCAAGATCTTACAAATATTATAGCGACTCTCACTTTAATATTTAGTTTCGAGTTGCATGAAAAAAAATCTTTACCTTACACTTTTTCTTCTCAATAACGCTTTTAAATTCTAAGTTCCAATTTCTCATGCGTGAAAATCTTTTCAAGAGGACTAGATAAAAACTTCTATAGAAATAGTCTTATGGTTAGAATTTTTATAATCGACAAGAAATAGAATATGGAGAATTAAAATTCAAAATTTACATGGTTTAGGCAATGGAGATGTGTACATCTAAAGATGAATGAATTGTGCAAGATCTATTATTATTTTTGTGTGTGAAAGTTTTTTTGTGTGGGAGAGTGACGTTAATTTGCTTGTGACTAGGGGTGGCAAAACGGGCTCGGTCCGCTGGGCATGCCCGTTTTGCCAGCAGTTTTGTGCGGGACGGGCCAATAATTTAGGCCCTCATCCTCAAATGTGTTCGCCCCGCCCCACCCCGTTTTTTTCGCGGGCTTTGGCGGGCACGTGTATTTACATGAATTTTTGCATTTTTAGGCTTAAAGAGTGTAGTGCCCGCGGGCTTTCCCCATCCCACCCTCACTTTTTCGCGGGGCGGGTCTAAGTTTTAGGCCCACATCCTCAACTATGACCGCCCCTCCCCGCCCCATTTTTTGCGGGCTTTTGCGGGGCGGGCCTAAATGGGACGGGCATGCCCGTTTGCCACCCATACTTGTGACATGCTTTAATGTTTTTTTCTACCAAATCATATTCGCTTTCATCATCTAAAAACGCGACATTCAAATCTTTGGCTTCAATGTGTTGAACCAATAATGGTTTAAAGATCAATACTCTTAAATTTAGTTTTGATGATAATATAATATAGGAGAAACAATTTTTTTATCTAATATTTATTTAATGTGTAGAATTTTAAATAGATTCAAGATATCTATCATCCAGAAAGAATAAGGAAGTTCTACAAAATAATCTTTTTACTCTGTAGATGAATCAGGAAGACATCATTTAACTTAGAAATCATTAGCATTGTTGAACGTGTGTCATGCAAAACCTTGCTCTGATTAAGAGTGGTACATGCTTATTATCACCCAAAAAAAATATATATCATGAATGTGCATAACTAATTGCACCACTTGTATGGTATAATTAATTAAGCTTTTCTTTTCAAAATGATAAGTTTCCTATCTCCATATTATTTGTCTAAACACAATTTTCAAAATGATGTTTTTTGTGTGGATTAATCATTTTATTTATTTTTTCTTATAATTTTAATAAAAACATGTGGACATTATATTTTGACTAATTCATATATAAACGTTAATATTTCATTAAAATTGTAAAACAATGTTGTGATAAATAACTTTTTTTTTACAATGTGACTCACAATTTAGAACGAAGAGAGTATATAATTAAAAAATATATATGAAAAAATATGAAAAAAATAACTCGGCCAAAATAAATATAAGAAAGAAGTATAAAATAAGAAATTTATAAAAACTCACTCCTTTGTGATGTGTAGCATAATTCTTACTTTCTCGTCTCACATAAGAGATTCTTTTGAATTTTGCATAACTTTTAAGATAATAATTAATTATATTAATTATAATGATAAATTGAGTTTTATATATTAAAAAATTCTTATTAATAATAATTAATGAAGTTATTAGTTAAGTTGAAATACAATAAATAAAAATATAATAATAAAAAAGTTAATAAATATTATATTGATAATTTAAAAGAACAATAAATATTATAAATATTATGGATAAAACATTTAATTTGAGAATAATGTAGTAGTATTACTGTGCATATTGAATCTTAGGATTTGATTGTTGGGTAGATAGCTTTAATTATTTTTCCTTGAGCCTTAAATTCTTGTTTATATTAGTTTCTTTAATTAATTTTCTATAAAATGTTGGGATACCCTATAAATTTAATGTTTTTTTAACTTTGAAGATAAATTGATACTCAATTCATCTTATAAAAGTGTTTTATTTACTTTTTTTTTTAATTTTAAAATAAATTTCTCTTTATAATCTCAATACATCATTAATACTCTTATTTATTAAATCTCACCATATTCGACTATTCCATTGGCTATAATTAATAAAAGAATTTTTGTAAATAATATTAATTTTATTATTAAAATCAACGCATCTGATCATTAATGTTAACATGTTACACTTGTTTTTTTTATTTGTTGTATTAAAATTCAATGCATAATCAATTATTAATTTTTGAACAATACCTTTAGTTATTTATTGTAAGTAAAATAATTAATAATTAATAATTAAAAATGTTATTTAAAAAATAGTACTTCCTCTGACTCACAATAGGTGTCTTTTTTGAGATTTTCATATTTTTTAAGATAATAATTAATTATATTAATTTTAATGATAAAACGAATATCATTTACTAAAATAACATTATTAATAATAGGTAGTGGAATAGTTATATGATTTAAAATACAATAAATAAGGGTAAGTTAGTGAAAAAATAATAATAAATATTAAATTGATATTCTAAAGGGACAAATAATTTGAGACAAATAAAAAAAAAAGATGACATCTATTATGAGACAAAAGTAATATTAAGATTAACACAATTTTCTTTTGTATTTAAATTCTAGCTTGACTTAACCACACCATCCTATGTTGGAATAAAATATTGGACCACACCATCCTATATGGGGATGTAGTGCGATTGAAAGAAGTGTATAATTACAAAATTTAAAGTGATTAAGCTAGAGCCCAATGAAAAATTTATTTTATATGATATAAATCTTTTAATTTTATATGTTAATGTTATATTAAATACTTTTTTTTCTTTTATTATGAAGCTTAAATGTAATTTCTTTGGATCATATGCTGATGACTTTGATGCATACCTTCAATCGGGCTACACAAAACACAAAAATGTTGTTGTTGTGTT